>NC_092718.1:222394310-222702390 GCF_047496885.1 Scyliorhinus torazame
AATAGCGGAACAGATTAGAGAGGCCCGAGTGGCCTCGGTGGTTTCAGACATCTCAATCACCAGAGAAATATCACCAGCGATGTCTCTGCAGAATCCTGGCAGGATAGGTTAGGGTCACAGCAGCTCCCCCCCCCCCCCCAACCCAAGCCCAGGTAGATGCGAAGTGGAAAGAACCAATCAAATCCCACCGACCCAGCCCCATCAAAACCCCC
The DNA here is from genome assembly GCF_047496885.1 of Scyliorhinus torazame. Taxonomy (NCBI): domain Eukaryota; kingdom Metazoa; phylum Chordata; class Chondrichthyes; order Carcharhiniformes; family Scyliorhinidae; genus Scyliorhinus; species Scyliorhinus torazame. Next base: position 222,394,523 of record NC_092718.1, read on the forward strand.
CCTCAAAGCCCTCCACCCCCACTCCCTCACCTCCCCCACCTCTTCTCCCCCCACCTCTCCCCTCCTTCAACAGTCCTCCCACCTCTCCCCCCCCACCTCTCCCCTCCTTCAACACTCTCCCACCTCTTCCCCCCCCCCACCTCTCCCCTCCCTCCAACACTCCCCCACCTCTCCCCCTCCTTCAACAGTCTCCTCCCACCTCTCCCCCCCCACTCTCCCCTCTTCACCACTCCCCACCACTCTCCCCCCCCCCCCCCCCCCCCCCACCTCTCCCCTCCCTCAACACTCCCCCCACCTCTCCCCCTCCTTCAACAGTCTCCCACCTCTCCCCCCCCACCTCCCCCCCTCCTTCAACACTCTCCCACCTCTCCCCCCCCCCCCCTCTCCCCCTCCTTCAACACTCCCCCACCTCTCCCCCTCCCTCAACACTCCCCCACCTCCTCCCCTCAAACCCCCCCCTCCCCCCCCAATCACCCTCCCTCAATCCTGACTGTCTTCCCCTGAGGTGGTGCCCCCTGGCATTGTGATGTAATTGGCAACTGGAGTGTTGAAGGGACAGCCTCCATTGCAGAAGGATGTGGGGTCCAGGACAGGGCCCACTCTCACCGGGAGAGCGTTGATGCACCATCAATTGCACACGAGGCAAGTTGTAGGAAAACAAAGTAATGGTTTTAATACTCTTAAGATGTAGCATGTCTGCTGCTGAACCCAGACTGGAGACAGGGCTACAGATCCGTCAACTATATACAACCCCCAGTGGGGTGGAGCCACGGAAGAACAAACAATATATAACACAGAGTAACAATGGAACAAACAGTAACAGAATATATACAGTGCTGTAAGTAACAGTGGAACTACAATAAGAGTGGTTCACCACAAGTGCACAATCTGCAGTCACACCCTCACACGAGGCGAGGCCAAGTCAGGCCACATTAATCCGGCCGTCCCTTTATGTCCTTTCTTTGTGTTTATCGCAGGCAGGAGCGAATCAAGGCGATGACCTCGATTATAGAATCTCAGCACCAGGGATGCGACCTTGTTAGACTTCACAACCTAATAGGCGAGGTTCCAGAGGGACTGGAGAATAGCCAATGTTATTCCCTTGTTTAAGAAAGGGAACAGGGATAATCTAGCAAATTCTAGGCCGGAGAGCCTGACATCAGTGGTGAAGCTTTTGGAAAAGATACTGAGGGACAGGATGTATGCACGTGTGCAGGGAAATGGACGAGGTAGTGACAGGCAGCATGGTTTTGTACGGGGAAGGTCGTGTCTCACCAACTTGGTTGAGTTTTCTGAAGAGGTGACAAAGAAAATTGATGAGGGAAGGGCTGTGGATGTAGTTTATATGGACTTTAGTAAGATGTTTGACAAGGTCCCACATGACAAAAACTACAATCCCCACATGGGATTCGGGGTGGGCTGGCAGATGGATACAGAACTGGCTCGGTTACAGAATGGGATTCGGGGGTGGGCTGGCCAGATGGATACAGAACTGGCTCGGTTACAGAAGACAGAGTAGCGGTTGGAGGGTGTTTTTCAGAATTGAAATCTGTAGCTCGTGGTGTTCCGCAGGGGTCAGTGCTGGGACCTCTGTTGTTTGTCGTATATATAAATGATCTGGAGGAAATTGTGGGTGGCCTGATTAGTAAGTTTCCGGATGACACTAAGATTGGCGGAGTTGCTGAAAGTGCCGAGGATTGTCAGAGGATACAACAGGATAGATAGATTGGAGACTTGGGAACAGAAATGGCAGATGGAGTTTAATCCGGACAAAATGTGAGGTGATGCATTTTGGAGGATCAAATCTAGGTATGAATTATATTGTAAATGGTAGGACCCTTTGGAACATTAACATGCAGAGGGATCTGGGCGTGCAGGTCCATAGTTCCCTAAAAGTGGCAACACAGGTGGCCAAGGTGATGAAGGCATATGCCAGGCTTGTCTTCATCAGACTGGGCATTGAGTACAGGAGTTGGGAAATCCTGTTGCAGCTGTATAAAACCTTGGTTAGGCCGCATTTGGAGTATTGCCGTGCAGTTCTGGTCACCACATTATCGAAGGACACCAAAGCTTTGGAGAGGGTGCAAAGAAGGTTCACCAGGATAGTGCTGTTTCAAGGGTCTTGGCTATGAGGAGAGGTTGAATAAACTAGGACTGTTTCACTGGAAAGACGGAGGCTGAGGGGAGACATGATAGAGGTCTACTAAATTAGAATCATAGAATTTACGGTGGGCAGCACAGTAGCACAAGACTAAGAGGCGAGCCCTGTGGCCTCACAGGGCCAGGGTCCCCAGGTTCGATTCCCCGCTGGGTCACTGCCTGTGCGGAGCCTGCACGTTCTCCCCCGTGTCTGCGTGGGTTTCCTCCGGGTGCTCCGGTTTCCTCCCGCAGTCCGCTCCCTACAGTGCAGGTTAGGTGGATTGACCATGCTAAATTGCCCCTTAGTGTCCATAAATGTTAGGAGGAATTATTGGGTTACGGGGATAGGGTGGAAGTGAGGGCTTAAAGTGGGTCGGTGCAGACTTGATGGGCCGAATGTCTCCTTCTGCACTGTATGTTCTAAGGGCAATTTAGCATGGCCAAATCTAACCTTTAGCAATTTAGCGTGGCCAATCTACCTGCCCTGCACGTCCTTGGGTTGTGGGGGCGAAACCAACACAAAAACGGAGAGAATGTGCAAACTCCACACGTGACCAGTGACCCAGAGCCGGGATCGAACCTGGTACCTTGGCACCCTGAGAATCATAGAATTTACAGTGCAGAAGGAGGCCATTCAGCCCATCGAGTCTGCACCGTCCTTGGAAAGAGCACCCTACTCAAGCCCACACCTCTACCCAATCCGGTCCTTGGAAAGAGCACCCTACTCAAGCCCACACCTCTACCCAATCCCAGTAACCCCACCTAACCTTTGGTCACTAAGGGCAATTTAGCATAGCCAATCCACCTAACCTGCACATCTTTGGACTGTAGGAGGAAACCGGAGCACCCGGAGGAAACCCACGCACACACGGGGAGAACGTGCAGACTCCGCACAGACAGTGACCCAGCGGGGATTCGAACCTCGGACCGCTGTGAAGCAACAGTGCTAACCATTGTGTTACCATGCCACGGTGTTATGAGGCATAGACACGGTGGATAGTCAGAGGCTTTTTCGAAGGGTGGTGGGGATGGGTTGGGGGTCTGGGGTGGTGCTGGGGTGGGATAGATGGGGGTGCGGTGGTGGGGGGAGGGGCGAGGAGGGTGTGGGAATGTGGAGGGTGGTGGGAAAAGATTGGCAGGGGGTTCTGGGGGGGGAGTGGTGGGCAGGGGGGTCTGGGGGGGGAGTGGTGGGCAGGGGGGGTCTGGGGGGGGGAGTGGTGGGCAGGGGGGGTCTGGGGGGGGAGTGGTGGGCAGGGGGGGTCTGGGGGGGGAGTGGTGGCAGGGGGGGTCTGGGGGGGGAGTGGTGGGCGGGGGGGTTCTGGGGGGGGGGGAGTGGTGGGCGGGGGGTTCTAGGGGGGGGGAGTGGTGGGCGGGGGGTTCTAGGGGGGGGAGTGGTGGGCGGGGGGTTCTGGGGGGGGGGAGTGGTGGGCGGGGGGTTCTAGGGGGGGGAGTGGTGGGCGGGGGGTTCTGGGGGGGGAGTGGTGGGCAGGGGGGGAGTGGTGGGCAGGGGGGGTCTGGGGGGGGAGTGGTGGGCAGGGGGGTCTGGGGGGGAGAGGTGGGTGGGAGGTCTGGGGGGGAGAGGTGGGTGGGGAGGTCTGGGGGGGGAGAGGTGGGTGGGGAGGTCTGGGGGGGGGAGTGGTGGGCAGGGGGGGTCTGGGGGGGGAGGGGGGGGTCTGGGGGGGGAGTGGTGGGCGGGGGGGGGAGTGGTGGGCGGGGGGGGAGTGGTGGGTGGGGAGGTCGGGGGGGGAGTGGTGGGTGGGGGAGGTCGGGGGGGGAGTGGTGGGTGGGGAGGTCGGGGGGGGGGAGTGGTGGGTGGGGAGGTCTGGGGGGGGGGGGAGTGGTGGGTGGGGAGGTCTGGGGGGGAGGTCTGGGGGGGGGGAGTGGTGGGTGGGGAGGTCTGGGGGGGGGGGGGAGTGGTGGGTGGGAGGTCTGGGGGGGGGGGAGTGGTGGGTGGGGAGGTCGGGGGGGGGGGAGTGGTGGGTGGGGAGGTCTGGGGGGGGGAGTGGTGGGTGGGGAGGTCGGGGGGGGGGGGAGTGGTGGGTGGGGAGGTCTGGGGGGGGGGGAGTGGTGGGTGGGGAGGTCTGGGGGGGGGGGAGTGGTGGGTGGGGAGGTCGGGGGGGGGGGGAGTGGTGGGTGGGGAGGTCTGGGGGGGGGAGTGGTGGGTGGGAGGTCTGGGGGGGGGGAGTGGTGGGTGGGGAGGTCTGGGGGGGGGGGAGGGTGGGCAGGGGGGGGTCTGGGGGGGAGTGGTGGGCAGGGGGGAGTGGTGGGTGGGGAGGTGGGGGGGGGGGAGTGGTGGGTGGGGAGGTGGGGGGGGGGAGTGGTGGGTGGGGAGGTCTGGGGGGGGGAGTGGTGGGCAGGGGGGGGTCTGGGGGGGGAGTGGTGGGCAGGGGGGGGTCTGGGGGGGGGGGTTGGGGGGGGGTGAACATTTGCAGCGCTATTTTCTCCGGGCAGGGCTGAGGCTTTTCATTGGCGGAGGGCGTGAGTCAGGTGACGCGCAGACAGCCAATGCGGGCCGGGGGCGGGGGTTCCGCGGTCACAACAAACGGGCGGCATAAAGGTCGGCGGAGGTGAGGGTGACCGTCCCCTTTAACCCGCCCCGGGGCCCATCCCTTTAAGCAGCAGCTCGGCGGCGGGAGAGAGACCGGCCCGGGGGCGCACAGCCGGACCCGCAGGTAAGGCGCTCCCAACACCGAGACCGGACTGTCCCCATCAAACACTCCCAGGACAGGTACAGCACGGGGTTAGATACAGAGTAAAGCTCCCTCTACACTGTCCCCATCAAACACTCCCAGGACAGGTACAGCACGGGGTTAGATACAGAGTAAAGCTCCCTCTACACTGTCCCCATCAAACACTCCCAGGACAGGTACAGCACGGGGTTAGATACAGAGTAAAGCTCCCTCTACACTGTCCCCATCAAACACTCCCAGGACAGGTACAACACGGGGTTAGATACAGAGTAAAGCTCCCTCTACACTGTCCCCATCAAACACTCCCAGGACAGGTACAGCACGGGGTTAGATACAGAGTAAAGCTCCTCTACACTGTCCCCATCAAACACTCCTAGGACAGGTACAGCACGGGGTTAGATACAGAGTAAAGCTCCCTCTACACTGTCCCCATCAAACACTCCCAGGACAGGTACAGCACGGGTTAGATACAGAGTAAAGCTCCCTCTACACTGTCCCCATCAAACACTCCCAGGACAGGTACAGCACGGGGTTAGATACAGAGTAAAGCTCCCTCTACACTGTCCCCATCAAACACTCCCAGGACAGGTACAGCACGGGTTAGATACAGAGTAAAGCTCCCTCTACACTGTCCCCATCAAACACTCCCAGGACAGGTACAGCACGGGTTAGATACAGAGTAAAGCTCCCTCTACACTGTCCGCATCAAACTCTCCCAGGACAGGAACAGCACGGGGTTAGATACAGAGTAAAGCTCCATCTACACTGTCCGCATCAAACTCTCCCAGGACAGGAACAGCACGGGGTTAGATACAGAGTAAAGCTCCCTCTACACTGTCCCCATCAAACACTCCCAGGACAGGTACAGCACGGGTTAGATACAGAGTAAAGCTCCCTCTACACTGTCCGCATCAAACTCTCCCAGGACAGGAACAGCACGGGGTTAGATACAGAGTAAAGCTCCATCTACACTGTCCGCATCAAACTCTCCCAGGACAGGAACAGCACGGGGTTAGATACAGAGTAAAGCTCCATCTATACTGTCCCCATCGAACACTCCCAGGACAGGTACAGCACGGGGTTAGATACAGAGTAAAGCTCCCTCTACACTGTCCCCATCAAACACTCCCAGGACAGGTACAGCACGGGGTTAGATACAGAGTAAAGCTCCCTCTACACTGCCCCATCAAACACTCCCAGGACAGGTACAGCACGGGGTTAGATACAGAGTAAAGCTCCCTCTACACTGTCCCCATCAAACACTCCCAGGACAGGTACAGCACGGGGTTAGATACAGAGTAAAGCTCCCTCTACACTGTCCCCATCAAACACTCCCAGGACAGGTACAGCACGGGGATAGATACAGAGTAAAGCTCTCTCTACACTGTCCCCATCAAACACTCCCAGGACAGGTACAGCACGGGGTTAGATACAGAGTAAAGCTCCCTCTACACTGTCCCCATCAAACACTCCCAGGACAGGTACAGCACGGGGTTAGATACAGAGTAAAGCTCCCTCTACACTGTCCCCATCAAACACTCCCAGGACAGGTACAGCACGGGGTTAGATACAGAGTAAAGCTCCCTCTACACTGTCCCCATCAAACACTCCCAGGACAGGTACAGCACGGGGTTAGATACAGAGTAAAGCTCCCTCTACACTGTCCCCATCAAACACTCCCAGGACAGGTACAGCACGGGGTTAGATACAGAGTAAAGCTCCCTCTACACTGTCCCCATCAAACACTCCCAGGACAGGTACAGCACGGGGTTAGATACAGAGTAAAGCTCCCTCTACACTGTCCCCATCAAACACTCCCAGGACAGGTACAGCACGGGGTTAGATACAGAGTAAAGCTCCCTCTACACTGTCCCCATCAAACACTCCCAGGACAGGTACAGCACGGGGTTAGATACAGAGTAAAGCTCCCTCTACACTGTCCCCATCAAACACTCCCAGGACAGGTACAGCACGGGGTTAGATACAGAGGAAAGCTCCCTCTACACTGTCCCCATCAAACACTCCCAGGACAGGTACAGCACGGGGTTAGATACAGAGGAAAGCTCCCTCTACACTGTCCCCATCAAACACTCCCAGGACAGGTACAGCACGGGGTTAGATACAGAGGAAAGCTCCCTCTACACTGTCCCCATCAAACACTCCCAGGACAGGTACAGCACGGGGTTAGATACAGAGTAAAGCTCCCTCTACACTGTCCCCATCAAACACTCCCAGGACAGGTACAGCACGGGGTTAGATACAGAGTAAAGCTCCCTCTACACTGTCTCCATCAAACACTCCCAGGACAGGTACAGCACGGGGTTAGATACAGAGTAAAGCTCCCTCTACACTGTCCCCATCAAACACTCCCATGACAGGTACAGCACGGGGTTAGATACAGAGTAAAGCTCACTCTACACTGTCCCCATCAAACACTCCCAGGACAGGTACAGCACGGGGTTAGAGACAGAGTAAAGCTCCCTCTACACTGTCCCCATCAAACACTCCCAGGACAGGTACAGCACGGGGTTAGATACAGAGTAAAGCTCCCTCTACACTGTCCCCATCAAACACTCCCAGGACAGGTACAGCACGGGGTTAGAGACAGAGTAAAGCTCACTCTACACTGTCCCCATCAAACACCCCCAGGACAGGTACAGCACGGGGTTAGATACAGAGTAAAGCTCCCTCTACACTGTCCCCATCAAACACTCCCAGGACAGGTACAGCACGGGGTTAGATACAGAGTAAAGCTCCCTCTACACTGTCCCCATCAAACACTCCCAGGACAGGTACAGCACGGGGTTAGATACAGAGTAAAGCTCCATCTACACTGTCCCCATCAAACACTCCCAGGACAGGTACAGCACGGGGTTAGATACAGAGTAAAGCTCCCTCTACACTGTCCGCATCAAACTCTCCCAGGACAGGAACAGCACGGGGTTAGATACAGAGTAAAGCTCCATCTACACTGTCCGCATCAAACTCTCCCAGGACAGGAACAGCACGGGGTTAGATACAGAGTAAAGCTCCATCTATACTGTCCCCATCGAACACTCCCAGGACAGGTACAGCACGGGGTTAGATACAGAGTAAAGCTCCCTCTACACTGTCCCCATCAAACACTCCCAGGACAGGTACAGCACGGGGTTAGATACAGAGTAAAGCTCCCTCTACACTGTCCCCATCAAACACTCCCAGGACAGGTACAGCACGGGGTTAGATACAGAGTAAAGCTCCCTCTACACTGTCCCCATCAAACACTCCCAGGACAGGTACAGCACGGGGTTAGATACAGAGTAAAGCTCCCTCTACACTGTCCCCATCAAACACTCCCAGGACAGGTACAGCACGGGGATAGATACAGAGTAAAGCTCTCTCTACACTGTCCCCATCAAACACTCCCAGGACAGGTACAGCACGGGGTTAGATACAGAGTAAAGCTCCCTCTACACTGTCCCCATCAAACACTCCCAGGACAGGTACAGCACGGGGTTAGATACAGAGTAAAGCTCCCTCTACACTGTCCCCATCAAACACTCCCAGGACAGGTACAGCACGGGGTTAGATACAGAGTAAAGCTCCCTCTACACTGTCCCCATCAAACACTCCCAGGACAGGTACAGCACGGGGTTAGATACAGAGTAAAGCTCCCTCTACACTGTCCCCATCAAACACTCCCAGGACAGGTACAGCACGGGGTTAGATACAGAGTAAAGCTCCCTCTACACTGTCCCCATCAAACACTCCCAGGACAGGTACAGCACGGGGTTAGATACAGAGTAAAGCTCCCTCTACACTGTCCCCATCAAACACTCCCAGGACAGGTACAGCACGGGGTTAGATACAGAGTAAAGCTCCCTCTACACTGTCCCCATCAAACACTCCCAGGACAGGTACAGCACGGGGTTAGATACAGAGTAAAGCTCCCTCTACACTGTCCCCATCAAACACTCCCAGGACAGGTACAGCACGGGGTTAGATACAGAGGAAAGCTCCCTCTACACTGTCCCCATCAAACACTCCCAGGACAGGTACAGCACGGGGTTAGATACAGAGGAAAGCTCCCTCTACACTGTCCCCATCAAACACTCCCAGGACAGGTACAGCACGGGGTTAGATACAGAGGAAAGCTCCCTCTACACTGTCCCCATCAAACACTCCCAGGACAGGTACAGCACGGGGTTAGATACAGAGTAAAGCTCCCTCTACACTGTCCCCATCAAACACTCCCAGGACAGGTACAGCACGGGGTTAGATACAGAGTAAAGCTCCCTCTACACTGTCTCCATCAAACACTCCCAGGACAGGTACAGCACGGGGTTAGATACAGAGTAAAGCTCCCTCTACACTGTCCCCATCAAACACTCCCATGACAGGTACAGCACGGGGTTAGATACAGAGTAAAGCTCACTCTACACTGTCCCCATCAAACACTCCCAGGACAGGTACAGCACGGGGTTAGAGACAGAGTAAAGCTCCCTCTACACTGTCCCCATCAAACACTCCCAGGACAGGTACAGCACGGGGTTAGATACAGAGTAAAGCTCCCTCTACACTGTCCCCATCAAACACTCCCAGGACAGGTACAGCACGGGGTTAGAGACAGAGTAAAGCTCACTCTACACTGTCCCCATCAAACACCCCCAGGACAGGTACAGCACGGGGTTAGATACAGAGTAAAGCTCCCTCTACACTGTCCCCATCAAACACTCCCAGGACAGGTACAGCACGGGGTTAGATACAGAGTAAAGCTCACTCTACACTGTCCCCATCAAACACTCCCAGGACAGGTACAGCACGGGGTTAGATACAGTGTAAAGCTCCCTCTACACTGTCCCCATCAAACACTCCCAGGGCAGGTGTAGCACGGGGATAGATACAGAGTAAAGCTCCCTCTACACTGTCCCCATCAAACACTCCCAGGACAGGTACAGCACGGGGTTAGATACAGAGTAAAGCTCCCTCTACACTGTCCCCATCAAACACTCCCATGACAGGTACAGCACGGGGTTAGATACAGAGTAAAGCTCCCTCTACACTGTCCCCATCAAACACTCCCAGGACAGGTACAGCACGGGGTTAGAGACAGAGTAAAGCTCCCTCTACACTGTCCCCATCAAACACTCCCAGGACAGGTACAGCACGGGGTTAGATACAGAGTAAAGCTCCCTCTACACTGTCCCCATCAAACACTCCCAGGACAGGTACAGCACGGGGTTAGAGACAGAGTAAAGCTCACTCTACACTGTCCCCATCAAACACCCCCAGGACAGGTACAGCACGGGGTTAGATACAGAGTAAAGCTCCCTCTACACTGTCCCCATCAAACACTCCCAGGACAGGTACAGCACGGGGTTAGATACAGAGTAAAGCTCCCTCTACACTGTCCCCATCAAACACTCCCATGACAGGTACAGCACGGGGTTAGATACAGAGTAAAGCTCCCTCTACACTGTCCCCATCAAACACTCCCAGGACAGGTACAGCACGGGGTTAGATACAGAGTAAAGCTCCCTCTACACTGTCCCCATCAAACACTCCCAGGACAGGTACAGCACGGGGTTAGATAGAGAGTAAAGCTCCCTCTACACTGTCCCCATCAAACACTCCCAGGACAGGTACAGCACGAGGTTAGATACAGTGTAAAGCTCCCTCTACACTGTCCCCATCAAACACTCCCAGGACAGGTACAGCACGGGGTTAGATACAGAGTAAAGCTCCCTCTACACTGTCCCCATCAAACACTCCCAGGACAGGTACAGCACGGGGATAGATACAGAGTAAAGCTCTCTCTACACTGTCCCCATCAAACACTCCCAGGACAGGTACAGCACGGGGTTAGATACAGAGTAAAGCTCCCCCTACACTGTCCCCATCAAACACTCCCAGGACAGGTACAGCACGGGGTTAGATACAGAGTAAAGCTCCCTCTACACTGTCCCCATCAAACACTCCCAGGACAGGTACAGCATGGGGTTAGATACAGAGTAAAGCTCCCTCTACACTGTCCCCATCAAACACTCCCAGGACAGGTACAGCACGGGGTTAGATACAGAGTAAAGCTCCCTCTACACTGTCCCCATCAAACACTCCCAGGACAGGTACAGCACGGGGATAGATACAGAGTAAAGCTCCCTCTACACTGTCCCCATCAAACACTCCCAGGACAGGTACAGCACGGGGTTAGATACAGAGTAAAGCTCCCTCTACACTGTCCCCATCAAACACTCCCAGGACAGGTACAGCACGGGGTTAGATACAGAGTAAAGCTCCCTCTACACTGTCCCCATCAAACACTCCCAGGACAGGTACAGCACGGGGTTAGATACAGAGTAAAGCTTCCTCTACACTGTCCCCATCAAACACTCCCAGGACAGGTACAGCACGGGGTTAGATACAGAGTAAAGCTCCCTCTACACTGTCCCCATCAAACACTCCCAGGACAGGTACAGCACGGGGTTAGATACAGAGTAAAGCTCCCTCTACACTGTCCCCATCAAACACTCCCAGGACAGGTACAGCACGGGGTTAGATACAGAGGAAAGCTCCCTCTACACTGTCCCCATCAAACACTCCCAGGACAGGTACAGCACGGGGTTAGATACAGAGGAAAGCTCCCTCTACACTGTCCCCATCAAACACTCCCAGGACAGGTACAGCACGGGGTTAGATACAGAGTAAAGCTCCCTCTACACTGTCCCCATCAAACACTCCCAGGACAGGTACAGCACGGGGTTAGATACAGAGTAAAGCTCCCTCTACACTGTCTCCATCAAACACTCCCAGGACAGGTACAGCACGGGGTTAGATACAGAGTAAAGCTCCCTCTACACTGTCCACATCAAACACTCCCAGGACAGGTACAGCACGGGGTTAGATACAGAGTAAAGCTCCCTCTACACTGTCCACATCAAACACTCCCAGGACAGGTACAGCACGGGGCTAGATACAGAGTAAAGCTCCCTCTACACTGTCCCCATCAAACACTCCCAGGACAGGTACAACACGGGGTTAGGTACAGAGTAAACTTCCCTCTACACTGTCCGCATCAAACACTCCCAGGACAGGTACAACACGGGGTTAGATACAGAGTAACGCTCCCTCTACACTGTCCCCATCAAACACTCCCAGGACAGGTACAGCACTGGGTTAGATACAGAGTAAAGCTCCCTCTACACTGTCCCCCATCAAACACTCCCAGGACAGGTACAGCACAGGGTTAGATACAGAGTAACGCTCCCTCTACACTGTCCCCATCAAACACTCCCAGGACAGGTACAGCACAGGGTTAGATACAGAGTAACGCTCCCTCTACACTGTCCCCATCAAACACTCCCAGGACAGGTACAGCATGGGGTTAGATACAGAGTAAAGCTCCCTCTACACTGTCCCCATCAAACACTCCCAGGACAGGTACAGCACAGGGTTAGATACAGAGTAACGCTCCCTCTACACTGTCCCCATCAAACACTCCCAGGACAGGTACAGCATGGGGTTAGATACAGAGTAAAGCTCCCTCTACACTGTCCCCATCAAACACTCCCAGGACAGGTACAGCACTGGGTTAGATACAGAGTAAAGCTCCATCTACACTGTCCCCATCAAACACTCCCAGGACAGGTACAGCACGGGGTTAGATACAGAGTAAAGCTCCCTCTACACTGTCCGCATCAAACTCTCCCAGGACAGGAACAGCACGGGGTTAGGTACAGAGTAAAGCTCCCTCTACACTGTCCCCATCAAACACTCCCAGGACAGGTACAGCACGGGGTTAGATACAGAGTAACGCTCCCTCTACACTGTCCCCATCAAACACTCCCAGGACAGGTACAGCATGGGGTTAGATACAGAGTAAACCTCCCTCTACACTGTCCCCATCAAACACTCCCAGGACAGGTACAGCACAGGGTTAGATACAGAGTAACGCTCCCTCTACACTGTCCCCATCAAACACTCCCAGGACAGGTACAGCATGGGGTTAGATACAGAGTAAAGCTCCCTCTACACTGTCCCCATCAAACACTCCCAGGACAGGTACAGCACGGGGTTAGATACAGAGTAAAGCTCCATCTACACTGTCCCCATCAAACACTCCCAGGACAGGTACAGCACGGGGTTAGATACAGAGTAAAGCTCCCTCTACACTGTCCGCATCAAACTCTCCCAGGACAGGAACAGCACGGGGTTAGATACAGAGTAAAGCTCCATCTACACTGTCCGCATCAAACTCTCCCAGGACAGGAACAGCACGGGGTTAGATACAGAGTAAAGCTCCATCTATACTGTCCCCATCGAACACTCCCAGGACAGGTACAGCACGGGGTTAGTTACAGAGTAAAGCTCCCTCTACACTGTCCCCATCAAACACTCCCAGGACAGGTACAGCACGGGGTTAGAAACAGAGTAAAGCTCCCTCTACACTGCCCCATCAAACACTCCCAGGACAGGTACAGCACGGGGTTAGATACAGAGTAAAGCTCCCTCTACACTGTCCCCATCAAACACTCCCAGGACAGGTACAGCACGGGGTTAGATACAGAGTAAAGCTCCCTCTACACTGTCCCCATCAAACACTCCCAGGACAGGTACAGCACGGGGATAGATACAGAGTAAAGCTCTCTCTACACTGTCCCCATCAAACACTCCCAGGACAGGTACAGCACGGGGTTAGATACAGAGTAAAGCTCCCTCTACACTGTCCCCATCAAACACTCCCAGGACAGGTACAGCACGGGGTTAGATACAGAGTAAAGCTCCCTCTACACTGTCCCCATCAAACACTCCCAGGACAGGTACAGCACGGGGTTAGATACAGAGTAAAGCTCCCTCTACACTGTCCCCATCAAACACTCCCAGGACAGGTACAGCACGGGGTTAGATACAGAGTAAAGCTCCCTCTACACTGTCCCCATCAAACTCTCCCAGGACAGGTACAGCACGGGGTTAGATACAGAGTAAAGCTCCCTCTACACTGTCCCCATCAAACTCTCCCAGGACAGGTACAGCACGGGGTTAGATACAGAGTAAAGCTCCCTCTACACTGTCCCCATCAAACACTCCCAGGACAGGTACAGCACGGGGTTAGATACAGAGTAACGCTCCCTCTACACTGTCCCCATCAAACACGCCCAGGAGAGGTACAGCACAGGGTTAGATACAGAGTAAAGCTCCCTCTACACTGTCCCCATCAAACACTCCCAGGACAGGTACAGCACGGGGTTAGATACAGAGTAAAGCTCCCTCTACACTGTCCCCATCAAACACTCCCAGGACAGGTACAGCACAGGGTTAGATACAGAGTAACGCTCCCTCTACACTGTCCCCATCAAACACTCCCAGGACAGGTACAGCATGGGGTTAGATACAGAGTAAACCTCCCTCTACACTGTCCCCATCAAACACTCCCAGGACAGGTACAGCACGGGGTTAGATACAGAGTAAAGCTCCCTCTACACTGTCCCCATCAAACACTCCCAGGACAGGTACAGCACGGGGTTAGATACAGAGTAAAGCTCCATCTACACTGTCCCCATCAAACACTCCCAGGACAGGTACAGCACGGGGTTAGATACAGAGTAAAGCTCCCTCTACACTGTCCGCATCAAACTCTCCCAGGACAGGAACAGCACGGGGTTAGATACAGAGTAAAGCTCCATCTACACTGTCCGCATCAAACTCTCCCAGGACAGGAACAGCACGGGGTTAGATACAGAGTAAAGCTCCATCTATACTGTCCCCATCGAACACTCCCAGGACAGGTACAGCACGGGGTTAGATACAGAGTAAAGCTCCCTCTACACTGTCCCCATCAAACACTCCCAGGACAGGTACAGCACGGGGTTAGATACAGAGTAAAGCTCCCTCTACACTGCCCCATCAAACACTCCCAGGACAGGTACAGCACGGGGTTAGATACAGAGTAAAGCTCCCTCTACACTGTCCCCATCAAACACTCCCAGGACAGGTACAGCACGGGGTTAGATACAGAGTAAAGCTCCCTCTACACTGTCCCCATCAAACACTCCCAGGACAGGTACAGCACGGGGATAGATACAGAGTAAAGCTCTCTCTACACTGTCCCCATCAAACACTCCCAGGACAGGTACAGCACGGGGTTAGATACAGAGTAAAGCTCCCTCTACACTGTCCCCATCAAACACTCCCAGGACAGGTACAGCACGGGGTTAGATACAGAGTAAAGCTCCCTCTACACTGTCCCCATCAAACACTCCCAGGACAGGTACAGCACGGGGTTAGATACAGAGTAAAGCTCCCTCTACACTGTCCCCATCAAACACTCCCAGGACAGGTACAGCACGGGGTTAGATACAGAGTAAAGCTCCCTCTACACTGTCCCCATCAAACACTCCCAGGACAGGTACAGCACGGGGTTAGATACAGAGTAAAGCTCCCTCTACACTGTCCCCATCAAACACTCCCAGGACAGGTACAGCACGGGGTTAGATACAGAGTAAAGCTCCCTCTACACTGTCCCCATCAAACACTCCCAGGACAGGTACAGCACGGGGTTAGATACAGAGTAAAGCTCCCTCTACACTGTCCCCATCAAACACTCCCAGGACAGGTACAGCACGGGGTTAGATACAGAGTAAAGCTCCCTCTACACTGTCCCCATCAAACACTCCCAGGACAGGTACAGCACGGGGTTAGATACAGAGGAAAGCTCCCTCTACACTGTCCCCATCAAACACTCCCAGGACAGGTACAGCACGGGGTTAGATACAGAGGAAAGCTCCCTCTACACTGTCCCCATCAAACACTCCCAGGACAGGTACAGCACGGGGTTAGATACAGAGGAAAGCTCCCTCTACACTGTCCCCATCAAACACTCCCAGGACAGGTACAGCACGGGGTTAGATACAGAGTAAAGCTCCCTCTACACTGTCCCCATCAAACACTCCCAGGACAGGTACAGCACGGGGTTAGATACAGAGTAAAGCTCCCTCTACACTGTCTCCATCAAACACTCCCAGGACAGGTACAGCACGGGGTTAGATACAGAGTAAAGCTCCCTCTACACTGTCCCCATCAAACACTCCCATGACAGGTACAGCACGGGGTTAGATACAGAGTAAAGCTCACTCTACACTGTCCCCATCAAACACTCCCAGGACAGGTACAGCACGGGGTTAGAGACAGAGTAAAGCTCCCTCTACACTGTCCCCATCAAACACTCCCAGGACAGGTACAGCACGGGGTTAGATACAGAGTAAAGCTCCCTCTACACTGTCCCCATCAAACACTCCCAGGACAGGTACAGCACGGGGTTAGAGACAGAGTAAAGCTCACTCTACACTGTCCCCATCAAACACCCCCAGGACAGGTACAGCACGGGGTTAGATACAGAGTAAAGCTCCCTCTACACTGTCCCCATCAAACACTCCCAGGACAGGTACAGCACGGGGTTAGATACAGAGTAAAGCTCACTCTACACTGTCCCCATCAAACACTCCCAGGACAGGTACAGCACGGGGTTAGATACAGTGTAAAGCTCCCTCTACACTGTCCCCATCAAACACTCCCAGGGCAGGTGTAGCACGGGGATAGATACAGAGTAAAGCTCCCTCTACACTGTCCCCATCAAACACTCCCAGGACAGGTACAGCACGGGGTTAGATACAGAGTAAAGCTCCCTCTACACTGTCCCCATCAAACACTCCCATGACAGGTACAGCACGGGGTTAGATACAGAGTAAAGCTCACTCTACACTGTCCCCATCAAACACTCCCAGGACAGGTACAGCACGGGGTTAGAGACAGAGTAAAGCTCCCTCTCCACTGTCCCCATCAAACACTCCCAGGACAGGTACAGCACGGGGTTAGATACAGAGTAAAGCTCCCTCTACACTGTCCCCATCAAACACTCCCAGGACAGGTACAGCACGGGGTTAGAGACAGAGTAAAGCTCACTCTACACTGTCCCCATCAAACACCCCCAGGACAGGTACAGCACGGGGTTAGATACAGAGTAAAGCTCCCTCTACACTGTCCCCATCAAACACTCCCAGGACAGGTACAGCACGGGGTTAGATACAGAGTAAAGCTCCCTCTACACTGTCCCCATCAAACACTCCCATGACAGGTACAGCACGGGGTTAGATACAGAGTAAAGCTCCCTCTACACTGTCCCCATCAAACACTCCCAGGACAGGTACAGCACGGGGTTAGATACAGAGTAAAGCTCCCTCTACACTGTCCCCATCAAACACTCCCAGGACAGGTACAGCACGGGGTTAGATAGAGAGTAAAGCTCCCTCTACACTGTCCCCATCAAACACTCCCAGGACAGGTACAGCACGAGGTTAGATACAGTGTAAAGCTCCCTCTACACTGTCCCCATCAAACACTCCCAGGACAGGTACAGCACGGGGTTAGATACAGAGTAAAGCTCCCTCTACACTGTCCCCATCAAACACTCCCAGGACAGGTACAGCACGGGGATAGATACAGAGTAAAGCTCTCTCTACACTGTCCCCATCAAACACTCCCAGGACAGGTACAGCACGGGGTTAGATACAGAGTAAAGCTCCCCCTACACTGTCCCCATCAAACACTCCCAGGACAGGTACAGCACGGGGTTAGATACAGAGTAAAGCTCCCTCTACACTGTCCCCATCAAACACTCCCAGGACAGGTACAGCATGGGGTTAGATACAGAGTAAAGCTCCCTCTACACTGTCCCCATCAAACACTCCCAGGACAGGTACAGCACGGGGTTAGATACAGAGTAAAGCTCCCTCTACACTGTCCCCATCAAACACTCCCAGGACAGGTACAGCACGGGGATAGATACAGAGTAAAGCTCCCTCTACACTGTCCCCATCAAACACTCCCAGGACAGGTACAGCACGGGGTTAGATACAGAGTAAAGCTCCCTCTACACTGTCCCCATCAAACACTCCCAGGACAGGTACAGCACGGGGTTAGATACAGAGTAAAGCTCCCTCTACACTGTCCCCATCAAACACTCCCAGGACAGGTACAGCACGGGGTTAGATACAGAGTAAAGCTTCCTCTACACTGTCCCCATCAAACACTCCCAGGACAGGTACAGCACGGGGTTAGATACAGAGTAAAGCTCCCTCTACACTGTCCCCATCAAACACTCCCAGGACAGGTACAGCACGGGGTTAGATACAGAGTAAAGCTCCCTCTACACTGTCCCCATCAAACACTCCCAGGACAGGTACAGCACGGGGTTAGATACAGAGGAAAGCTCCCTCTACACTGTCCCCATCAAACACTCCCAGGACAGGTACAGCACGGGGTTAGATACAGAGGAAAGCTCCCTCTACACTGTCCCCATCAAACACTCCCAGGACAGGTACAGCACGGGGTTAGATACAGAGTAAAGCTCCCTCTACACTGTCCCCATCAAACACTCCCAGGACAGGTACAGCACGGGGTTAGATACAGAGTAAAGCTCCCTCTACACTGTCTCCATCAAACACTCCCAGGACAGGTACAGCACGGGGTTAGATACAGAGTAAAGCTCCCTCTACACTGTCCCCATCAAACACTCCCATGACAGGTACAGCACGGGGTTAGATACAGAGTAAAGCTCACTCTACACTGTCCCCATCAAACACTCCCAGGACAGGTACAGCACGGGGTTAGAGACAGAGTAAAGCTCCCTCTACACTGTCCCCATCAAACACTCCCA
Source organism: Scyliorhinus torazame (assembly GCF_047496885.1). Classification (NCBI taxonomy): domain Eukaryota; kingdom Metazoa; phylum Chordata; class Chondrichthyes; order Carcharhiniformes; family Scyliorhinidae; genus Scyliorhinus; species Scyliorhinus torazame. The sequence continues at coordinate 222,413,039 of NC_092718.1, forward strand.
GGACAGGTACAGCACGGGGTTAGATACAGAGTAAAGCTCCCTCTACACTGTCCCCATCAAACACTCCCAGGACAGGTACAGCACGGGGTTAGAGACAGAGTAAAGCTCACTCTACACTGTCCCCATCAAACACTCCCAGGACAGGTACAGCACGGGGTTAGATACAGAGTAAAGCTCCCTCTACACTGTCCCCATCAAACACCCCCAGGACAGGTACAGCACGGGGTTAGATACAGAGTAAAGCTCCCTCTACACTGTCCCCATCAAACACTCCCAGGACAGGTACAGCACGGGGTTAGATACAGAGTAAAGCTCACTCTACACTGTCCCCATCAAACACTCCCAGGACAGGTACAGCACGGGGTTAGATACAGTGTAAAGCTCCCTCTACACTGTCCCCATCAAACACTCCCATGACAGGTACAGCACGGGGTTAGATACAGAGTAAAGCTCACTCTACACTGTCCCCATCAAACACTCCCAGGACAGGTACAGCACGGGGTTAGAGACAGAGTAAAGCTCCCTCTACACTGTCCCCATCAAACACTCCCAGGACAGGTACAGCACGGGGTTAGATACAGAGTAAAGCTCCCTCTACACTGTCCCCATCAAACACTCCCAGGACAGGTACAGCACGGGGTTAGAGACAGAGTAAAGCTCACTCTACACTGTTACCATCAAACACCCCCAGGACAGGTACAGCACGGGGTTAGATACAGAGTAAAGCTCCCTCTACACTGTCCCCATCAAACACTCCCAGGACAGGTACAGCACGGGGTTAGATACAGAGTAAAGCTCCCTCTACACTGTCCCCATCAAACACTCCCAGGACAGGTACAGCACGGGGTTAGATACAGAGTAAAGCTCCCTCTACACTGTCCCCATCAAACACTCCCAGGACAGGTACAGCACAGGGTTAGATACAGAGTAAAGCTCCCTCTACACTGTCCCCATCAAACACTCCCAGGACAGGTACAGCACGGGGTTAGATACAGAGGAAAGCTCCCTCTACACTGTCCCCATCAAACACTCCCAGGACAGGTACAGCACGGGGTTAGATACAGAGGAAAGCTCCCTCTACACTGTCCCCATCAAACACTCCCAGGACAGGTACAGCACGGGGTTAGATACAGAGTAAAGCTCCCTCTACACTGTCCCCATCAAACACTCCCAGGACAGGTACAGCACGGGGTTAGATACAGAGTAAAGCTCCCTCTACACTGTCTCCATCAAACACTCCCAGGACAGGTACAGCACGGGGTTAGATACAGAGTAAAGCTCCCTCTACACTGTCCCCATCAAACACTCCCATGACAGGTACAGCACGGGGTTAGATACAGAGTAAAGCTCACTCTACACTGTCCCCATCAAACACTCCCAGGACAGGTACAGCACGGGGTTAGAGACAGAGTAAAGCTCCCTCTACACTGTCCCCATCAAACACTCCCAGGACAGGTACAGCACGGGGTTAGATACAGAGTAAAGCTCCCTCTACACTGTCCCCATCAAACACTCCCAGGACAGGTACAGCACGGGGTTAGAGACAGAGTAAAGCTCACTCTACACTGTCCCCATCAAACACCCCCAGGACAGGTACAGCACGGGGTTAGATACAGAGTAAAGCTCCCTCTACACTGTCCCCATCAAACACTCCCAGGACAGGTACAGCACGGGGTTAGATACAGAGTAAAGCTCACTCTACACTGTCCCCATCAAACACTCCCAGGACAGGTACAGCACGGGGTTAGATACAGTGTAAAGCTCCCTCTACACTGTCCCCATCAAACACTCCCAGGACAGGTACAGCACAGGGTTAGATACAGAGTAAAGCTCCCTCTACACTGTCCCCATCAAACACTCCCAGGACAGGTACAGCACGGGGTTAGATACAGAGGAAAGCTCCCTCTACACTGTCCCCATCAAACACTCCCAGGACAGGTACAGCACGGGGTTAGATACAGAGGAAAGCTCCCTCTACACTGTCCCCATCAAACACTCCCAGGACAGGTACAGCACGGGGTTAGATACAGAGTAAAGCTCCCTCTACACTGTCCCCATCAAACACTCCCAGGACAGGTACAGCACGGGGTTAGATACAGAGTAAAGCTCCCTCTACACTGTCTCCATCAAACACTCCCAGGACAGGTACAGCACGGGGTTAGATACAGAGTAAAGCTCCCTCTACACTGTCCCCATCAAACACTCCCATGACAGGTACAGCACGGGGTTAGATACAGAGGAAAGCTCCCTCTACACTGTCCCCATCAAACACTCCCAGGACAGGTACAGCACGGGGTTAGATACAGAGTAAAGCTCCCTCTACACTGTCCCCATCAAACACTCCCAGGACAGGTACAGCACGGGGTTAGATACAGAGTAAAGCTCACTCTACACTGTCCCCATCAAACACTCCCAGGACAGGTACAGCACGGGGTTAGATACAGTGTAAAGCTCCCTCTACACTGTCCCCATCAAACACTCCCAGGGCAGGTGTAGCACGGGGATAGATACAGAGTAAAGCTCCCTCTACACTGTCCCCATCAAACACTCCCAGGACAGGTACAGCACGGGGTTAGATACAGTGTAAAGCTCCCTCTACACTGTCCCCATCAAACACTCCCAGGGCAGGTGTAGCACGGGGTTAGATACAGAGTAAAGCTCCCTCTACACTGTCCCCATCAAACACTCCCAGGACAGGTACAGCACGGGGTTAGATACAGTGTAAAGCTCCCTCTACACTGTCCCCATCAAACACTCCCAGGACAGGTACAGCACGGGGATAGATACAGAGTAAAGCTCCCTCTACACTGTCCCCATCAAACACTCCCAGGACAGGTACAGCACGGCGTTAGATACAGAGTAAAGCTCCCTCTACACTGTCCCCATCAAACACTCCCAGGACAGGTACAGCACGGGGTTAGATACAGAGTAAAGCTCCCTCTACACTGTCCCCATCAAACACTCCCAGGACAGGTACAGCACGGGGTTAGATACAGAGTAAAGCTCCCTCTACACTGTCCCCATCAAACACTCCCAGGACAGGTACAGCACGGGGTTAGATACAGAGTAAAGCTCCCTCTACACTGTCCCCATCAAACACTCCCAGGACAGGTACAGCACGGGGATAGATACAGAGTAAAGCTCCCTCTACACTGTCCCCATCAAACACTCCCAGGACAGGTACAGCACGGCGTTAGATACAGAGTAAAGCTCCCTCTACACTGTCCCCATCAAACACTCCCAGGACAGGTACAGCACGGGGTTAGATACAGAGTAAAGCTCCCTCTACACTGTCCCCATCAAACACTCCCAGGACAGGTACAGCACGGGGTTAGATACAGAGTAAAGCTCCCTCTACACTGTCCCCATCAAACACTCCCAGGACAGGTACAGCACGGGGTTAGATACAGAGGAAAGCTCCCTCTACACTGTCCCCATCAAACACTCCCAGGACAGGTACAGCACGGGGTTAGATACAGAGTAAAGCTCCCTCTACACTGTCCCCATCAAACACTCCCAGGACAGGTACAGCATGGGGTTAGATACAGAGTAAAGCTCCCTCTACACTGTCCCCATCAAACACTCCCAGGACAGGTACAGCACGGGGTTAGATACAGAGTAAAGCTCCCTCTACACTGTCCCCATCAAACACTCCCAGGACAGGTCCACCACAGGGTTAGACACAGAGTAAAGCTCCCTCTACACTGTCCCCATCAAACACTCCCAGGACAGGTACAGCACGGGGTTAGATACAGAGTAAAGCTCCCTCTACACTGTCCCCATCAAACACTCCCAGGACAGGTACAGCACGGGGTTAGATACAGAGTAAAGCTCCCTCTACACTGCCCCCATCAAACACTCCCAGGACAGGTACAGCACGGGGTTAGATACAGAGTAAAGCTCCCACTACACTGTCCCCATCAAACACTCCCAGGACAGGTACAGCACGGGGTTAGATACAGAGTAAAGCTCCCTCTACACTGTCCCCATCAAACACTCCCAGGACAGGTACAGCACGGGGTTAGATACAGAGTAAAGCTCCCTCTACACTGTCCCCATCAAACACTCCCAGGACAGGTACAGCACGGGGTTAGATAAAGAGTAAAGCTCCCTCTACACTGTCCCCATCAAACACGCCCAGGACAGGTACAGCACGGGGTTAGAGACAGAGTAAAGCTCACTCTACACTGTCCCCATCAAACACCCCCAGGACAGGTACAGCACGGGGTTAGATACAGAGTAAAGCTCCCTCTACACTGTCCCCATCAAACACTCCCAGGACAGGTACAGCACGGGGTTAGATACAGAGTAAAGCTCACTCTACACTGTCCCCATCAAACACTCCCAGGACAGGTACAGCACGGGGTTAGATACAGTGTAAAGCTCCCTCTACACTGTCCCCATCAAACACTCCCAGGGCAGGTGTAGCACGGGGATAGATACAGAGTAAAGCTCCCTCTACACTGTCCCCATCAAACACTCCCAGGACAGGTACAGCACGGGGTTAGATACAGAGTAAAGCTCACTCTACACTGTCCCCATCAAACACTCCCAGGACAGGTACAGCACGGGGTTAGATACAGTGTAAAGCTCCCTCTACACTGTCCCCATCAAACACTCCCAGGGCAGGTGTAGCACGGGGATAGATACAGAGTAAAGCTCCCTCTACACTGTCCCCATCAAACACTCCCAGGACAGGTACAGCACGGGGTTAGATACAGTGTAAAGCTCCCTCTACACTGTCCCCATCAAACACTCCCAGGGCAGGTGTAGCACGGGGTTAGATACAGAGTAAAGCTCCCTCTACACTGTCCCCATCAAACACTCCCAGGACAGGTACAGCACTGGGTTAGATACAGTGTAAAGCTCCCTCTACACTGTCCCCATCAAACACTCCCAGGACAGGTACAGCACGGGGATAGATACAGAGTAAAGCTCCCTCTACACTGTCCCCATCAAACACTCCCAGGACAGGTACAGCACGGCGTTAGATACAGAGTAAAGCTCCCTCTACACTGTCCCCATCAAACACTCCCAGGACAGGTACAGCACGGGGTTAGATACAGAGTAAAGCTCCCTCTACACTGTCCCCATCAAACACTCCCAGGACAGGTACAGCACGGGGTTAGATACAGAGTAAAGCTCCCTCTACACTGTCCCCATCAAACACTCCCAGGACAGGTACAGCATGGGGTTAGATACAGAGTAAAGCTCCCTCTACACTGTCCCCATCAAACACTCCCAGGACAGGTACAGCACGGGGTTAGATACAGAGTAAAGCTCCCTCTACACTGTCCCCATCAAACACTCCCAGGACAGGTACAGCACGGGGTTAGATACAGAGTAAAGCTCCCTCTACACTGTCCCCATCAAACACTCCCAGGACAGGTACAGCACGGGGTTAGATACAGAGGAAAGCTCCCTCTACACTGTTCCCATCAAACACTCCCAGGACAGGTACAGCACGGGGTTAGATACAGAGTAAAGCTCCCTCTACACTGTCCCCATCAAACACTCCCAGGACAGGTACAGCATGGGGTTAGATACAGAGTAAAGCTCCCTCTACACTGTCCCCATCAAACACTCCCAGGACAGGTACAGCACGGGGTTAGATACAGAGTAAAGCTCCCTCTACACTGTCCCCATCAAACACTCCCAGGACAGGTCCACCACTGGGTTAGACACAGAGTAAAGCTCCCTCTACACTGTCCCCATCAAACACTCCCAGGACAGGTACAGCACGGGGTTAGATACAGAGTAAAGCTCCCTCTACACTGTCCCCATCAAACACTCCCAGGACAGGTACAGCACGGGGTTAGATACAGAGTAAAGCTCCCTCTACACTGCCCCCATCAAACACTCCCAGGACAGGTACAGCACGGGGTTAGATACAGAGTAAAGCTCCCACTACACTGTCCCCATCAAACACTCCCAGGACAGGTACAGCACGGGGTTAGATACAGAGTAAAGCTCCCTCTACACTGTCCCCATCAAACACTCCCAGGACAGGTACAGCACGGGGTTAGATACAGAGTAAAGCTCACTCTACACTGTCCCCATCAAACACTCCCAGGACAGGTACAGCACGGGGTTAGATACAGTGTAAAGCTCCCTCTACACTGTCCCCATCAAACACTCCCAGGGCAGGTGTAGCACGGGGATAGATACAGAGTAAAGCTCCCTCTACACTGTCCCCATCAAACACTCCCAGGACAGGTACAGCACGGGGTTAGATACAGAGTAAAGCTCACTCTACACTGTCCCCATCAAACACTCCCAGGACAGGTACAGCACGGGGTTAGATACAGTGTAAAGCTCCCTCTACACTGTCCCCATCAAACACTCCCAGGGCAGGTGTAGCACGGGGATAGATACAGAGTAAAGCTCCCTCTACACTGTCCCCATCAAACACTCCCAGGACAGGTACAGCACGGGGTTAGATACAGTGTAAAGCTCCCTCTACACTGTCCCCATCAAACACTCCCAGGGCAGGTGTAGCACGGGGTTAGATACAGAGTAAAGCTCCCTCTACACTGTCCCCATCAAACACTCCCAGGACAGGTACAGCACGGGGTTAGATACAGTGTAAAGCTCCCTCTACACTGTCCCCATCAAACACTCCCAGGACAGGTACAGCACGGGGATAGATACAGAGTAAAGCTCCCTCTACACTGTCCCCATCAAACACTCCCAGGACAGGTACAGCACGGCGTTAGATACAGAGTAAAGCTCCCTCTACACTGTCCCCATCAAACACTCCCAGGACAGGTACAGCACGGGGTTAGATACAGAGTAAAGCTCCCTCTACACTGTCCCCATCAAACACTCCCAGGACAGGTACAGCACGGGGTTAGATACAGAGTAAAGCTCCCTCTACACTGTCCCCATCAAACACTCCCAGGACAGGTACAGCATGGGGTTAGATACAGAGTAAAGCTCCCTCTACACTGTCCCCATCAAACACTCCCAGGACAGGTACAGCACGGGGTTAGATACAGAGTAAAGCTCCCTCTACACTGTCCCCATCAAACACTCCCAGGACAGGTACAGCACGGGGTTAGATACAGAGTAAAGCTCCCTCTACACTGTCCCCATCAAACACTCCCAGGACAGGTACAGCACGGGGTTAGATACAGAGGAAAGCTCCCTCTACACTGTCCCCATCAAACACTCCCAGGACAGGTACAGCACGGGGTTAGATACAGAGTAAAGCTCCCTCTACACTGTCCCCATCAAACACTCCCAGGACAGGTACAGCATGGGGTTAGATACAGAGTAAAGCTCCCTCTACACTGTCCCCATCAAACACTCCCAGGACAGGTACAGCACGGGGTTAGATACAGAGTAAAGCTCCCTCTACACTGTCCCCATCAAACACTCCCAGGACAGGTCCACCACTGGGTTAGACACAGAGTAAAGCTCCCTCTACACTGTCCCCATCAAACACTCCCAGGACAGGTACAGCACGGGGTTAGATACAGAGTAAAGCTCCCTCTACACTGTCCCCATCAAACACTCCCAGGACAGGTACAGCACGGGGTTAGATACAGAGTAAAGCTCCCTCTACACTGCCCCCATCAAACACTCCCAGGACAGGTACAGCACGGGGTTAGATACAGAGTAAAGCTCCCACTACACTGTCCCCATCAAACACTCCCAGGACAGGTACAGCACGGGGTTAGATACAGAGTAAAGCTCCCTCTACACTGTCCCCATCAAACACTCCCAGGACAGGTACAGCACGGGGTTAGATACAGAGTAAAGCTCCCTCTACACTGTCCCCATCAAACACTCCCAGGACAGGTACAGCACGGGGTTAGATAAAGAGTAAAGCTCCCTCTACACTGTCCCCATCAAACACGCCCAGGACAGGTACAGCACGGGGTTAGATTCAGAGTAAAGCTCCCTCTACACTGTCCCCATCAAACACTCCCAGGACAGGTACAGCACGGCGTTAGATACAGGGTAAAGCTCCCTCTACACTGTCCCCATCAAACACTCCCAGGACAGGTACAGCACGGCGTTAGATACAGAGTAAAGCTCCCTCTACACTGTCCCCATCAAACACGCCCAGGACAGGTACAGCACGGGGTTAGATACAGAGTAAAGCTCCCCCTACACTGTCCCCATCAAACACTCCCAGGACAGGTACAGCACGGGGTTAGATACAGAGTAAAGCTCCCCCTACACTGTCCCCATCAAACACTCCCAGGACAGGTACAGCACGGGGTTAGATACAGAGTAAAGCTCCCCCTACACTGTCCCCATCAAACACTCCCAGGACAGGTACAGCACGGCGTTAGATACAGAGTAAAGCTCCCCCTACACTGTCCCCATCAAACACTCCCAGGACAGGTACAGCACGGGGTTAGATACAGAGTAAAGCTCCCCCTACACTGTCCCCATCAAACACTCCCAGGACAGGTACAGCACGGGGTTAGATACAGAGTAAAGCTCCCTCTACACTGTCCCCATCAAACACTCCCAGGACAGGTACAGCACGGGGTTAGATACAGAGTAAAGCTCCCTCTACACTGTCCCCATCAAACACTCCCAGGACAGGTACAGCACGGGTTAGATACAGAGTAAAGCTCCCTCTACACTGTCCCCATCAAACACTCCCAGGACAGGTACAGCACGGGGTTAGATACAGAGTAAAGCTCCCTCTACACTGTCCCCATCAAACACTCCCAGGACAGGTACAGCACGGGGATAGATACAGAGTAAAGCTCCCTCTACACTGTCCCCATCAAACACTCCCAGGACAGGTACAGCACGGCGTTAGATACAGAGTAAAGCTCTCTCTACACTGTCCCCATCAAACACTCCCAGGACAGGTACAGCACGGGGTTAGATACAGAGTAAAGCTCCCTCTACACTGTCCCCATCAAACACTCCCAGGACAGGTACAGCACGGGGTTAGATACAGAGTAAAGCTCCCTCTACACTGTCCCCATCAAACACTCCCAGGACAGGTACAGCATGGGGTTAGATACAGAGTAAAGCTCCCTCTACACTGTCCCCATCAAACACTCCCAGGACAGGTACAGCACGGGGTTAGATACAGAGTAAAGCTCCCTCTACACTGTCCCCATCAAACACTCCCAGGACAGGTACAGCACGGGGATAGATATAGAGTAAAGCTCCCTCTACACTGTCCCCATCAAACACTCCCAGGACAGGTACAGCACGGGGTTAGATACAGAGTAAAGCTCCCTCTACACTGTCCCCATCAAACACTCCCAGGACAGGTACAGCATGGGGTTAGATACAGAGTAAAGCTCCCTCTACACTGTCCCCATCAAACACTCCCAGGACAGGTACAGCACGGGGTTAGATACAGAGTAAAGCTCCCTCTACACTGTCCCCATCAAACACTCCCAGGACAGGTACAGCACGGGGTTAGATACAGAGTAAAGCTCCCTCTACACTGTCCCCATCAAACACTCCCAGGACAGCTACAGCACGGGGTTAGATACAGAGTAAAGCTCCCTCTACACTGTCCCCATCAAACACTCCCAGGACAGGTACAGCATGGGGTTAGATACAGAGTAAAGCTCCCTCTACACTGTCCCCATCAAACACTCCCAGGACAGGTACAGCACGGGGTTAGATACAGAGTAAAGCTCCCTCTACACTGTCCCCATCAAACACTCCCAGGACAGGTACAGCACGGGGTTAGATACAGAGTAAAGCTCCCTCTACACTGTCCCCATCAAACACTCCCAGGACAGGTACAGCACGGGGTTAGATACAGAGGAAAGCTCCCTCTACACTGTCCCCATCAAACACTCCCAGGACAGGTACAGCACGGGGTTAGATACAGAGTAAAGCTCCCTCTACACTGTCCCCATCAAACACTCCCAGGACAGGTACAGCATGGGGTTAGATACAGAGTAAAGCTCCCTCTACACTGTCCCCATCAAACACTCCCAGGACAGGTACAGCACGGGGTTAGATACAGAGTAAAGCTCCCTCTACACTGTCCCCATCAAACACTCCCAGGACAGGTATAGCACTGGGTTAGATACAGAGTAAAGCTCCCTCTACACTGTCCCCATCAAACACTCCCAGGACAGGTCCACCACAGGGTTAGACACAGAGTAAAGCTCCCTCTACACTGTCCCCATCAAACACTCCCAGGACAGGTACAGCACGGGGTTAGATACAGAGTAAAGCTCCCTCTACACTGTCCCCATCAAACACTCCCAGGACAGGTACAGCACGGGGTTAGATACAGAGTAAAGCTCCCTCTACACTGCCCCCATCAAACACTCCCAGGACAGGTACAGCACGGGGTTAGATACAGAGTAAAGCTCCCACTACACTGTCCCCATCAAACACTCCCAGGACAGGTACAGCACGGGGTTAGATACAGAGTAAAGCTCCCTCTACACTGTCCCCATCAAACACTCCCAGGACAGGTACAGCACGGGGTTAGATACAGAGTAAATCTCCCTCTACACTGTCCCCATCAAACACTCCCAGGACAGGTACAGCACGGGGTTAGATAAAGAGTAAAGCTCCCTCTACACTGTCCCCATCAAACACGCCCAGGACAGGTACAGCACGGGGTTAGATTCAGAGTAAAGCTCCCTCTACACTGTCCCCATCAAACACTCCCAGGACAGGTACAGCACGGCGTTAGATACAGGGTAAAGCTCCCTCTACACTGTCCCCATCAAACACTCCCAGGACAGGTACAGCACGGCGTTAGATACAGAGTAAAGCTCCCTCTACACTGTCCCCATCAAACACGCCCAGGACAGGTACAGCACGGGGTTAGATACAGAGTAAAGCTCCCTCTACACTGTCCCCATCAAACACTCCCAGGACAGGTACAGCACGGGGTTAGATACAGAGTAAAGCTCCCTCTACACTGTCCCCATCAAACACTCCCAGGACAGGTACAGCACGGCGTTAGATACAGAGCAAAACTCCCTCTACACTGTCCCCATCAAACACTCCCAGGACAGGTACAGCACGGGGTTAGATACAGAGTAAAGCTCCCTCTACACTGTCCCCATCAAACACTCCCAGGACAGGTACAGCACGGGGTTAGATACAGAGTAAAGCTCCCTCTACACTGTCCCCATCAAACACTCCCAGGACAGGTACAGCACGGGGTTAGATACAGAGTAAAGCTCCCTCTACACTGTCCCCATCAAACACTCCCAGGACAGGTACAGCACGGGGTTAGATACAGAGTAAAGCTCCCTCTACACTGTCCCCATCAGACACTCCCAGGACAGGTACAGCACGGGGTTAGATACAGAGTAAAGCTCCCTCTACACTGTCCCCATCAAACACTCCCAGGACAGGTATAGCACTGGGTTAGATACAGAGTAAAGCTCCCTCTGCACTGTCCCCATCAAACACTCCCAGGACAGGTCCACCACAGGGTTAGACACAGAGTAAAGCTCCCTCTACACTGTCCCCATCAAACACTCCCAGGACAGGTACAGCACGGGGTTAGATACAGAGTAAAGCTCCCTCTACACTGTCCCCATCAAACACTCCCAGGACAGGTACAGCACGGGGTTAGATACAGAGTAAAGCTCCCTCTACACTGCCCCCATCACACACTCCCAGGACAGGTACAGCACGGGGTTAGATACAGAGTAAAGCTCCCACTACACTGTCCCCATCAAACACTCCCAGGACAGGTACAGCACGGGGTTAGATACAGAGTAAAGCTCCCTCTACACTGTCCCCATCAAACACTCCCAGGACAGGTACAGCACGGGGTTAGATACAGAGTAAAGCTCCCTCTACACTGTCCCCATCAAACACTCCCAGGACAGGTACAGCACGGGGTTAGATACAGAGTAAAGCTCCCTCTACACTGTCCCCATCAAACACTCCCAGGACAGGTCCACCACAGGGTTAGACACAGAGTAAAGCTCCCTCTACACTGTCCCCATCAAACACTCCCAGGACAGGTACAGCACGGGGTTAGATACAGAGTAAAGCTCCCTCTACACTGTCCCTATCAAACACTCCCAGGACAGGTACAGCACAGGGTTAGATACAGAGTAAAGCTCCATCTACACTGTCCCCATCAAACACTCCCAGGACAGGTACAGCACGGGGTTAGATACAGAGTAAAGCTCCCTCTACACTGTCCCCATCAAACACTCCCAGGACAGGTACAGCACGGGGTTAGATACAGAGTAAAGCTCCATCTACACTGTCCACATCAAACACTCCCAGACCAGGTACAGCACGGGGTTAGATACAGAGTAAAGCTCCATCTACACTGTCCCCATCAAACACTCCCAGGACAGGTACAGCACGGGGTTAGATACAGAGTAAAGCTCCCCCTACACTGTCCCCATCAAACACTCCCAGGACATGTACAGCACGGGGTTAGATACAGAGTAAAGCTCCCCCTACACTGTCCCCATCAAACACTCCCAGGACAGGTACAGCACGGCGTTAGATACAGAGCAAAACTCCCTCTACACTGTCCCCATCAAACACTCCCAGGACAGGTACAGCACGGGGTTAGATACAGAGTAAAGCTCCCTCGACACTGTCCCCATCAAACACACCCAGGACAGGTACAGCACGGGGTTAGATACAGAGTAAAGCTCCCTCCACACTGTCCCCATCAAACACTCCCAGGACAGGTACAGCACGGGGTTAGATACAGAGTAAAGCTCCCTCCACACTGTCCCCATCAAACACTCCCAGGACAGGTACAGCACGGGGTTAGATACAGAGTAAAGCTCCCTCGACACTGTCCCCATCAAACACTCCCAGGACAGGTACAGCACGGGGTTAGATACAGAGTAAAGCTCCCCCTACACTGTTCCCATCAAACACTCCCAGGACAGGTACAGCACGGGGTCATATACAGAGTAAAGCTCCCTCTACACTGTCCCCATCAAACACTCCCAGGACAGGTACTGCACGGGGTTAGATACAGAGTAAAGCTCCCTCGACACTGTCCCCATCAAACACTCCCAGGACAGGTACTGCACGGGGTTAGATACAGAGTAAAGCTCCCTCTACACTGTCCCCATCAAATACTCCCAGGACAGGTACAGCACGGGGTTAGATACAGAGTAAAGCTCCCTCTACACTGTCCCCATCAAACACTCCCAGGACAGGTACAGCACGGGGTTAGATACAGAGTAAAGCTCCCTCGACACTGTCCCCATCAAACACTCCCAGGACAGGTACAGCACGGGGTTAGATACAGAGTAAAGCTCCCTCTACACTGTCCCCATCAAACACTCCCAGGACAGGTACAGCACGGGGTTAGATACAGAGTAAAGCTCCCTCTACACTGTCCCCATCAAACACTCCCAGGACAGGTACAGCACGGGGTTAGATACAGAGTAAAGCTCCCTCTACACTGTCCCCATCAGACACTCCCAGGACAGGTACAGCACGGGGTTAGATACAGAGTAAAGCTCCCTCTACACTGTCCCCATCAAACACTCCCAGGACAGGTACAGCACGGGGTTAGATACAGAGTAAAGCTCCCCCTACACTGTTCCCATCAAACACTCCCAGGACAGGTACAGCACGGGGTTAGATACAGAGTAAAGCTCCCTCGACACTGTCCCCATCAAACACTCCCAGGACAGGTACTGCACGGGGTTAGATACAGAGTAAAGCTCCCTCTACACTGTCCCCATCAAACACTCCCAGGACAGGTACAGCACGGGGTTAGATACAGAGTAAAGCTCCCTCTACACTGTCCCCATCAAACACTCCCAGGACAGGTACAGCACGGGGTTAGATACAGAGTAAAGCTCCCTCGACACTGTCCCCATCAAACACTCCCAGGACAGGTACAGCACGGGGTTAGATACAGAGTAAAGCTCCCTCTACACTGTCCCCATCAAACACTCCCAGGACAGGTACAGCACGGGGTTAGATACAGAGTAAAGCTCCCTCTACACTGTCCCCATCAGACACTCCCAGGACAGGTACAGCACGGGGTTAGATACAGAGTAAAGCTCCCTCTACACTGTCCCCATCAAACACTCCCAGGACAGGTACAGCACGGGGTTAGATACAGAGTAAAGCTCCCTCTACACTGTCCCCATCAAACACTCCCAGGACAGGTACAGCACGGGGTTAGATACAGAGTAAAGCTCCCTCGACACTGTCCCCATCAAACACTCCCAGGACAGGTACAGCACGGGGTTAGATACAGAGTAAAGCTCCCTCTACACTGTCCCCATCAAACACTCCCAGGACAGGTACAGCACGGGGTTAGATACAGAGTAAAGCTCCCTCTACACTGTCCCCATCAAACACTCCCAGGACAGGTACAGCACGGGGTTAGATACAGAGTAAAGCTCCCTCTACACTGTCCCCATCAGACACTCCCAGGACAGGTACAGCACGGGGTTAGATACAGAGTAAAGCTCCCTCTACACTGTCCCCATCAAACACTCCCAGGACAGGTACAGCACGGGGTTAGATACAGAGTAAAGCTCCCCCTACACTGTTCCCATCAAACACTCCCAGGACAGGTACAGCACGGGGTTAGATACAGAGTAAAGCTCCCTCGACACTGTCCCCATCAAACACTCCCAGGACAGGTACTGCACGGGGTTAGATACAGAGTAAAGCTCCCTCTACACTGTCCCCATCAAACACTCCCAGGACAGGTACAGCACGGGGTTAGATACAGAGTAAAGCTCCCTCTACACTGTCCCCATCAAACACTCCCAGGACAGGTACAGCACGGGGTTAGATACAGAGTAAAGCTCCCTCGACACTGTCCCCATCAAACACTCCCAGGACAGGTACAGCACGGGGTTAGATACAGAGTAAAGCTCCCTCTACACTGTCCCCATCAAACACTCCCAGGACAGGTACAGCACGGGGTTAGATACAGAGTAAAGCTCCCTCTACACTGTCCCCATCAGACACTCCCAGGACAGGTACAGCACGGGGTTAGATACAGAGTAAAGCTCCCTCTACACTGTCCCCATCAAACACTCCCAGGACAGGTATAGCACTGGGTTAGATACAGAGTAAAGCTCCCTCTACACTGTCCCCATCAAACACTCCCAGGACAGGTACAGCACGGGGTTAGATACAGAGTAAAGCTCCCTCTACACTGTCCCCATCAAACACTCCCAGGACAGGTACAGCACGGGGTTAGATACAGAGTAAAGCTCCCTCTACACTGCCCCCATCAAACACTCCCAGGACAGGTACAGCACTGGGTTAGATACAGAGTAAAGCTCCCACTACACTGTCCCCATCAAACACTCCCAGGACAGGTACAGCACGGGGTTAGATACAGAGTAAAGCTCCCTCTACACTGTCCCCATCAAACACTCCCAGGACAGGTACAGCACGGGGTTAGATACAGAGTAAAGCTCCCTCTACACTGTCCCCATCAAACACTCCCAGGACAGGTACAGCACGGGGTTAGATAAAGAGTAAAGCTCCCTCTACACTGTCCCCATCAAACACGCCCAGGACAGGTACAGCACGGGGTTAGATACAGAGTAAAGCTCCCTCTACACTGTCCCCATCAAACACTCCCAGGACAGGTACAGCACGGCGTTAGATACAGGGTAAAGCTCCCTCTACACTGTCCCCATCAAACACTCCCAGGACAGGTACAGCACGGCGTTAGATACAGAGTAAAGCTCCCTCTACACTGTCCCCATCAAACACGCCCAGGACAGGTACAGCACGGGGTTAGATACAGAGTAAAGCTCCCTCTACACTGTCCCCATCAAACACTCCCAGGACAGGTACAGCACGGGGTTAGATACAGAGTAAAGCTCCCTCTACACTGTCCCCATCAAACACTCCCAGGACAGGTACAGCACGGCGTTAGATACAGAGCAAAACTCCCTCTACACTGTCCCCATCAAACACTCCCAGGACAGGTACAGCCGGGGTTAGATACAGAGTAAAGCTCCCTCTACACTGTCCCCATCAAACACTCTCAGGACAGGTACAGCACGGGGTTAGATACAGAGTAAAGCTCCCTCTACACTGTCCCCATCAAACACTCCCAGGACAGGTACAGCACGGGGTTAGATACAGAGTAAAGCTCCCTCCACACTGTCCCCATCAAACACTCCCAGGACAGGTACAGCACGGGGTTAGATACAGAGTAAAGCTCCCTCCACACTGT
Source organism: Scyliorhinus torazame (assembly GCF_047496885.1). Classification (NCBI taxonomy): domain Eukaryota; kingdom Metazoa; phylum Chordata; class Chondrichthyes; order Carcharhiniformes; family Scyliorhinidae; genus Scyliorhinus; species Scyliorhinus torazame. Next base: position 222,429,165 of record NC_092718.1, read on the forward strand.
CCCCATCAAACACTCCCAGGACAGGTACAGCACGGGGTTAGATACAGAGTAAAGCTCCCTCGACACTGTCCCCATCAAACACTCCCAGGACAGGTACAGCACGGGGTTAGATACAGAGTAAAGCTCCCCCTACACTGTTCCCATCAAACACTCCCAGGACAGGTACAGCACGGGGTTAGATACAGAGTAAAGCTCCCTCGACACTGTCCCCATCAAACACTCCCAGGACAGGTACTGCACGGGGTTAGATACAGAGTAAAGCTCCCTCTACACTGTCCCCATCAAACACTCCCAGGACAGGTACAGCACGGGGTTAGATACAGAGTAAAGCTCCCTCTACACTGTCCCCATCAAACACTCCCAGGACAGGTACAGCACGGGGTTAGATACAGAGTAAAGCTCCCTCGACACTGTCCCCATCAAACACTCCCAGGACAGGTACAGCACGGGGTTAGATACAGAGTAAAGCTCCCTCTACACTGTCCCCATCAAACACTCCCAGGACAGGTACAGCACGGGGTTAGATACAGAGTAAAGCTCCCTCTACACTGTCCCCATCAAACACTCCCAGGACAGGTACAGCACGGGGTTAGATACAGAGTAAAGCTCCCTCTACACTGTCCCCATCAGACACTCCCAGGACAGGTACAGCACGGGGTTAGATACAGAGTAAAGCTCCCTCTACACTGTCCCCATCAAACACTCCCAGGACAGGTACAGCACGGGGTTAGATACAGAGTAAAGCTCCCTCTACACTGTCCCCATCAAACACTCCCAGGACAGGTACAGCACGGGGTTAGATACAGAGCAAAACTCCCTCTACACTGTCCCCATCAAACACTCCCAGGACAGGTACAGCACGGGGTTACATACAGAGTAAAGCTCCCTCTACACTGTCCCCATCAAACACTCCCAGGACAGGTACAGCACGGGGTTAGATACAGAGTAAAACTCCGTCTACACTGTCCCCATCAAACACTCCCAGGACAGGTACAGCACGGGGTTAGATACAGAGTAAAGCTCCCTCTACACTGTCCCCATCAAACACTCCCAGGACAGGTACAGCACGGGGTTAGATACAGAGTAAAGCTCCCTCTACACTGTCCCCATCAAACACTCCCAGGACAGGTACAGCACTGGGTTAGATACAGAGTAAAGCTCCCTCCACACTGTCCCCATCAAACACTCCCAGGACAGGTACAGCACGGGGTTAGATATAGAGTAAAGCTCCCTCCACACTGTCCCCATCAAACACTCCCAGGACAGGTACAGCACGGGGTTAGATACAGAGTAAAGCTCCCTCGACACTGTCCCCATCAAACACTCCCAGGACAGGTACAGCACGGGGTTAGATACAGAGTAAAGCTCCCTCGACACTGTCCCCATCAAACACTCCCAGGACAGGTACAGCACGGGGTTAGATACAGAGTAAAGCTCCCTCTACACTGTCCCCATCAAACACTCCCAGGACAGGTACAGCACGGGGTTAGATACAGAGTAAAGCTCCCTCGACACTGTCCCCATCAAACACTCCCATGACAGGTACAGCACGGGGTTAGATACAGAGTAAAGCTCCCTCGACACTGTCCCCATCAAACACTCCCAGGACAGGTACAGCACGGGGTTAGATACAGAGTAAAGCTCCCTCGACACTGTCCCCATCAAACACTCCCAGGACAGGTACTGCACGGGGTTAGATACAGAGTAAAGCTCCCTCTACACTGTCCCCATCAAACACTCCCAGGACAGGTACAGCACGGGGTTAGATACAGAGTAAAGCTCCCTCTACACTGTCCCCATCAAACACTCCCAGGACAGGTACAGCACGGGGTTAGATACAGAGTAAAGCTCCCTCGACACTGTCCCCATCAAACACTCCCAGGACAGGTACAGCACGGGGTTAGATACAGAGTAAAGCTCCCTCTACACTGTCCCCATCAAACACTCCCAGGACAGGTACAGCACGGGGTTAGATACAGAGTAAAGCTCCCTCTACACTGTCCCCATCAAACACTCCCAGGACAGGTACAGCACGGGGTTAGATACAGAGTAAAGCTCCCTCTACACTGTCCCCATCAGACACTCCCAGGACAGGTACAGCACGGGGTTAGATACAGAGTAAAGCTCCCTCTACACTGTCCCCATCAAACACTCCCAGGACAGGTACAGCACGGGGTTAGATACAGAGTAAAGCTCCCTCTACACTGTCCCCATCAAACACTCCCAGGACAGGTACAGCACGGGGTTAGATACAGAGCAAAACTCCCTCTACACTGTCCCCATCAAACACTCCCAGGACAGGTACAGCACGGGGTTACATACAGAGTAAAGCTCCCTCTACACTGTCCCCATCAAACACTCCCAGGACAGGTACAGCACGGGGTTAGATACAGAGTAAAACTCCGTCTACACTGTCCCCATCAAACACTCCCAGGACAGGTACAGCACGGGGTTAGATACAGAGTAAAGCTCCCTCTACACTGTCCCCATCAAACACTCCCAGGACAGGTACAGCACGGGGTTAGATACAGAGTAAAGCTCCCTCTACACTGTCCCCATCAAACACTCCCAGGACAGGTACAGCACTGGGTTAGATACAGAGTAAAGCTCCCTCCACACTGTCCCCATCAAACACTCCCAGGACAGGTACAGCACGGGGTTAGATACAGAGTAAAGCTCCCTCCACACTGTCCCCATCAAACACTCCCAGGACAGGTACAGCACGGGGTTAGATACAGAGTAAAGCTCCCTCGACACTGTCCCCATCAAACACTCCCAGGACAGGTACAGCACGGGGTTAGATACAGAGTAAAGCTCCCTCGACACTGTCCCCATCAAACACTCCCAGGACAGGTACTGCACGGGGTTAGATACAGAGTAAAGCTCCCTCCACACTGTCCCCATCAAACACTCCCAGGACAGGTACAGCACGGGGTTAGATACAGAGTAAAGCTCCCTCTACACTGTCCCCATCAAACACTCCCAGGACAGGTACAGCACGGGGTTAGATACAGAGTAAAGCTCCCTCGACACTGTCCCCATCAAACACTCCCAGGACAGGTACAGCACGGGGTTAGATACAGAGTAAAGCTCCCTCGACACTGTCCCCATCAAACACTCCCAGGACAGGTACAGCACGGGGTTAGATACAGAGTAAAGCTCCCTCTACACTGTCCCCATCAAACACTCCCAGGACAGGTACAGCACGGGGTTAGATACAGAGTAAAGCTCCCTCTACACTGCCCCCATCACACACTCCCAGGACAGGTACAGCACGGGGTTAGATACAGAGTAAAGCTCCCACTACACTGTCCCCATCAAACACTCCCAGGACAGGTACAGCACGGGGTTAGATACAGAGTAAAGCTCCCTCTACACTGTCCCCATCAAACACTCCCAGGACAGGTACAGCACGGGGTTAGATACAGAGTAAAGCTCCCTCTACACTGTCCCCATCAAACACTCCCAGGACAGGTACAGCACGGGGTTAGATACAGAGTAAAGCTCCCTCTACACTGTCCCCATCAAACACTCCCAGGACAGGTCCACCACAGGGTTAGACACAGAGTAAAGCTCCCTCTACACTGTCCCCATCAAACACTCCCAGTACAGGTACAGCACGGGGTTAGATACAGAGTAAAGCTCCCTCTACACTGTCCCTATCAAACACTCCCAGGACAGGTACAGCACAGGGTTAGATACAGAGTAAAGCTCCATCTACACTGTCCCCATCAAACACTCCCAGGACAGGTACAGCACGGGGTTAGATACAGAGTAAAGCTCCCTCTACACTGTCCCCATCAAACACTCCCAGGACAGGTACAGCACGGGGTTAGATACAGAGTAAAGCTCCATCTACACTGTCCCCATCAAACACTCCCAGACCAGGTACAGCACGGGGTTAGATACAGAGTAAAGCTCCATCTACACTGTCCCCATCAAACACTCCCAGGACAGGTACAGCACGGGGTTAGATACAGAGTAAAGCTCCCCCTACACTGTCCCCATCAAACACTCCCAGGACATGTACAGCACGGGGTTAGATACAGAGTAAAGCTCCCCCTACCTTGTCCCCATCAAACACTCCCAGGACAGGTACAGCACGGGGTTAGATACAGAGTAAAGCTCCCTCTACACTGTCCCCATCAAACACTCCCAGGACATGTACAGCACGGGGTTAGATACAGAGTAAAGCTCCCCCTACACTGTCCCCATCAAACACTCCCAGGACAGGTACAGCACGGGGTTAGATACAGAGTAAAGCTCCCTCTACACTGTCCGCATCATACTCCCAGAGCAGGTACAGCACGGGGTTAGATACAGAGTAAAGCTCCCTCGACACTGTCCCCATCAAACACTCCCAGGACCGGTACAGCACGGGGTTAGATACAGAGTAAAGCTCCCTCTACACTGTCCCCATCAAACACTCCCAGGACAGGTACAGCACGGGGTTAGATACAGAGTAAAGCTCCCTCTACACTGTCCGCATCATACTCCCAGGGCAGGTACAGCACGGGGTTAGATACAGAGTAAAGCTCCCTCTACACTGTCCACATCATACTTCCAGGGCAGGTACAGCACGGGGTTAGATACAGAGTAAAGCTCCCTCTACACTGTCCCCATCAAACACTCCCAGGACAGGTACAGCACGGGGTTAGATACAGAGTAAAGCTCCCTCGACACTGTCCCCATCAAACACTCCCAGGACAGGTACAGCACGGGGTTAGATACAGAGTAAAGCTCCCTCTACACTGTCCCAATCAAACACTCCCAGGACAGGTACAGCACGGGGTTAGATACAGAGTAAAGCTCCCTCTACACTGTCCCCATCAAACACTCCCAGGACAGGTACAGCACGGGGTTAGATACAGAGTAAAGCTCCCTCTACACTGTCCACATCATACTCCCAGGGCAGGTACAGCACGGGGTTAGATACAGAGTAAAGCTCCCTCTACACTGTCCCCATCAAACACTCCCAGGGCAGGTACAGCACGGGGTTAGATACAGAGTAAAGCTCCCTCTACACTGTCCCCATCAAACACTCCCAGGACAGGTACAGCACGGGGTTAGATACAGAGTAAAGCTCCCTCTACACTGCCCCCATCACACACTCCCAGGACAGGTACAGCACGGGGTTAGATACAGAGTAAAGCTCCCTCTACACTGTCCCCATCAAACACTCCCAGGACAGGTACAGCACGGGGTTAGATACAGAGTAAAGCTCCCTCTACACTGCCCCCATCACACACTCCCAGGACAGGTACAGCACGGGGTTAGATACAGAGTAAAGCTCCCACTACACTGTCCCCATCAAACACTCCCAGGACAGGTACAGCACGGGGTTAGATACAGAGTAAAGCTCCCTCTACACTGTCCCCATCAAACACTCCCAGGACAGGTACAGCACGGGGTTAGATACAGAGTAAAGCTCCCTCTACACTGTCCCCATCAAACACTCCCAGGACAGGTACAGCACGGGGTTAGATACAGAGTAAAGCTCCCTTTACACTGTCCCCATCAAACACTCCCAGGACAGGTCCACCACAGGGTTAGACACAGAGTAAAGCTCCCTCTACACTGTCCCCATCAAACACTCCCAGGACAGGTACAGCACGGGGTTAGATACAGAGTAAAGCTCCCTCTACACTGTCCCTATCAAACACTCCCAGGACAGGTACAGCACAGGGTTAGATACAGAGTAAAGCTCCATCTACACTGTCCCCATCAAACACTCCCAGGACAGGTACAGCACGGCGTTAGATACAGAGCAAAACTCCCTCTACACTGTCCCCATCAAACACTCCCAGGACAGGTACAGCACGGGGTTAGATACAGAGTAAAGCTCCCTCTACACTGTCCCCATCAAACACTCCCAGGACAGGTACAGCACGGGGTTAGATACAGAGTAAAGCTCCCTCTACACTGTCCCCATCAAACACTCCCAGGACAGGTACAGCACGGGGTTAGATACAGAGTAAAGCTCCCTCTACACTGTCCCCATCAAACACTCCCAGGACAGGTACAGCACGGGGTTAGATACAGAGTAAAGCTCCCTCTACACTGTCCCCATCAGACACTCCCAGGACAGGTACAGCACGGGGTTAGATACAGAGTAAAGCTCCCTCTACACTGTCCCCATCAAACACTCCCAGGACAGGTATAGCACTGGGTTAGATACAGAGTAAAGCTCCCTCTGCACTGTCCCCATCAAACACTCCCAGGACAGGTCCACCACAGGGTTAGACACAGAGTAAAGCTCCCTCTACACTGTCCCCATCAAACACTCCCAGGACAGGTACAGCACGGGGTTAGATACAGAGTAAAGCTCCCTCTACACTGTCCCCATCAAACACTCCCAGGACAGGTACAGCACGGGGTTAGATACAGAGTAAAGCTCCCTCTACACTGCCCCCATCACACACTCCCAGGACAGGTACAGCACGGGGTTAGATACAGAGTAAAGCTCCCACTACACTGTCCCCATCAAACACTCCCAGGACAGGTACAGCACGGGGTTAGATACAGAGTAAAGCTCCCTCTACACTGTCCCCATCAAACACTCCCAGGACAGGTACAGCACGGGGTTAGATACAGAGTAAAGCTCCCTCTACACTGTCCCCATCAAACACTCCCAGGACAGGTACAGCACGGGGTTAGATACAGAGTAAAGCTCCCTCTACACTGTCCCCATCAAACACTCCCAGGACAGGTCCACCACAGGGTTAGACACAGAGTAAAGCTCCCTCTACACTGTCCCCATCAAACACTCCCAGGACAGGTACAGCACGGGGTTAGATACAGAGTAAAGCTCCCTCTACACTGTCCCTATCAAACACTCCCAGGACAGGTACAGCACAGGGTTAGATACAGAGTAAAGCTCCATCTACACTGTCCCCATCAAACACTCCCAGGACAGGTACAGCACGGGGTTAGATACAGAGTAAAGCTCCCTCTACACTGTCCCCATCAAACACTCCCAGGACAGGTACAGCACGGGGTTAGATACAGAGTAAAGCTCCATCTACACTGTCCACATCAAACACTCCCAGACCAGGTACAGCACGGGGTTAGATACAGAGTAAAGCTCCATCTACACTGTCCCCATCAAACACTCCCAGGACAGGTACAGCACGGGGTTAGATACAGAGTAAAGCTCCCCCTACACTGTCCCCATCAAACACTCCCAGGACATGTACAGCACGGGGTTAGATACAGAGTAAAGCTCCCCCTACACTGTCCCCATCAAACACTCCCAGGACAGGTACAGCACGGCGTTAGATACAGAGCAAAACTCCCTCTACACTGTCCCCATCAAACACTCCCAGGACAGGTACAGCACGGGGTTAGATACAGAGTAAAGCTCCCTCGACACTGTCCCCATCAAACACACCCAGGACAGGTACAGCACGGGGTTAGATACAGAGTAAAGCTCCCTCCACACTGTCCCCATCAAACACTCCCAGGACAGGTACAGCACGGGGTTAGATACAGAGTAAAGCTCCCTCCACACTGTCCCCATCAAACACTCCCAGGACAGGTACAGCACGGGGTTAGATACAGAGTAAAGCTCCCTCGACACTGTCCCCATCAAACACTCCCAGGACAGGTACAGCACGGGGTTAGATACAGAGTAAAGCTCCCCCTACACTGTTCCCATCAAACACTCCCAGGACAGGTACAGCACGGGGTCATATACAGAGTAAAGCTCCCTCTACACTGTCCCCATCAAACACTCCCAGGACAGGTACTGCACGGGGTTAGATACAGAGTAAAGCTCCCTCGACACTGTCCCCATCAAACACTCCCAGGACAGGTACTGCACGGGGTTAGATACAGAGTAAAGCTCCCTCTACACTGTCCCCATCAAATACTCCCAGGACAGGTACAGCACGGGGTTAGATACAGAGTAAAGCTCCCTCTACACTGTCCCCATCAAACACTCCCAGGACAGGTACAGCACGGGGTTAGATACAGAGTAAAGCTCCCTCGACACTGTCCCCATCAAACACTCCCAGGACAGGTACAGCACGGGGTTAGATACAGAGTAAAGCTCCCTCTACACTGTCCCCATCAAACACTCCCAGGACAGGTACAGCACGGGGTTAGATACAGAGTAAAGCTCCCTCTACACTGTCCCCATCAAACACTCCCAGGACAGGTACAGCACGGGGTTAGATACAGAGTAAAGCTCCCTCTACACTGTCCCCATCAGACACTCCCAGGACAGGTACAGCACGGGGTTAGATACAGAGTAAAGCTCCCTCTACACTGTCCCCATCAAACACTCCCAGGACAGGTACAGCACGGGGTTAGATACAGAGTAAAGCTCCCCCTACACTGTTCCCATCAAACACTCCCAGGACAGGTACAGCACGGGGTTAGATACAGACTAAAGCTCCCTCGACACTGTCCCCATCAAACACTCCCAGGACAGGTACTGCACGGGGTTAGATACAGAGTAAAGCTCCCTCTACACTGTCCCCATCAAACACTCCCAGGACAGGTACAGCACGGGGTTAGATACAGAGTAAAGCTCCCTCTACACTGTCCCCATCAAACACTCCCAGGACAGGTACAGCACGGGGTTAGATACAGAGTAAAGCTCCCTCGACACTGTCCCCATCAAACACTCCCAGGACAGGTACAGCACGGGGTTAGATACAGAGTAAAGCTCCCTCTACACTGTCCCCATCAAACACTCCCAGGACAGGTACAGCACGGGGTTAGATACAGAGTAAAGCTCCCTCTACACTGTCCCCATCAGACACTCCCAGGACAGGTACAGCACGGGGTTAGATACAGAGTAAAGCTCCCTCTACACTGTCCCCATCAAACACTCCCAGGACAGGTACAGCACGGGGTTAGATACAGAGTAAAGCTCCCTCTACACTGTCCCCATCAAACACTCCCAGGACAGGTACAGCACGGGGTTAGATACAGAGTAAAGCTCCCTCGACACTGTCCCCATCAAACACTCCCAGGACAGGTACAGCACGGGGTTAGATACAGAGTAAAGCTCCCTCTACACTGTCCCCATCAAACACTCCCAGGACAGGTACAGCACGGGGTTAGATACAGAGTAAAGCTCCCTCTACACTGTCCCCATCAAACACTCCCAGGACAGGTACAGCACGGGGTTAGATACAGAGTAAAGCTCCCTCTACACTGTCCCCATCAGACACTCCCAGGACAGGTACAGCACGGGGTTAGATACAGAGTAAAGCTCCCTCTACACTGTCCCCATCAAACACTCCCAGGACAGGTACAGCACGGGGTTAGATACAGAGTAAAGCTCCCCCTACACTGTTCCCATCAAACACTCCCAGGACAGGTACAGCACGGGGTTAGATACAGAGTAAAGCTCCCTCGACACTGTCCCCATCAAACACTCCCAGGACAGGTACTGCACGGGGTTAGATACAGAGTAAAGCTCCCTCTACACTGTCCCCATCAAACACTCCCAGGACAGGTACAGCACGGGGTTAGATACAGAGTAAAGCTCCCTCTACACTGTCCCCATCAAACACTCCCAGGACAGGTACAGCACGGGGTTAGATACAGAGTAAAGCTCCCTCGACACTGTCCCCATCAAACACTCCCAGGACAGGTACAGCACGGGGTTAGATACAGAGTAAAGCTCCCTCTACACTGTCCCCATCAAACACTCCCAGGACAGGTACAGCACGGGGTTAGATACAGAGTAAAGCTCCCTCTACACTGTCCCCATCAGACACTCCCAGGACAGGTACAGCACGGGGTTAGATACAGAGTAAAGCTCCCTCTACACTGTCCCCATCAAACACTCCCAGGACAGGTATAGCACTGGGTTAGATACAGAGTAAAGCTCCCTCTACACTGTCCCCATCAAACACTCCCAGGACAGGTCCACCACAGGGTTAGACACAGAGTAAAGCTCCCTCTACACTGTCCCCATCAAACACTCCCAGGACAGGTACAGCACGGGGTTAGATACAGAGTAAAGCTCCCTCTACACTGTCCCCATCAAACACTCCCAGGACAGGTACAGCACGGGGTTAGATACAGAGTAAAGCTCCCTCTACACTGCCCCCATCAAACACTCCCAGGACAGGTACAGCACTGGGTTAGATACAGAGTAAAGCTCCCACTACACTGTCCCCATCAAACACTCCCAGGACAGGTACAGCACGGGGTTAGATACAGAGTAAAGCTCCCTCTACACTGTCCCCATCAAACACTCCCAGGACAGGTACAGCACGGGGTTAGATACAGAGTAAAGCTCCCTCTACACTGTCCCCATCAAACACTCCCAGGACAGGTACAGCACGGGGTTAGATAAAGAGTAAAGCTCCCTCTACACTGTCCCCATCAAACACGCCCAGGACAGGTACAGCACGGGGTTAGATACAGAGTAAAGCTCCCTCTACACTGTCCCCATCAAACACTCCCAGGACAGGTACAGCACGGCGTTAGATACAGGGTAAAGCTCCCTCTACACTGTCCCCATCAAACACTCCCAGGACAGGTACAGCACGGCGTTAGATACAGAGTAAAGCTCCCTCTACACTGTCCCCATCAAACACGCCCAGGACAGGTACAGCACGGGGTTAGATACAGAGTAAAGCTCCCTCTACACTGTCCCCATCAAACACTCCCAGGACAGGTACAGCACGGGGTTAGATACAGAGTAAAGCTCCCTCCACACTGTCCCCATCAAACACTCCCAGGACAGGTACAGCACGGGGTTAGATACAGAGTAAAGCTCCCTCGACACTGTCCCCATCAAACACTCCCAGGACAGGTACAGCACGGGGTTAGATACAGAGTAAAGCTCCCCCTACACTGTTCCCATCAAACACTCCCAGGACAGGTACAGCACGGGGTTAGATACAGAGTAAAGCTCCCTCGACACTGTCCCCATCAAACACTCCCAGGACAGGTACTGCACGGGGTTAGATACAGAGTAAAGCTCCCTCTACACTGTCCCCATCAAACACTCCCAGGACAGGTACAGCACGGGGTTAGATACAGAGTAAAGCTCCCTCTACACTGTCCCCATCAAACACTCCCAGGACAGGTACAGCACGGGGTTAGATACAGAGTAAAGCTCCCTCGACACTGTCCCCATCAAACACTCCCAGGACAGGTACAGCACGGGGTTAGATACAGAGTAAAGCTCCCTCTACACTGTCCCCATCAAACACTCCCAGGACAGGTACAGCACGGGGTTAGATACAGAGTAAAGCTCCCTCTACACTGTCCCCATCAAACACTCCCAGGACAGGTACAGCACGGGGTTAGATACAGAGTAAAGCTCCCTCTACACTGTCCCCATCAGACACTCCCAGGACAGGTACAGCACGGGGTTAGATACAGAGTAAAGCTCCCTCTACACTGTCCCCATCAAACACTCCCAGGACAGGTACAGCACGGGGTTAGATACAGAGTAAAGCTCCCTCTACACTGTCCCCATCAAACACTCCCAGGACAGGTACAGCACGGGGTTAGATACAGAGCAAAACTCCCTCTACACTGTCCCCATCAAACACTCCCAGGACAGGTACAGCACGGGGTTACATACAGAGTAAAGCTCCCTCTACACTGTCCCCATCAAACACTCCCAGGACAGGTACAGCACGGGGTTAGATACAGAGTAAAACTCCGTCTACACTGTCCCCATCAAACACTCCCAGGACAGGTACAGCACGGGGTTAGATACAGAGTAAAGCTCCCTCTACACTGTCCCCATCAAACACTCCCAGGACAGGTACAGCACGGGGTTAGATACAGAGTAAAGCTCCCTCTACACTGTCCCCATCAAACACTCCCAGGACAGGTACAGCACTGGGTTAGATACAGAGTAAAGCTCCCTCCACACTGTCCCCATCAAACACTCCCAGGACAGGTACAGCACGGGGTTAGATATAGAGTAAAGCTCCCTCCACACTGTCCCCATCAAACACTCCCAGGACAGGTACAGCACGGGGTTAGATACAGAGTAAAGCTCCCTCGACACTGTCCCCATCAAACACTCCCAGGACAGGTACAGCACGGGGTTAGATACAGAGTAAAGCTCCCTCGACACTGTCCCCATCAAACACTCCCAGGACAGGTACAGCACGGGGTTAGATACAGAGTAAAGCTCCCTCTACACTGTCCCCATCAAACACTCCCAGGACAGGTACAGCACGGGGTTAGATACAGAGTAAAGCTCCCTCGACACTGTCCCCATCAAACACTCCCATGACAGGTACAGCACGGGGTTAGATACAGAGTAAAGCTCCCTCGACACTGTCCCCATCAAACACTCCCAGGACAGGTACAGCACGGGGTTAGATACAGAGTAAAGCTCCCTCGACACTGTCCCCATCAAACACTCCCAGGACAGGTACTGCACGGGGTTAGATACAGAGTAAAGCTCCCTCTACACTGTCCCCATCAAACACTCCCAGGACAGGTACAGCACGGGGTTAGATACAGAGTAAAGCTCCCTCTACACTGTCCCCATCAAACACTCCCAGGACAGGTACAGCACGGGGTTAGATACAGAGTAAAGCTCCCTCGACACTGTCCCCATCAAACACTCCCAGGACAGGTACAGCACGGGGTTAGATACAGAGTAAAGCTCCCTCTACACTGTCCCCATCAAACACTCCCAGGACAGGTACAGCACGGGGTTAGATACAGAGTAAAGCTCCCTCTACACTGTCCCCATCAAACACTCCCAGGACAGGTACAGCACGGGGTTAGATACAGAGTAAAGCTCCCTCTACACTGTCCCCATCAGACACTCCCAGGACAGGTACAGCACGGGGTTAGATACAGAGTAAAGCTCCCTCTACACTGTCCCCATCAAACACTCCCAGGACAGGTACAGCACGGGGTTAGATACAGAGTAAAGCTCCCTCTACACTGTCCCCATCAAACACTCCCAGGACAGGTACAGCACGGGGTTAGATACAGAGCAAAACTCCCTCTACACTGTCCCCATCAAACACTCCCAGGACAGGTACAGCACGGGGTTACATACAGAGTAAAGCTCCCTCTACACTGTCCCCATCAAACACTCCCAGGACAGGTACAGCACGGGGTTAGATACAGAGTAAAACTCCGTCTACACTGTCCCCATCAAACACTCCCAGGACAGGTACAGCACTGGGTTAGATACAGAGTAAAGCTCCCTCTACACTGTCCCCATCAAACACTCCCAGGACAGGTACAGCACGGGGTTAGATACAGAGTAAAGCTCCCTCTACACTGTCCCCATCAAACACTCCCAGGACAGGTACAGCACTGGGTTAGATACAGAGTAAAGCTCCCTCCACACTGTCCCCATCAAACACTCCCAGGACAGGTACAGCACGGGGTTAGATACAGAGTAAAGCTCCCTCCACACTGTCCCCATCAAACACTCCCAGGACAGGTACAGCACGGGGTTAGATACAGAGTAAAGCTCCCTCGACACTGTCCCCATCAAACACTCCCAGGACAGGTACAGCACGGGGTTAGATACAGAGTAAAGCTCCCTCGACACTGTCCCCATCAAACACTCCCAGGACAGGTACTGCACGGGGTTAGATACAGAGTAAAGCTCCCTCTACACTGTCCCCATCAAACACTCCCAGGACAGGTACAGCACGGGGTTAGATACAGAGTAAAGCTCCCTCTACACTGTCCCCATCAAACACTCCCAGGACAGGTACAGCACGGGGTTAGATACAGAGTAAAGCTCCCTCGACACTGTCCCCATCAAACACTCCCAGGACAGGTACAGCACGGGGTTAGATACAGAGTAAAGCTCCCTCGACACTGTCCCCATCAAACACTCCCAGGACAGGTACAGCACGGGGTTAGATACAGAGTAAAGCTCCCTCTACACTGTCCCCATCAAACACTCCCAGGACAGGTACAGCACGGGGTTAGATACAGAGTAAAGCTCCCTCTACACTGCCCCCATCACACACTCCCAGGACAGGTACAGCACGGGGTTAGATACAGAGTAAAGCTCCCACTACACTGTCCCCATCAAACACTCCCAGGACAGGTACAGCACGGGGTTAGATACAGAGTAAAGCTCCCTCTACACTGTCCCCATCAAACACTCCCAGGACAGGTACAGCACGGGGTTAGATACAGAGTAAAGCTCCCTCTACACTGTCCCCATCAAACACTCCCAGGACAGGTACAGCACGGGGTTAGATACAGAGTAAAGCTCCCTCTACACTGTCCCCATCAAACACTCCCAGGACAGGTCCACCACAGGGTTAGACACAGAGTAAAGCTCCCTCTACACTGTCCCCATCAAACACTCCCAGTACAGGTACAGCACGGGGTTAGATACAGAGTAAAGCTCCCTCTACACTGTCCCTATCAAACACTCCCAGGACAGGTACAGCACAGGGTTAGATACAGAGTAAAGCTCCATCTACACTGTCCCCATCAAACACTCCCAGGACAGGTACAGCACGGGGTTAGATACAGAGTAAAGCTCCCTCTACACTGTCCCCATCAAACACTCCCAGGACAGGTACAGCACGGGGTTAGATACAGAGTAAAGCTCCATCTACACTGTCCCCATCAAACACTCCCAGACCAGGTACAGCACGGGGTTAGATACAGAGTAAAGCTCCATCTACACTGTCCCCATCAAACACTCCCAGGACAGGTACAGCACGGGGTTAGATACAGAGTAAAGCTCCCCCTACACTGTCCCCATCAAACACTCCCAGGACATGTACAGCACGGGGTTAGATACAGAGTAAAGCTCCCCCTACCTTGTCCCCATCAAACACTCCCAGGACAGGTACAGCACGGGGTTAGATACAGAGTAAAGCTCCCTCTACACTGTCCCCATCAAACACTCCCAGGACATGTACAGCACGGGGTTAGATACAGAGTAAAGCTCCCCCTACACTGTCCCCATCAAACACTCCCAGGACAGGTACAGCACGGGGTTAGATACAGAGTAAAGCTCCCTCTACACTGTCCCCATCAAACACTCCCAGGACAGGTACAGCACGGGGTTAGATACAGAGTAAAGCTCCCTCTACACTGTCCGCATCATACTCCCAGAGCAGGTACAGCACGGGGTTAGATACAGAGTAAAGCTCCCTCGACACTGTCCCCATCAAACACTCCCAGGACCGGTACAGCACGGGGTTAGATACAGAGTAAAGCTCCCTCTACACTGTCCCCATCAAACACTCCCAGGACAGGTACAGCACGGGGTTAGATACAGAGTAAAGCTCCCTCTACACTGTCCGCATCATACTCCCAGGGCAGGTACAGCACGGGGTTAGATACAGAGTAAAGCTCCCTCTACACTGTCCACATCATACTTCCAGGGCAGGTACAGCACGGGGTTAGATACAGAGTAAAGCTCCCTCTACACTGTCCCCATCAAACACTCCCAGGACAGGTACAGCACGGGGTTAGATACAGAGTAAAGCTCCCTCGACACTGTCCCCATCAAACACTCCCAGGACAGGTACAGCACGGGGTTAGATACAGAGTAAAGCTCCCTCTACACTGTCCCAATCAAACACTCCCAGGACAGGTACAGCACGGGGTTAGATACAGAGTAAAGCTCCCTCTACACTGTCCCCATCAAACACTCCCAGGACAGGTACAGCACGGGGTTAGATACAGAGTAAAGCTCCCTCTACACTGTCCACATCATACTCCCAGGGCAGGTACAGCACGGGGTTAGATACAGAGTAAAGCTCCCTCTACACTGTCCCCATCAAACACTCCCAGGGCAGGTACAGCACGGGGTTAGATACAGAGTAAAGCTCCCTCTACACTGTCCCCATCAAACACTCCCAGGACAGGTACAGCACGGGGTTAGATACAGAGTAAAGCTCCCTCTACACTGCCCCCATCACACACTCCCAGGACAGGTACAGCACGGGGTTAGATACAGAGTAAAGCTCCCTCTACACTGTCCCCATCAAACACTCCCAGGACAGGTACAGCACGGGGTTAGATACAGAGTAAAGCTCCCTCTACACTGCCCCCATCACACACTCCCAGGACAGGTACAGCACGGGGTTAGATACAGAGTAAAGCTCCCACTACACTGTCCCCATCAAACACTCCCAGGACAGGTACAGCACGGGGTTAGATACAGAGTAAAGCTCCCTCTACACTGTCCCCATCAAACACTCCCAGGACAGGTACAGCACGGGGTTAGATACAGAGTAAAGCTCCCTCTACACTGTCCCCATCAAACACTCCCAGGACAGGTACAGCACGGGGTTAGATACAGAGTAAAGCTCCCTTTACACTGTCCCCATCAAACACTCCCAGGACAGGTCCACCACAGGGTTAGACACAGAGTAAAGCTCCCTCTACACTGTCCCCATCAAACACTCCCAGGACAGGTACAGCACGGGGTTAGATACAGAGTAAAGCTCCCTCTACACTGTCCCTATCAAACACTCCCAGGACAGGTACAGCACAGGGTTAGATACAGAGTAAAGCTCCATCTACACTGTCCCCATCAAACACTCCCAGGACAGGTACAGCACGGGGTTAGACACAGAGTAAAGCTCCCTCTACACTGTCCCCATCAAACACTCCCAGGACAGGTACAGCACGGGGTTAGATACAGAGTAAAGCTCCATCTACACTGTCCCCATCAAACACTCCCAGACCAGGTACAGCACGGGGTTAGATACAGAGTAAAGCTCCATCTACACTGTCCCCATCAAACACTCCCAGGACAGGTACAGCACGGGGTTAGATACAGAGTAAAGCTCCCCCTACACTGTCCCCATCAAACACTCCCAGGACAGGTACAGCACGGGGTTAGATACAGAGTAAAGCTCCCTCTACACTGTCCCCATCAAACACTCCCAGGACATGTACAGCACTGGGTTAGATACAGAGTAAAGCTCCCCCTACACTGTCCCCATCAAACACTCCCAGGACAGGTACAGCACGGGGTTAGATACAGAGTAAAGCTCCCTCTACACTGTCCCCATCAAACACTCCCAGGACAGGTACAGCACGGGGTTAGATACAGAGTAAAGCTCCCTCTACACTGTCCGCATCATACTCCCAGAGCAGGTACAGCACGGGGTTAGATACAGAGTAAAGCTCCCTCGACACTGTCCCCATCAAACACTCCCAGGACAGGTACAGCACGGGGTTAGATACAGAGTAAAGCTCCCTCTACACTGTCCCCATCAAACACTCCCAGGACAGGTACAGCACGGGGTTAGATACAGAGTAAAGCTCCCTCTACACTGTCCGCATCATACTCCCAGGGCAGGTACAGCACAGGGTTAGATACAGAGTAAAGCTCCCTCTACACTGTCCACATCATACTTCCAGGGCAGGTACAGCACGGGGTTAGATACAGAGTAAAGCTCCCTCTACAGTGTCCCCATCAAACACTCCCAGGGCAGGTACAGCACGGGGTTAGATACAGAGTAAAGCTCCCTCTACACTGTCCCCATCAAACACTCCCAGGACAGGTACAGCACGGGGTTAGATACAGAGTAAAGCTCCCTCTACACTGTCCCCATCAAACACTCCCAGGACAGGTACAGCACAGGGTTAGATACAGAGTAACGCTCCCTCTACACTGTCCCCATCAAACACGCCCAGGACAGGTACAGCACGGGGTGAGATACAGAGTAAAGCTCCCTCTACACTGTCCCCATCAAACATTCCCAGGACAGGTACAGCACGGGGTTAGATACAGAGTAAAGCTCCCTCTACACTGTCCCCATCAAACACTCCCAGGACAGGTATAGCACGGGGTTAGATACAGAGTAAAGCTCCCTCTACACTGTCCCCATCAAACACTCCCAGGACAGGTACAGCACGGGGTTAGATACAGAGTAAAGCTCCCTCTATACTGTCCCCATCAAACACTCCCAGGACAGGTACAGCACGGGGTTAGATACAGAGCAATGCTCCCTCTACACTGTCCCCATCAAACACTCCCAGGACAGATACAGCACGGGGTTAGATACAGAGTAAAGCTCCATCTACACTGTCCCCATCAAACACTCCCAGGACAGGTACAGCACGGGGTTAGATACAGAGTAAAGCTCCCCCTACACTGTCCCCATCAAACACTCCCAGGACAGGTACAGCACGGGGTTAGATACAGAGTAAAGCTCCCTCTACACTGTCCCCATCAAACACTCCCAGGACAGGTACAGCACGGGGTTAGATACAGAGTAAAGCTCCCTCCACACTGTCCCCATCAAACACTCCCAGGACAGGTACAGCACGGGGTTAGATACAGAGTAAAGCTCCCTCCACACTGTCCCCATCAAACACTCCCAGGACAGGTACAGCACGGGGTTAGATACAGAGTAAAGCTCCCTCGACACTGTCCCCATCAAACACTCCCAGGACAGGTACAGCACGGGGTTAGATACAGAGTAAAGCTCCCTCGACACTGTCCCCATCAAACACTCCCAGGACAGGTACTGCACGGGGTTAGATACAGAGTAAAGCTCCCTCTACACTGTCCCCATCAAACACTCCCAGGACAGGTACAGCACGGGGTTAGATACAGAATAAAGCTCCCTCTACACTGTCCCCATCAAACACTCCCAGGACAGGTACAGCACGGGGTTAGATACAGAGTAAAGCTCCCTCGACACTGTCCCCATCAAACACTCCCAGGACAGGTACAGCACGGGGTTAGATACAGAGTAAAGCTCCCTCTACACTGTCCCCATCAAACACTCCCAGGACAGGTACAGCACGGGGTTAGATACAGAGTAAAGCTCCCTCTACACTGTCCCCATCAAACACTCCCAGGACAGGTACAGCACGGGGTTAGATACAGAGTAAAGCTCCCTCTACACTGTCCCCATCAGACACTCCCAGGACAGGTACAGCACGGGGTTAGATACAGAGTAAAGCTCCCTCTACACTGTCCCCATCAAACACTCCCAGGACAGGTATAGCACTGGGTTAGATACAGAGTAAAGCTCCCTCTACACTGTCCCCATCAAACACTCCCAGGACAGGTCCACCACAGGGTTAGACACAGAGTAAAGCTCCCTCTACACTGTCCCCATCAAACACTCCCAGGACAGGTACAGCACGGGGTTAGATACAGAGTAAAGCTCCCTCTACACTGTCCCCATCAAACACTCCCAGGACAGGTACAGCACGGGGTTAGATACAGAGTAAAGCTCCCTCTACACTGCCCCCATCACACACTCCCAGGACAGGTACAGCACGGGGTTAGATACAGAGTAAAGCTCCCACTACACTGTCCCCATCAAACACTCCCAGGACAGGTACAGCACGGGGTTAGATACAGAGTAAAGCTCCCTCTACACTGTCCCCATCAAACACTCCCAGGACAGGTACAGCACGGGGTTAGATACAGAGTAAAGCTCCCTCTCCACTGTCCCTATCAAACACTCCCAGGACAGGTACAGCACAGGGTTAGATACAGAGTAAAGCTCCATCTACACTGTCCCCATCAAACACTCCCAGAACAGGTCCAGCACGGGGTTAGATACAGAGTAAAGCTCCCTCTACACTGTCCCCATCAAACACTCCCAGGACAGGTACAGCACGGGGTTAGATACAGAGTAAAGCTCCATCTACACTGTCCCCATCAAACACTCCCAGACCAGGTACAGCACGGGGTTAGATACAGAGTAAAGCTCCATCTACACTGTCCCCATCAAACACTCCCAGGACAGGTACAGCACGGGGTTAGATACAGAGTAAAGCTCCCCCTACACTGTCCCCATCAAACACTCCCAGGACATGTACAGCACGGGGTTAGATACAGAGTAAAGCTCCCCCTACACTGTCCCCATCAAACACTCCCAGGACAGGTACAGCACGGGGTTAGATACAGAGTAAAGCTCCCTCTACACTGTCCCCATCAAACACTCCCAGGACATGTACAGCACGGGGTTAGATACAGAGTAAAGCTCCCCCTACACTGTCCCCATCAAACACTCCCAGGACAGGTACAGCACGGGGTTAGATACAGAGTAAAGCTCCCTCTACACTGTCCCCATCAAACACTCCAAGGACAGGTACAGCACGGGGTTAGATACAGAGTAAAGCTCCCTCTACACTGTCCGCATCATACTCCCAGAGCAGGTACAGCACGGGGTTAGATACAGAGTAAAGCTCCCTCGACACTGTCCCCATCAAACACTCCCAGGACAGGTACAGCACGGGGTTAGATACAGAGTAAAGCTCCCTCTACACTGTCCCCATCAAACACTCCCAGGACAGGTACAGCACGGGGTTAGATACAGAGTAAAGCTCCCTCTACACTGTCCGCATCATACTCCCAGGGCAGGTACAGCACGGGGTTAGATACAGAGTAAAGCTCCCTCTACACTGTCCACATCATACTTCCAGGGCAGGTACAGCACGGGGTTAGATACAGAGTAAAGCTCCCTCTACACTGTCCCCATCAAACACTCCCAGGACAGGTACAGCACGGGGTTAGATACAGAGTAAAGCTCCCTCGACACTGTCCCCATCAAACACTCCCAGGACAGGTACAGCACGGGGTTAGATACAGAGTAAAGCTCCCTCTACACTGTCCCAATCAAACACTCCCAGGACAGGTACAGCACGGGGTTAGATACAGAGTAAAGCTCCCTCTACACTGTCCCCATCAAACACTCCCAGGACAGGTACAGCACGGGGTTAGATACAGAGTAAAGCTCCCTCTACACTGTCCACATCATACTCCCAGGGCAGGTACAGCACGGGGTTAGATACAGAGTAAAGCTCCCTCTACACTGTCCCCATCAAACACTCCCAGGGCAGGTACAGCACGGGGTTAGATACAGAGTAAAGCTCCCTCTACACTGTCCCCATCAAACACTCCCAGGACAGGTACAGCACGGGGTTAGATACAGAGTAAAGCTCCCTCTACACTGCCCCCATCACACACTCCCAGGACAGGTACAGCACGGGGTTAGATACAGAGTAAAGCTCCCTCTACACTGTCCCCATCAAACACTCCCAGGACTGGTACAGCACGGGGTTAGATACAGAGTAAAGCTCCCTCTACACTGCCCCCATCACACACTCCCAGGACAGGTACAGCACGGGGTTAGATACAGAGTAAAGCTCCCACTACACTGTCCCCATCAAACACTCCCAGGACAGGTACAGCACGGGGTTAGATACAGAGTAAAGCTCCCTCTACACTGTCCCCATCAAACACTCCCAGGACAGGTACAGCACGGGGTTAGATACAGAGTAAAGCTCCCTCTACACTGTCCCCATCAAACACTCCCAGGACAGGTACAGCACGGGGTTAGATACAGAGTAAAGCTCCATCTACACTGTCCCCATCAAACACTCCCAGGACAGGTCCACCACAGGGTTAGACACAGAGTAAAGCTCCCTCTACACTGTCCCCATCAAACACTCCCAGGACAGGTACAGCACGGGGTTAGATACAGAGTAAAGCTCCCTCTACACTGTCCCTATCAAACACTCCCAGGACAGGTACAGCACAGGGTTAGATACAGAGTAAAGCTCCATCTACACTGTCCCCATCAAACACTCCCAGGACAGGTACAGCACGGGGTTAGATACAGAGTAAAGCTCCCTCTACACTGTCCCCATCAAACACTCCCAGGACAGGTACAGCACGGGGTTAGATACAGAGTAAAGCTCCATCTACACTGTCCCCATCAAACACTCCCAGACCAGGTACAGCACGGGGTTAGATACAGAGTAAAGCTCCATCTACACTGTCCCCATCAAACACTCCCAGGACAGGTACAGCACGGGGTTAGATACAGAGTAAAGCTCCCCCTACACTGTCCCCATCAAACACTCCCAGGACATGTACAGCACGGGGTTAGATACAGAGTAAAGCTCCCCCTACACTGTCCCCATCAAACACTCCCAGGACAGGTACAGCACGGGGTTAGATACAGAGTAAAGCTCCCTCTACACTGTCCCCATCAAACACTCCCAGGACATGTACAGCACGGGGTTAGATACAGAGTAAAGCTCCCCCTACACTGTCCCCATCAAACACTCCCAGGACAGGTACAGCACGGGGTTAGATACAGAGTAAAGCTCCCTCTACACTGTCCCCATCAAACACTCCCAGGACAGGTACAGCACGGGGTTAGATACAGAGTAAAGCTCCCTCTACACTGTCCGCATCATACTCCCAGAGCAGGTACAGCACGGGGTTAGATACAGAGTAAAGCTCCCTCGACACTGTCCCCATCAAACACTCCCAGGACAGGTACAGCACGGGGTTAGATACAGAGTAAAGCTCCCTCTACACTGTCCCCATCAAACACTCCCAGGACAGGTACAGCACGGGGTTAGATACAGAGTAAAGCTCCCTCTACACTGTCCGCATCATACTCCCAGGGCAGGTACAGCACGGGGTTAGATACAGAGTAAAGCTCCCTCTACACTGTCCACATCATACTTCCAGGGCAGGTACAGCACGGGGTTAGATACAGAGTAAAGCTCCCTCTACACTGTCCCCATCAAACACTCCCAGGGCAGGTACAGCACGGGGTTAGATACAGAGTAAAGCTCCCTCTACACTGTCCCCATCAAACACTCCCAGGACAGGTACAGCACGGGGTTAGATACAGAGTAAAGCTCCCTCTACACTGTCCCCATCAAACACTCCCAGGACAGGTACAGCACAGGGTTAGATACAGAGTAACGCTCCCTCTACACTGTCCCCATCAAACACGCCCAGGACAGGTACAGCACGGGGTGAGATACAGAGTAAAGCTCCCTCTACACTGTCCCCATCAAACATTCCCAGGACAGGTACAGCACGGGGTTAGATACAGAGTAAAGCTCCCTCTACACTGTCCCCATCAAACACTCCCAGGACAGGTATAGCACGGGGTTAGATACAGAGTAAAGCTCCCTCTACACTGTCCCCATCAAACACTCCCAGGACAGGTACAGCACGGGGTTAGATACAGAGTAAAGCTCCCTCTATACTGTCCCCATCAAACACTCCCAGGACAGGTACAGCACGGGGTTAGATACAGAGCAATGCTCCCTCTACACTGTCCCCATCAAACACTCCCAGGACAGATACAGCACGGGGTTAGATACAGAGTAAAGCTCCATCTACACTGTCCCCATCAAACACTCCCAGGACAGGTACAGCACGGGGTTAGATACAGAGTAAAGCTCCCCCTACACTGTCCCCATCAAACACTCCCAGGACAGGTACAGCACGGGGTTAGATACAGAGTAAAGCTCCCTCTACACTGTCCCCATCAAACACTCCCAGGACAGGTACAGCACGGGGTTAGATACAGAGTAAAGCTCCCTCTACACTGTCCGCATCATACTCCCAGGGCAGGTACAGCACGGGGTTAGATACAGAGTAAAGCTCCCTCGACACTGTCCCCATCAAACACTCCCAGGACAGGTACAGCACGGGGTTAGATACAGAGTAAAGCTCCCTCTACACTGTCCCCATCAAACACTCCCAGGACAGGTACAGCACGGGGTTAGATACAGAGTAAAGCTCCCTCTACACTGTCCGCATCATACTCCCAGGGCAGGTACAGCACGGGGTTAGATAGAGAGTAAAGCTCCCTCTACACTGTCCACATCATACTCCCAGGGCAGGTACAGCACGGGGTTAGATACAGAGTAAAGCTCCCTCTACACTGTCCCCATCAAACACTCCCAGGACAGGTACAGCACGGGTTAGATACAGAGTAAAGCTCCCCCTACACTGTCCCCATCAAACACTCCCAGGCAGGTACAGCACGGGGTTAGATACAGAGTAAAGCTCCCTCTACACTGTCCCCATCAAACACTCCCAGGCAGGTACAGCACGGGGTTAGATACAGAGTAAAGCTCCCTCTACACTGTCCCCATCAAACACTCCCAGGACAGGTACAGCACGGGGTTAGATACAGAGTAAAGCTCCATCTACACTGTCCCCATCAAACACTCCCAGGACAGGTACAGCACGGGGTTAGATACAGAGTAAAGCTCCCCCTACACTGTCCCCATCAAACACTCCCAGGACATGTACAGCACGGGGTTAGATACAGAGTAAAGCTCCCCCTACACTGTCCCCATCAAACACTCCCAGGACAGGTACAGCACGGGGTTAGATACAGAGTAAAGCTCCCTCTACACTGTCCCCATCAAACACTCCCAGGACATGTACAGCACGGGGTTAGATACAGAGTAAAGCTCCCCCTACACTGTCCCCATCAAACACTCCCAGGACAGGTACAGCACGGGGTTAGATACAGAGTAAAGCTCCCTCTACACTGTCCCCATCAAACACTCCCAGGACAGGTACAGCACGGGGTTAGATACAGAGTAAAGCTCCCTCTACACTGTCCGCATCATACTCCCAGGGCAGGTACAGCACGGGGTTAGATACAGAGTAAAGCTCCCTCGACACTGTCCCCATCAAACACTCCCAGGACAGGTACAGCACGGGGTTAGATACAGAGTAAAGCTCCCTCTACACTGTCCCCATCAAACACTCCCAGGACAGGTACAGCACGGGGTTAGATACAGAGTAAAGCTCCCTCTACACTGTCCGCATCATTCTCCCAGGGCAGGTACAGCACGGGGTTAGATACAGAGTAAAGCTCCCTCTACACTGTCCACATCATACTTCCAGGGCAGGTACAGCACGGGGTTAGATACAGAGTAAAGCTCCCTCTACACTGTCCCCATCAAACACTCCCAGGACAGGTACAGCACGGGGTTAGATACAGAGTAAAGCTCCCTCGACACTGTCCCCATCAAACACTCCCAGGACAGGTACAGCACGGGGTTAGATACAGAGTAAAGCTCCCTCTACACTGTCCCAATCAAACACTCCCAGGACAGGTACAGCACGGGGTTAGATACAGAGTAAAGCTCCCTCTACACTGTCCCCATCAAACACTCCCAGGACAGGTACAGCACGGGGTTAGATACAGAGTAAAGCTCCCTCTACACTGTCCACATCATACTCCCAGGGCAGGTACAGCACGGGGTTAGATACAGAGTAAAGCTCCCTCTACACTGTCCCCATCAAACACTCCCAGGGCAGGTACAGCACGGGGTTAGATACAGAGTAAAGCTCCCTCTACACTGTCCCCATCAAACACTCCCAGGACAGGTACAGCACGGGGTTAGATACAGAGTAAAGCTCCCTCTACACTGTCCCCATCAAACACTCCCAGGGCAGGTACAGCACGGGGTTAGATACAGAGTAAAGCTCCCTCTACACTGTCCCCATCAAACACTCCCAGGACAGGTACAGCACGGGGTTAGATACAGAGTAAAGCTCCCTCTACACTGTCCCCATCAAACACTCCCAGGACAGGTACAGCACGGGGTTAGATACAGAGTAAAGCTCCCTCTACACTGTCCCCATCAAACACTCCCAGGACAGGTACAGCACAGGGTTAGATACAGAGTAACGCTCCCTCTACACTGTCCCCATCAAACACGCCCAGGACAGGTACAGCACGGGGTGAGATACAGAGTAAAGCTCCCTCTACACTGTCCCCATCAAACATTCCCAGGACAGGTACAGCACGGGGTTAGATACAGAGTAAAGCTCCCTCTACACTGTCCCCATCAAACACTCCCAGGACAGGTATAGCACGGGGTTAGATACAGAGTAAAGCTCCCTCTACACTGTCCCCATCAAACACTCCCAGGACAGGTACAGCACGGGGTTAGATACAGAGTAAAGCTCCCTCTATACTGTCCCCATCAAACACTCCCAGGACAGGTACAGCACGGGGTTAGATACAGAGCAATGCTCCCTCTACACTGTCCCCATCAAACACTCCCAGGACAGATACAGCACGGGGTTAGATACAGAGTAAAGCTCCATCTACACTGTCCCCATCAAACACTCCCAGGACAGGTACAGCACGGGGTTAGATACAGAGTAAAGCTCCCTCTACACTGTCCCCATCAAACACTCCCAGGACAGGTACAGCACGGGGTTAGATACAGAGTAAAGCTCCCTCTACACTGTCCCCATCAAACACTCCCAGGACAGGTCCACCACAGGGTTAGACACAGAGTAAAGCTCCCTCTACACTGTCCCCATCAAACACTCCCAGGACAGGTACAGCACGGGGTTAGATACAGAGTAAAGCTCCCTCTACACTGTCCCCATCAAACACTCCCAGGACAGGTACAGCACGGGGTTAGATACAGAGTAAAGCTCCCTCTACACTGCCCCCATCACACACTCCCAGGCCAGGTACAGCACGGGGTTAGATACAGAGTAAAGCTCCCACTACACTGTCCCCATCAAACACTCCCAGGACAGGTACAGCACGGGGTTAGATACAGAGTAAAGCTCCCTCTACACTGTCCCCATCAAACACTCCCAGGACAGGTACAGCACGGGGTTAGATACAGAGTAAAGCTCCCTCTACACTGTCCCCATCAAACACTCCCAGGACAGGTACAGCACGGGGTTAGATACAGAGTAAAGCTCCCTCTACACTGTCCCCATCAAACACTCCCAGGACAGGTCCACCACAGGGTTAGACACAGAGTAAAGCTCCCTCTACACTATCCCCATCAAACACTCCCAGGACAGGTACAGCACGGGGTTAGATACAGAGTAAAGCTCCCTCTACACTGTCCCTATCAAACACTCCCAGGACAGGTACAGCACAGGGTTAGATACAGAGTAAAGCTCCATCTACACTGTCCCCATCAAACACTCCCAGGACAGGTACAGCACGGGGTTAGATACAGAGTAAAGCTCCCTCTACACTGTCCCCATCAAACACTCCCAGGACAGGTACAGCACGGGGTTAGATACAGAGTAAAGCTCCATCTACACTGTCCCCATCAAACAGTCCCAGACCAGGTACAGCACGGGGTTAGATACAGAGTAAAGCTCCATCTACACTGTCCCCATCAAACACTCCCAGGACAGGTACAGCACTGGGTTAGATACAGAGTAAAGCTCCCCCTACACTGTCCCCATCAAACACTCCCAGGACATGTACAGCACGGGGTTAGATACAGAGTAAAGCTCCCCCTACACTGTCCCCATCAAACACTCCCAGGACAGGTACAGCACGGGGTTAGATACAGAGTAAAGCTCCCTCTACACTGTCCCCATCAAACACTCCCAGGACATGTACAGCACGGGGTTAGATACAGAGTAAAGCTCCCCCTACACTGTCCCCATCAAACACTCCCAGGACAGGTACAGCACGGGGTTAGATACAGAGTAAAGCTCCCTCTACACTGTCCCCATCAAACACTCCCAGGACAGGTACAGCACGGGGTTAGATACAGAGTAAAGCTCCCTCTACACTGTCCGCATCATACTCCCAGAGCAGGTACAGCACGGGGTTAGATACAGAGTAAAGCTCCCTCGACACTGTCCCCATCAAACACTCCCAGGACAGGTACAGCACGGGGTTAGATACAGAGTAAAGCTCCCTCTACACTGTCCCCATCAAACACTCCCAGGACAGGTACAGCACGGGGTTAGATACAGAGTAAAGCTCCCTCTACACTGTCCGCATCATACTCCCAGGGCAGGTACAGCACGGGGTTAGATACAGAGTAAAGCTCCCTCTCCACTGTCCACATCATACTTCCAGGGCAGGTACAGCACGGGGTTAGATACAGAGTAAAGCTCCCTCTACACTGTCCCCATCAAACACTCCCAGGACAGGTACAGCACGGGGTTAGATACAGAGTAAAGCTCCCTCGACACTGTCCCCATCAAACACTCCCAGGACAGGTACAGCACGGGGTTAGATACAGAGTAAAGCTCCCTCTACACTGTCCCAATCAAACACTCCCAGGACAGGTACAGCACGGGGTTAGATACAGAGTAAAGCTCCCTCTACACTGTCCCCATCAAACACTCCCAGGACAGGTACAGCACGGGGTTAGATACAGAGTAAAGCTCCCTCTACACTGTCCACATCATACTCCCAGGGCAGGTACAGCACGGGGTTAGATACAGAGTAAAGCTCCCTCTACACTGTCCCCATCAAACACTCCCAGGGCAGGTACAGCACGGGGTTAGATACAGAGTAAAGCTCCCTCTACACTGTCCCCATCAAACACTCCCAGGACAGGTACAGCACGGGGTTAGATACAGAGTAAAGCTCCCTCTACACTGTCCCCATCAAACACTCCCAGGGCAGGTACAGCACGGGGTTAGATACAGAGTAAAGCTCCCTCTACACTGTCCCCATCAAACACTCCCAGGACAGGTACAGCACGGGGTTAGATACAGAGTAAAGCTCCCTCTACACTGTCCCCATCAAACACTCCCAGGACAGGTACAGCACGGGGTTAGATACAGAGTAAAGCTCCCTCTACACTGTCCCCATCAAACACTCCCAGGACAGGTACAGCACAGGGTTAGATACAGAGTAACGCTCCCTCTACACTGTCCCCATCAAACACGCCCAGGACAGGTACAGCACGGGGTGAGATACAGAGTAAAGCTCCCTCTACACTGTCCCCATCAAACATTCCCAGGACAGGTACAGCACGGGGTTAGATACAGAGTAAAGCTCCCTCTACACTGTCCCCATCAAACACTCCCAGGACAGGTATAGCACGGGGTTAGATACAGAGTAAAGCTCCCTCTACACTGTCCCCATCAAACACTCCCAGGACAGGTACAGCACGGGGTTAGATACAGAGTAAAGCTCCCTCTATACTGTTCCCATCAAACACTCCCAGGACAGGTACAGCACGGGGTTAGATACAGAGCAATGCTCCCTCTACACTGTCCCCATCAAACACTCCCAGGACAGATACAGCACGGGGTTAGATACAGAGTAAAGCTCCATCTACACTGTCCCCATCAAACACTCCCAGGACAGGTACAGCACGGGGTTAGATACAGAGTAAAGCTCCCCCTACACTGTCCCCATCAAACACTCCCAGGACAGGTACAGCACGGGGTTAGATACAGAGTAAAGCTCCCTCTACACTGTCCCCATCAAACACTCCCAGGACAGGTACAGCACGGGGTTAGATACAGAGTAAAGCTCCCTCTACACTGTCCGCATCATACTCCCAGGGCAGGTACAGCACGGGGTTAGATACAGAGTAAAGCTCCCTCGACACTGTCCCCATCAAACACTCCCAGGACAGGTACAGCACGGGGTTAGATACAGAGTAAAGCTCCCTCTACACTGTCCCCATCAAACACTCCCAGGACAGGTACAGCACGGGGTTAGATACAGAGTAAAGCTCCCTCTACACTGTCCGCATCATACTCCCAGGGCAGGTACAGCACGGGGTTAGATACAGAGTAAAGCTCCCTCTACACTGTCCACATCATACTCCCAGGGCAGGTACAGCACGGGGTTAGATACAGAGTAAAGCTCCCTCTACACTGTCCCCATCAAACACTCCCAGGACAGGTACAGCACGGGTTAGATACAGAGTAAAGCTCCCCCTACACTGTCCCCATCAAACACTCCCAGGCAGGTACAGCACGGGGTTAGATACAGAGTAAAGCTCCCTCTACACTGTCCCCATCAAACACTCCCAGGCAGGTACAGCACGGGGTTAGATACAGAGTAAAGCTCCCTCTACACTGTCCCCATCAAACACTCCCAGGACAGGTACAGCACGGGGTTAGATACAGAGTAAAGCTCCATCTACACTGTCCCCATCAAACACTCCCAGGACAGGTACAGCACGGGGTTAGATTCAGAGTAAAGCTCCATCTACACTGTCCCCATCAAACACTCCCAGGACAGGTACAGCACGGGGTTAGATACAGAGTAAAGCTCCCTCTACACTGTCCCCATCAAACACTCCCAGGACAGGTACAGCACGGGGTTAGATACAGAGTAAAGCTCCCTCTACACTGTCCGCATCATACTCCCAGGGCAGGTACAGCACGGGGTTAGATACAGAGTAAAGCTCCCTCTACACTGTCCACATCATACTCCCAGGGCAGGTACAGCACGGGGTTAGATACAGAGTAAAGCTCCCTCTACACTGTCCCCATCAAACACTCCCAGGACAGGTACAGCACGGGGTTAGATACAGAGTAAAGCTCCCTCGACACTGTCCCCATCAAACACTCCCAGGACAGGTACAGCACGGGGTTAGATACAGAGTAAAGCTCCCTCTACACTGTCCCAATCAAACACTCCCAGGACAGGTACAGCACGGGGTTAGATACAGAGTAAAGCTCCCTCTACACTGTCCCCATCAAACACTCCCAGGACAGGTACAGCACGGGGTTAGATACAGAGTAAAGCTCCCTCTACACTGTCCACATCATACTCCCAGGGCAGGTACAGCACGGGGTTAGATACAGAGTAAAGCTCCCTCTACACTGTCCCCATCAAACACTCCCAGGGCAGGTACAGCACGGGGTTAGATACAGAGTAAAGCTCCCTCTACACTGTCCCCATCAAACACTCCCAGGACAGGTACAGCACGGGGTTAGATACAGAGTAAAGCTCCCTCTACACTGTCCCCATCAAACACTCCCAGGGCAGGTACAGCACGGGGTTAGATACAGAGTAAAGCTCCCTCTACACTGTCCCCATCAAACACTCCCAGGACAGGTACAGCACGGGGTTAGATACAGAGTAAAGCTCCCTATACACTGTCCCCATCAAACACTCCCAGGACAGGTACAGCACGGGGTTAGATACAGAGTAAAGCTCCCTCTACACTGCCCCCATCAAACACTCCCAGGACAGGTACAGCACGGGGTTAGATACAGAGTAAAGCTCCCTCTACACTGTCCCCATCAAACACTCCCAGGACAGGTACAGCACAGGGTTAGATACAGAGTAACGCTCCCTCTACACTGTCCCCATCAAACACGCCCAGGACAGGTACAGCACGGGGTGAGATACAGAGTAAAGCTCCCTCTACACTGTCCCCATCAAACATTCCCAGGACAGGTACAGCACGGGGTTAGATACAGAGTAAAGCTCCCTCTACACTGTCCCCATCAAACACTCCCAGGACAGGTATAGCACGGGGTTAGATACAGAGTAAAGCTCCCTCTACACTGTCCCCATCAAACACTCCCAGGACAGGTACAGCACGGGGTTAGATACAGAGTAAAGCTCCCTCGATACTGTCCCCATCAAACACTCCCAGGACAGGTACAGCACGGGGTTAGATACAGAGCAACGCTCCCTCTACACTGTTCCCATCAAACACTCCCAGGACAGATACAGCACGGGGTTAGATACAGAGTAAAGCTCCATCTACACTGTCCCCATCAAACACTCCCAGGACAGGTACAGCACGGGGTTAGATACAGAGTAAAGCTCCCCCTACACTGTCCCCATCAAACACTCCCAGGACAGGTACAGCACGGGGTTAGATACAGAGTAAAGCTCCCTCTACACTGTCCCCATCAAACACTCCCAGGACAGGTACAGCACGGGGTTAGATACAGAGTAAAGCTCCCTCTACAGTGTCCGCATCATACTCCCAGGGCAGGTACAGCACGGGGTTAGATACAGAGTAAAGCTCCCTCGACACTGTCCCCATCAAACACTCCCAGGACAGGTACAGCACGGGGTTAGATACAGAGTAAAGCTCCCTCTACACTGTCCCCATCAAACACTCCCAGGACAGGTACAGCACGGGGTTAGATACAGAGTAAAGCTCCCTCTACACTGTCCGCATCATACTCCCAGGGCAGGTACAGCACGGGGTTAGATACAGAGTAAAGCTCCCTCTACACTGTCCACATCATACTCCCAGGGCAGGTACAGCACGGGGTTAGATACAGAGTAAAGCTCCCTCTACACTGTCCCCATCAAACACTCCCAGGACAGGTACAGCACGGGTTAGATACAGAGTAAAGCTCCCCCTACACTGTCCCCATCAAACACTCCCAGGCAGGTACAGCACGGGGTTAGATACAGAGTAAAGCTCCCTCTACACTGTCCCCATCAAACACTCCCAGGCAGGTACAGCACGGGGTTAGATACAGAGTAAAGCTCCCTCTACACTGTCCCCATCAAACACTCCCAGGACAGGTACAGCACGGGGTTAGATACAGAGTAAAGCTCCATCTACACTGTCCCCATCAAACACTCCCAGGACAGGTACAGCACGGGGTTAGATACAGAGTAAAGCTCCATCTACACTGTCCCCATCAAACACTCCCAGGACAGGTACAGCACGGGGTTAGATACAGAGTAAAGCGCCCCCTACACTGTCCCCATCAAACACTCCCAGGACATGTACAGCACGGGGTTAGATACAGAGTAAAGCTCCCCCTACACTGTCCCCATCAAACACTCCCAGGACAGGTACAGCACGGGGTTAGATACAGAGTAAAGCTCCCTCTACACTGTCCCCATCAAACACTCCCAGGACATGTACAGCACGGGGTTAGATACAGAGTAAAGCTCCCCCTACACTGTCCCCATCAAACACTCCCAGGACAGGTACAGCACGGGGTTAGATACAGAGTAAAGCTCCCTCTACACTGTCCCCATCAAACACTCCCAGGACAGGTACAGCACGGGGTTAGATACAGAGTAAAGCTCCCTCTACACTGTCCGCATCATACTCCCAGGGCAGGTACAGCACGGGGTTAGATACAGAGTAAAGCTCCCTCGACACTGTCCCCATCAAACACTCCCAGGACAGGTACAGCACGGGGTTAGATACAGAGTGAAGCTCCCTCTACACTGTCCCCATCAAACACTCCCAGGACAGGTACAGCACGGGGTTAGATACAGAGTAAAGCTCCCTCTACACTGTCCGCATCATACTCCCAGGGCAGGTACAGCACGTGGTTAGATACAGAGTAAAGCTCCCTCTACACTGTCCACATCATACTCCCAGGGCAGGTACAGCACGGGGTTAGATACAGAGTAAAGCTCCCTCTACACTGTCCCCATCAAACACTCCCAGGACAGGTACAGCACGGGTTTAGATACAGAGTAAAGCTCCCTCGACACTGTCCCCATCAAACACTCCCAGGACAGGTACAGCACGGGGTTAGATACAGAGTAAAGCTCCCTCTACACTGTCCCAATCAAACACTCCCAGGACAGGTACAGCACGGGGTTAGATACAGAGTAAAGCTCCCTCTACACTGTCCCCATCAAACACTCCCAGGACAGGTACAGCACGGGGTTAGATACAGAGTAAAGCTCCCTCTACACTGTCCACATCATACTCCCAGGGCAGGTACAGCACGGGGTTAGATACAGAGTAAAGCTCCCTCTACACTTTCCCCATCAAACACTCCCAGGACAGGTACAGCACGGGGTTAGATACAGAGCAATGCTCCCTCTACACTGTCCCCATCAAACACTCCCAGGACAGATACAGCACGGGGTTAGATACAGAGTAAAGCTCCATCTACACTGTCCCCATCAAACACTCCCAGGACAGGTACAGCACGGGGTTAGATACAGAGTAAAGCTCCCCCTACACTGTCCCCATCAAACACTCCCAGGACAGGTACAGCACGGGGTTAGAGACAGAGTAAAGCTCCCTCTACACTGTCCCCATCAAACACTCCGAGGACAGGTACAGCACGGGGTTAGAGACAGAGTAAAGCTCCCTCTACACTGTCCCCATCAAACACTCCCAGGACAGGTACAGCACGGGGTTAGATACAGAGTAAAGCTCCCTCTACACTGTCCCCATCAAACACTCCCAGGACAGGTACAGCACGGGGTTAGAGACAGAGTAAAGCTCCCTCTACACTGTCCCCATCAAACACTCCCAGGACAGGTACAGCACGGGGTTAGATACAGAGTAAAGCTCCCTCTACACTGTCCACATCAAACACTCCCAGGACAGGTACAGCACGGGGTTAGATACAGAGTAAAGCTCCCTCTACACTGTCCCCATCAAACACTCCCAGGACAGGTACAGCACGGGGTTAGATACAGAGTAAAGCTCCCTCTACACTGTCCACATCATACTCCCAGGGCAGGTACAGCACGTGGTTAGATACAGAGTAAAGCTCCCTCTACACTGTCCGCATCAAACACTCCCAGGGCAGGTACAGCACGGGGTTAGATACAGAGTAAAGCTCCCTCTACACTGTCCACATCATACTCCCAGGGCAGGTACAGCACGGGGTTAGATACAGAGTAAAGCTCCCTCTACACTGTCCCCATCAAACACTCCCAGGACAGGTACAGCACGGGTTAGATACAGAGTAAAGCTCCCCCTACACTGTCCCCATCAAACACTCCCAGGCAGGTACAGCACGGGGTTAGATACAGAGTAAAGTTCCCTCTGCACTGTCCCCATCAAACACTCCCAGGCAGGTACAGCACGGGGTTAGATACAGAGTAAAGCTCCCCCTACACTGTCCCCATCAAACACTCCCAGGACAGGTACAGCACGGGGTTAGATACAGAGTAAAGCTCCCTCTACACTGTCCCCATCAAACACTCCCAGGACATGTACAGCACGGGGTTAGATACAGAGTAAAGCTCCCCCTACACTGTCCCCATCAAACACTCCCAGGACAGGTACAGCACGGGGTTAGATACAGAGTAAAGCTCCCTCTACACTGTCCCCATCAAACACTCCCAGGACAGGTACAGCACGGGGTTAGATACAGAGTAAAGCTCCCTCTACACTGTCCGCATCATACTCCCAGGGCAGGTACAGCACGGGGTTAGATACAGAGTAAAGCTCCCTCGACACTGTCCCCATCAAACACTCCCAGGACAGGTACAGCACGGGGTTAGATACAGAGTAAAGCTCCCTCGACACTGTCCCCATCAAACACTCCCAGGACAGGTACAGCACGGGGTTAGATACAGAGTAAAGCTCCCTCTACACTGTCCCAATCAAACACTCCCAGGACAGGTACAGCACGGGGTTAGATACAGAGTAAAGCTCCCTCTACACTGTCCCCATCAAACACTCCCAGGACAGGTACAGCACGGGGTTAGATACAAAGTAAAGCTCCCTCTACACTGTCCACATCATACTCCCAGGGCAGGTACAGCACGGGGTTAGATACAGAGTAAAGCTCCCTCTACACTGTCCCCATCAAACACTCCCAGGGCAGGTACAGCACGGGGTTAGATACAGAGTAAAGCTCCCTCTACACTGTCCCCATCAAACACTCCCAGGACAGGTACAGCACGGGGTTAGATACCGAGTAAAGCTCCCTCTACACTGTCCCCATCAAACACTCCCAGGGCAGGTACAGCACGGGGTTAGATACAGAGTAAAGCTCCCTCTACACTGTCCCCATCAAACACTCCCAGGACAGGTACAGCACGGGGTTAGATACAGAGTAAAGCTCCCTCTACACTGTCCCCATCAAACACTCCCAGGACAGGTACAGCACGGGGTTAGATACAGAGTAAAGCTCCCTCTACACTGTCCCCATCAAACACTCCCAGGACAGGTACAGCACAGGGTTAGATACAGAGTAACGCTCCCTCTACACTGTCCCCATCAAACACGCCCAGGACAGGTACAGCACGGGGTGAGATACAGAGTAAAGCTCCCTCTACACTGTCCCCATCAAACATTCCCAGGACAGGTACAGCACGGGGTTAGATACAGAGTAAAGCTCCCTCTACACTGTCCCCATCAAACACTCCCAGGACAGGTATAGCACGGGGTTAGATACAGAGTAAAGCTCCCTCTACACTGTCCTCATCAAACACTCCCAGGACAGGTACAGCACGGGGTTAGATACAGAGTAAAGCTCCCTCTATACTGTCCCCATCAAACACTCCCAGGACAGGTACAGCACGGGGTTAGATACAGAGCAATGCTCCCTCTACACTGTCCCCATCAAACACTCCCAGGACAGATACAGCACGGGGTTAGATACAGAGTAAAGCTCCATCTACACTGTCCCCATCAAACACTCCCAGGACAGGTACAGCACGGGGTTAGATACAGAGTAAAGCTCCCCCTACACTGTCCCCATCAAACACTCCCAGGACAGGTACAGCACGGGGTTAGATACAGAGTAAAGCTCCCTCTACACTGTCCGCATCATACTCCCAGGGCAGGTACAGCACGGGGTTAGATACAGAGTAAAGCTCCCTCCACACTGTCCCCATCAAACACTCCCAGGACAGGTACAGCACGGGGTTAGATACAGAGTAAAGCTCCCTCTACACTGTCCCCATCAAACACTCCCAGGACAGGTACAGCACGGGGTTAGATACAGAGTAAAGCTCCCTCTACACTGTCCGCATCATACTCCCAGGGCAGGTACAGCACGGGGTTAGATACAGAGTAAAGCTCCCTCTACACTGTCCACATCATACTCCCAGGGCAGGTACAGCACGGGGTTAGATACAGAGTAAAGCTCCCTCTACACTGTCCCCATCAAACACTCCCAGGACAGGTACAGCACGGGTTAGATACAGAGCAAAGCTCCCCCTACACTGTCCCCATCAAACACTCCCAGGCAGGTACAGCACGGGGTTAGATACAGAGTAAAGCTCCCTCTACACTGTCCCCATCAAACACTCCCAGGCAGGTACAGCACGGGGTTAGATACAGAGTAAAGCTCCCTCTACACTGTCCCCATCAAACACTCCCAGGACAGGTGCAGCACGGGGTTAGATACAGAGTAAAGCTCCATCTACACTGTCCCCATCAAACACTCCCAGGACAGGTACAGCACGGGGTTAGATACAGAGTAAAGCTCCATCTACACTGTCCCCATCAAACACTCCCAGGACAATTACAGCACGGGGTTAGATACAGAGTAAAGCTCCCCCTACACTGTCCCCATCAAACACTCCCAGGACATGTACAGCACGGGGTTAGATACAGAGTAAATCTCCCCCTACACTGTCCCCATCAAACACTCCCAGGACAGGTACAGCACGGGGTTAGATACAGAGTAAAGCTCCCCCTACACTGTCCCCATCAAACACTCCCAGGACAGGTACAGCACGGGGTTAGATACAGAGTAAAGCTCCCTCTACACTGTCCCCATCAAACACTCCCAGAACAGGTACAGCACGGGGTTAGATACAGAGTAAAGCTCCCTCTACACTGTCCGCATCATACTCCCAGGGCAGGTACAGCACGGGGTTAGATACAGAGTAAAGCTCCCTCGACACTGTCCCCATCAAACACTCCCAGGACAGGTACAGCACGGGGTTAGATACAGAGTAAAGCTCCCTCTATACTGTCCCCATCAAACACTCCCAGGACAGGTACAGCACGGGGTTAGATACAGAGTAAAGCTCCCTCTACACTGTCCGCATCATACTCCCAGGGCAGGTACAGCACGGGGTTAGATACAGAGTAAAGCTCCCTCTACACTGTCCACATCATACTCCCAGGGCAGGTACAGCACGGGGTTAGATACAGAGTAAAGCTCCCTCTACACTGTCCCCATCAAACACTCCCAGGACAGGTACAGCACGGGGTTAGATACAGAGTAAAGCTCCCTCGACACTGTCCCCATCAAACACTCCCAGGACAGGTACAGCACGGGGTTAGATACAGAGTAAAGCTCCCTCTACACTGTCCCCATCAAACTCTCCCAGGACAGGTACAGCACGGGGTTAGATACAGAGTAAAGCTCCCTCTATACTGTCCCCATCAAACACTCCCAGGACAGGTACAGCACGGGGTTAGATACAGAGTAAAGCTCCCTCTACACTGTCCCCATCAAACACTCCCAGGACAGGCACAGCACAGGGTTAGATACAGAGTAAAGCTCCCTCTACACAGTCCCCATCAAACACTCCCAGGACAGGCACAGCACAGGGTTAGATACAGAGTAAAGCTCCCCCTACACTGTCCCCATCAAACACTCCCAGGGCAGGTACAGCACGGAGTTAGATACAGAGTAAAGCTCCCTCTACACTGTCCCCATCAAACATTCCCAGGACAGGTACAGCACGGGGTTAGATACAGAGTAAAGCTCCCTCTACACTGTCCCCATCAAACACTCCCAGGACAGGTACAGCACGGGGTTAGATACAGAGTAAAGCTCCCTCTACACTTTCGCCATCAAACACTCCCAGGACAGGTACAGCACGGGGTTAGATACAGAGTAAAGCTCCCTCTACACTGTCCCCATCAAACACTCCCAGGACAGGTACAGCACAGGGTTAGATACAGAGTAAAGCTCCCTCTACACTTTCGCCATCAAACACTCCCAGGACAGGCACAGCACGTGGTTAGATACAGAGTAAAGCTCCCTCTACACTGTCCCCATCAAACACTCCCAGGACAGGTACAGCACGGGGTTAGATACAGAGTAAAGCTCCCTCTACACTGTCCCCATCAAACACTCCCAGGCAGGCACAGCACGGGGTAAGATACAGAGTAAAGCTCCCTCTACACTGTCCCCATTAAACACTCCCAGGACAGGTACAGCACTGGGTTAGATACAGAGTAAAGCTCCCTCTACACTGTCCCCATCAAACACTCCCAGGACAGGTACAACAGGGGGTTAGATACAGAGTAAAGCTCCCTCTACACTGTCTCCATCAAACACTCCCAGGACAGGTACAGCATGGGGTTAGATACAGAGTAAAGCTCCCTCGACACTGTCCCCATCAAACACTCCGAGGACAGGTACAGCACGGGGTTAGGTACAGAGTAAAGCTCCCTCTACACTGTCCCCATCAAACACTCCCAGGACAGGTACAGCACGGGGTTAGATACAGAGTAAAGCTCCCTCTACACTGTCCCCATCAAACACTCCCAGGACAGGTACAGCACTGGGTTAGATACAGAGTAAAGCTCCCTCTACACTGTCCCAATCAAACACTCCCAGGACAGGTACAGCACGGGGTTAGATACAGAGTAAAGCTCCCTCTACACTGTCCCCATCAAACACTCCCAGGACAGGTACAGCACGGGGTTAGATACAGAGTAAAGCTCCCTCTACACTGTCCACATCATACTCCCAGGGCAGGTACAGCACGGGGTTAGATACAGAGTAAAGCTCCCTCTACACTGTCCCCATCAAACACTCCCAGGACAGGTACAGCACGGGGTTAGATACAGAGTAAAGCTTCCTCTACACTGTCCCCATCAAACACTCCCAGGACAGGTACAGCACGGGGTTAGATACAGAGTAAAGCTCCCTCTACACTGTCCCCATCAAACTCTCCCAGGACAGGTACAGCACGGGGTTAGATACAGAGTAAAGCTCCCTCTATACTGTCCCCATCAAACACTCCCAGGACAGGTACAGCACGGGGTTAGATACAGAGTAAAGCTCCCTCCACACTGTCCCCATCAAACACTCCCAGGACAGGTACAGCACGGGGTTAGATACAGAGTAAAGCTCCCTCTACACTGTCCCCATCAACCACTCCCAGGACAGGTACAGCACGGGGTTAGATACAGAGTAAAGCTCCCTCTATACTGTCCCCATCAAACACTCCCAGGACAGGTACAGCACGGGGTTAGATACAGAGCAATGCTCCCTCTACACTGTCCCCATCAAACACTCCCAGGACAGATACAGCACGGGGTTAGATACAGAGTAAAGCTCCATCTACACTGTCCCCATCAAACACTCCCAGGACAGTTACAGCACGGGGTTAGATACAGAGTAAAGCTCCCCCTACACTGTCCCCATCAAACACTCCCAGGACAGGTACAGCACGGGGTTAGAGACAGAGTAAAGCTCCCTCTACACTGTCCCCATCAAACACTCCCAGGACAGGTACAGCACGGGGTTAGATACAGAGTAAAGCTCCCTCTACACTGTCCACATCAAACACTCCCAGGACAGGTACAGCACGGGGTTAGATACAGAGTAAAGCTCCCTCTACACTGTCCCCATCAAACACTCCCAGGACAGGTACAGCACGGGGTTAGATACAGAGTAAAGCTCCCTCTACACTGTCCACATCATACTCCCAGGGCAGGTACAGCACGTGGTTAGATACAGAGTAAAGCTCCCTCTACACTGTCCGCATCAAACACTCCCAGGGCAGGTACAGCACGGGGTTAGATACAGAGTAAAGCTCCCTCTACACTGTCACATCATACTCCCAGGGCAGGTACAGCACGGGGTTAGATACAGAGTAAAGCTCCCTCTACACTGTCCCCATCAAACACTCCCAGGACAGGTACAGCACGGGTTAGATACAGAGTAAAGCTCCCCCTACACTGTCCCCATCAAACACTCCCAGGCAGGTACAGCACGGGGTTAGATACAGAGTAAAGTTCCCTCTGCACTGTCCCCATCAAACACTCCCAGGCAGGTACAGCACGGGGTTAGATACAGAGTAAAGCTCCCCCTACACTGTCCCCATCAAACACTCCCAGGACAGGTACAGCACGGGGTTAGATACAGAGTAAAGCTCCCTCTACACTGTCCCCATCAAACACTCCCAGGACATGTACAGCACGGGGTTAGATACAGAGTAAAGCTCCCCCTACACTGTCCCCATCAAACACTCCCAGGACAGGTACAGCACGGGGTTAGATACAGAGTAAAGCTCCCTCTACACTGTCCCCATCAAACACTCCCAGGACAGGTACAGCACGGGGTTAGATACAGAGTAAAGCTCCCTCTACACTGTCCGCATCATACTCCCAGGGCAGGTACAGCACGGGGTTAGATACAGAGTAAAGCTCCCTCGACACTGTCCCCATCAAACACTCCCAGGACAGGTACAGCACGGGGTTAGATACAGAGTAAAGCTCCCTCGACACTGTCCCCATCAAACACTCCCAGGACAGGTACAGCACGGGGTTAGATACAGAGCAAAGCTCCCTCTACACTGTCCCAATCAAACACTCCCAGGACAGGTACAGCACGGGGTTAGATACAGAGTAACGCTCCCTCTACACTGTCCCCATCAAACACTCCCAGGACAGGTACAGCACGGGGTTAGATACAGAGTAAAGCTCCCTCTACACTGTCCCCATCAAACACTCCCAGGGCAGGTACAGCACTGGGTTAGATACAGAGTAAAGCTCCCTCTACACTGTCCACATCATACTCCCAGGGCAGGTACAGCACGGGGTTAGATACAGAGTAAAGCTCCCTCTACACTGTCCCCATCAAACACTCCCAGGGCAGGTACAGCACGGGGTTAGATACAGAGTAAAGCTCCCTCTACACTGTCCCCATCAAACACTCCCAGGACAGGTACAGCACGGGGTTAGATACAGAGTAAAGCTCCCTCTACACTGTCCCCATCAAACACTCCCAGGGCAGGTACAGCACGGGGTTAGATACAGAGTAAAGCTCCCTCTACACTGTCCCCATCAAACACTCCCAGGACAGGTACAGCACGGGGTTAGATACAGAGTAAAGCTCCCTCTACACTGTCCCCATCAAACACTCCCAGGACAGGTATAGCACGGGGTTAGATACAGAGTAAAGCTCCCTCTACACTGTCCCCATCAAACACTCCCAGGACAGGTACAGCACAGGGTTAGATACAGAGTAACGCTCCCTCTACACTGTCCCCATCAAACACGCCCAGGACAGGTACAGCACGGGGTGAGATACAGAGTAAAGCTCCCTCTACACTGTCCCCATCAAACATTCCCAGGACAGGTACAGCACGGGGTTAGATACAGAGTAAAGCTCCCTCTACACTGTCCCCATCAAACACTCCCAGGACAGGTATAGCACGGGGTTAGATACAGAGTAAAGCTCCCTCTACACTGTCCCCATCAAACACTCCCAGGACAGGTACAGCACGGGGTTAGATACAGAGTAAAGCTCCCTCTATACTGTCCCCATCAAACACTCCCAGGACAGGTACAGCACGGGGTTAGATACAGAGCAATGCTCCCTCTACACTGTCCCCATCAAACACTCCCAGGACAGATACAGCACGGGGTTAGATACAGAGTAAAGCTCCATCTACACTGTCCCCATCAAACACTCCCAGGACAGGTACAGCACGGGGTTAGATACAGAGTAAAGCTCCCCCTACACTGTCCCCATCAAACACTCCCAGGACAGGTACAGCACGGGGTTAGATACAGAGTAAAGCTCCCTCTACACTGTCCGCATCATACTCCCAGGGCAGGTACAGCACGGGGTTAGATACAGAGTAAAGCTCCCTCGACACTGTCCCCATCAAACACTCCCAGGACAGGTACAGCACGGGGTTAGATACAGAGTAAAGCTCCCTCTACACTGTCCCCATCAAACACTCCCAGGACAGGTACAGCACGGGGTTAGATACAGAGTAAAGCTCCCTCTACACTGTCCGCATCATACTCCCAGGGCAGGTACAGCACGGGGTTAGATACAGAGCAAAGCTCCCTCTACACTGTCCACATCATACTCCCAGGGCAGGTACAGCACGGGGTTAGATACAGAGTAAAGCTCCCCCTACACTGTCCCCATCAAACACTCCCAGGACATGTACAGCACGGGGTTAGATACAGAGTAAAGCTCCCCCTACACTGTCCCCATCAAACACTCCCAGGACAGGTACAGCACGGGGTTAGATACAGAGTAAAGCTCCCTCTACACTGTCCCCATCAAACACTCCCAGGACAGGTACAGCACGGGGTTAGATACAGAGTAAAGCTCCCTCTA
Organism: Scyliorhinus torazame; assembly: GCF_047496885.1. Classification (NCBI taxonomy): domain Eukaryota; kingdom Metazoa; phylum Chordata; class Chondrichthyes; order Carcharhiniformes; family Scyliorhinidae; genus Scyliorhinus; species Scyliorhinus torazame. The sequence goes on from NC_092718.1 coordinate 222,471,592, forward strand.
CACTGTCCGCATCATACTCCCAGGGCAGGTACAGCACGGGGTTAGATACAGAGTAAAGCTCCCTCGACACTGTCCCCATCAAACACTCCCAGGACAGGTACAGCACGGGGTTAGATACAGAGTAAAGCTCCCTCTATACTGTCCCCATCAAACACTCCCAGGACAGGTACAGCACGGGGTTAGATACAGAGTAAAGCTCCCTCTACACTGTCCGCATCATACTCCCAGGGCAGGTACAGCACGGGGTTAGATACAGAGTAAAGCTCCCTCTACACTGTCCACATCATACTCCCAGGGCAGGTACAGCACGGGGTTAGATACAGAGTAAAGCTCCCTCTACACTGTCCCCATCAAACACTCCCAGGACAGGTACAGCACGGGGTTAGATACAGAGTAAAGCTCCCTCGACACTGTCCCCATCAAACACTCCCAGGACAGGTACAGCACGGGGTTAGATACAGAGTAAAGCTCCCTCTACACTGTCCCAATCAAACACTCCCAGGACAGGTACAGCACGGGGTTAGATACAGAGTAAAGCTCCCTCTACACTGTCCCCATCAAACACTCCCAGGACAGGTACAGCACGGGGTTAGATACAGAGTAAAGCTCCCTCTACACTGTCCACATCATACTCCCAGGGCAGGTACAGCACGGGGTTAGATACAGAGTAAAGCTCCCTCTACACTGTCCCCATCAAACACTCCCAGGACAGGTACAGCACGGGGTTAGATACAGAGTAAAGCTCCCTCTACACTGTCCCCATCAAACACTCCCAGGACAGGTACAGCACGGGGTTAGATACAGAGTAAAGCTCCCTCTACACTGTCCCCATCAAACTCTCCCAGGACAGGTACAGCACGGGGTTAGATACAGAGTAAAGCTCCCTCTATACTGTCCCCATCAAACACTCCCAGGACAGGTACAGCACGGGGTTAGATACAGAGTAAAGCTCCCTCTACACTGTCCCCATCAAACACTCCCAGGACAGGCACAGCACAGGGTTAGATACAGAGTAAAGCTCCCTCTACACAGTCCCCATCAAACACTCCCAGGACAGGCACAGCACAGGGTTAGATACAGAGTAAAGCTCCCCCTACACTGTCCCCATCAAACACTCCCAGGGCAGGTACAGCACGGAGTTAGATACAGAGTAAAGCTCCCTCTACACTGTCCCCATCAAACATTCCCAGGACAGGTACAGCACGGGGTTAGATACAGAGTAAAGCTCCCTCTACACTGTCCCCATCAAACACTCCCAGGACAGGTACAGCACGGGGTTAGATACAGAGTAAAGCTCCCTCTACACTGTCCCCATCAAACACTCCCAGGACAGGTACAGCACGGGGTTAGATACAGAGTAAAGCTCCCTCTACACTTTCGCCATCAAACACTCCCAGGACAGGTACAGCACGGGGTTAGATACAGAGTAAAGCTCCCTCTACACTGTCCCCATCAAACACTCCCAGGACAGGTACAGCACGGGGTTAGATACAGAGTAAAGCTCCCTCTACACTGTCCCCATCAAACACTCCCAGGCAGGCACAGCACGGGGTTAGATACAGAGTAAAGCTCCCTCTACACTGTCCCCATTAAACACTCCCAGGACAGGTACAGCACTGGGTTAGATACAGAGTAAAGCTCCCTCTACACTGTCCCCATCAAACACTCCCAGGACAGGTACAACAGGGGGTTAGATACAGAGTAAAGCTCCCTCTACACTGTCTCCATCAAACACTCCCAGGACAGGTACAGCATGGGGTTAGATACAGAGTAAAGCTCCCTCGACACTGTCCCCATCAAACACTCCGAGGACAGGTACAGCACGGGGTTAGGTACAGAGTAAAGCTCCCTCTACACTGTCCCCATCAAACACTCCGAGGACAGGTACAGCACGGGGTTAGGTACAGAGTAAAGCTCCCTCTACACTGTCCCCATCAAACACTCCCAGGACAGGTACAGCACGGGGTTAGATACAGAGTAAAGCTCCCTCTACACTGTCCCCATCAAACACTCCCAGGACAGGTACAGCACGGGGTTAGATACAGAGTAAAGCTCCCTCTACACTGTCCCCATCAAACACTCCCAGGACAGGTGCAGCACGGGGTTAGATACAGAGTAAAGCTCACTCTACACTGTCCCCATCAAACACTCCCAGGACAGGTACAGCACGGGGTTAGATACAGAGTAAAGCTCCCTCTACACTGTCCCCATCAAACACTCCCAGGACAGGTACAGCACGGGGTTAGATACAGAGTAAAGCTCCCTCTACACTGTCCCCATCAAACACTCCCAGGACAGGTACAGCATGGGGTTGGATACAGAGTAAAGCTCCCTCTACACTGTCCCCATCAAACACTCCCAGGACAGGTACAGCACTGGGTTAGATACAGAGTAAAGCTCCCTCTACACTGTCCCCATCAAACACTCCCAGGACAGGTACAGCACGGCGTTAGATACAGAGTAAAGCTCCCTCCACACTGTCCCCATCAAACACACCCAGGACAGGTACAGCACGGGATTAGATACAGAGTAAAGCTCCCTCTACACTGTCCCCATCAAACACTCCCAGGACAGATACAGCACGGGGTTAGATACAGAGTAAAGCTCCCTCTACACTGTCCCCATCAAACACTCCCAGGACAGATACAGCACGGGGTTAGATACAGAGTAAAGCTCCCTCTACACTGTCCCCATCATACTCCCAGGACAGGTACAGCACGGGGTTAGATACAGAGTAAAGCTCCCTCTACACTGTCCCCATCAAACACTCCCAGGACAGGTACAGCACGGGGTCATATACAGAGTAAAGCTCCCTCTACACTGTCCCCATCAAACACTCCCAGGACAGGTACAGCACGGGGTTAGATACAGAGTAAAGCTCCCTCTACACTGTCCCCATCAAACACTCCCAGGATAGGCACAGCACAGGGTTAGATACAGAGTAAAGCTCCCCCTACACTGTCCCCATCAAACACTCCCAGGGCAGGTACAGCACGGAGTTAGATACAGAGTAAAGCTCCCTCTACACTGTCCCCATCAAACATTCCCAGGACAGGTACAGCACGGGGTTAGATACAGAGTAAAGCTCCCTCTACACTGTCCCCATCAAACACTCCCAGGACAGGTACAGCACGGGGTTAGATACAGAGTAAAGCTCCCTCTATACTGTCCCCATCAAACACTCCCAGGACAGGTACAGCACGGGGTTAGATACAGAGCAATGCTCCCTCTACACTGTCCCCATCAAACACTCCCAGGACAGATACAGCACGGGGTTAGATACAGAGTAAAGCTCCATCTACACTGTCCCCATCAAACACTCCCAGGACAGGTACAGCACGGGGTTAGATACAGAGTAAAGCTCCCCCTACACTGTCCCCATCAAACACTCCCAGGACAGGTACAGCACGGCGTTAGATACAGAGTAAAGCTCCCTCTACACTGTCCCCATCAAACACTCCCAGGACAGGTACAGCACGGGGTTAGATACAGAGTAAAGCTCCCTCTACACTGTCCGCATCATACTCCCAGGGCAGGTACAGCACGGGGTTAGATACAGAGTAAAGCTCCCTCGACACTGTCCCCATCAAACACTCCCAGGACAGGTACAGCACGGGGTTAGATACAGAGTAAAGCTCCCTCTACACTGTCCCCATCAAACACTCCCAGGACAGGTACAGCACGGGGTTAGATACAGAGTAAAGCTCCCTCTACACTGTCCGCATCATACTCCCAGGGCAGGTACAGCACGGGGTTAGATACAGAGTAAAGCTCCCTCTACACTGTCCACATCATACTCCCAGGGCAGGTACAGCACGGGGTTAGATACAGAGTAAAGCTCCCCCTACACTGTCCCCATCAAACACTCCCAGGACAGGTACAGCACGGGGTTAGATACAGAGTAAAGCTCCCTCTACACTGTCCCCATCAAACACTCCCAGGACATGTACAGCACGGGGTTAGATACAGAGTAAAGCTCCCCCTACACTGTCCCCATCAAACACTCCCAGGACAGGTACAGCACGGGGTTAGATACAGAGTAAAGCTCCCTCTACACTGTCCCCATCAAACACTCCCAGGACAGGTACAGCACGGGGTTAGATACAGAGTAAAGCTCCCTCTACACTGTCCGCATCATACTCCCAGGGCAGGTACAGCACGGGGTTAGATACAGAGTAAAGCTCCCTCGACACTGTCCCCATCAAACACTCCCAGGACAGGTACAGCACGGGGTTAGATACAGAGTAAAGCTCCCTCTATACTGTCCCCATCAAACACTCCCAGGACAGGTACAGCACGGGGTTAGATACAGAGTAAAGCTCCCTCTACACTGTCCGCATCATACTCCCAGGGCAGGTACAGCACGGGGTTAGATACAGAGTAAAGCTCCCTCTACACTTTCCACATCATACTCCCAGGGCAGGTACAGCACGGGGTTAGATACAGAGTAAAGCTCCCTCTACACTGTCCCCATCAAACACTCCCAGGACAGGTACAGCACGGGGTTAGATACAGAGTAAAGCTCCCTCGACACTGTCCCCATCAAACACTCCCAGGACAGGTACAGCACGGGGTTAGATACAGAGTAAAGCTCCCTCTACACTGTCCCAATCAAACACTCCCAGGACAGGTACAGCACGGGGTTAGATACAGAGTAAAGCTCCCTCTACACTGTCCCCATCAAACACTCCCAGGACAGGTACAGCACGGGGTTAGATACAGAGTAAAGCTCCCTCTACACTGTCCCCATCAAACATTCCCAGGACAGGTACAGCACGGGGTTAGATACAGAGTAAAGCTCCCTCTACACTGTCCCCATCAAACACTCCCAGGACAGGTACAGCACGGGGTTAGATACAGAGTAAAGCTCCCTCTACACTGTCCCCATCAAACACTCCCAGGACAGGTACAGCACGGGGTTAGATACAGAGTAAAGCTCCCTCTACACTGTCCGCATCATACTCCCAGGGCAGGTACAGCACGGGGTTAGATACAGAGTAAAGCTCCCTCTACACTGTCCACATCATACTCCCAGGGCAGGTACAGCACGGGGTTAGATACAGAGTAAAGCTCCCTCTACACTGTCCCCAACAAACACTCCCAGGACAGGTACAGCACGGGTTAGATACAGAGCAAAGCTCCCCCTACACTGTCCCCATCAAACACTCCCAGGCAGGTACAGCACGGGGTTAGATACAGAGTAAAGCTCCCTCTACACTGTCCCCATCAAACACTCCCAGGCAGGTACAGCACGGGGTTAGATACAGAGTAAAGCTCCCTCTACACTGTCCCCATCAAACACTCCCAGGACAGGTGCAGCACGGGGTTAGATACAGAGTAAAGCTCCATCTACACTGTCCCCATCAAACACTCCCAGGACAGGTACAGCACGGGGTTAGATACAGAGTAAAGCTCCATCTACACTGTCCCCATCAAACACTCCCAGGACAATTACAGCACGGGGTTAGATACAGAGTAAAGCTCCCCCTACACTGTCCCCATCAAACACTCCCAGGACATGTACAGCACGGGGTTAGATACAGAGTAAAGCTCCCCCTACACTGTCCCCATCAAACACTCCCAGGACAGGTACAGCACGGGGTTAGATACAGAGTAAAGCTCCCTCTACACTGTCCCCATCAAACACTCCCAGGACATGTACAGCACGGGGTTAGATACAGAGTAAAGCTCCCCCTACACTGTCCCCATCAAACACTCCCAGGACAGGTACAGCACGGGGTTAGATACAGAGTAAAGCTCCCTCTACACTGTCCCCATCAAACACTCCCAGGACAGGTACAGCACGGGGTTAGATACAGAGTAAAGCTCCCTCTACACTGTCCGCATCATACTCCCAGGGCAGGTACAGCACGGGGTTAGATACAGAGTAAAGCTCCCTCGACACTGTCCCCATCAAACACTCCCAGGACAGGTACAGCACGGGGTTAGATACAGAGTAAAGCTCCCTCTATACTGTCCCCATCAAACACTCCCAGGACAGGTACAGCACGGGGTTAGATACAGAGTAAAGCTCCCTCTACACTGTCCGCATCATACTCCCAGGGCAGGTACAGCACGGGGTTAGATACAGAGTAAAGCTCCCTCTACACTGTCCACATCATACTCCCAGGGCAGGTACAGCACGGGGTTAGATACAGAGTAAAGCTCCCTCTACACTGTCCCCATCAAACACTCCCAGGACAGGTACAGCACGGGGTTAGATACAGAGTAAAGCTCCCTCGACACTGTCCCCATCAAACACTCCCAGGACAGGTACAGCACGGGGTTAGATACAGAGTAAAGCTCCCTCTACACTGTCCCAATCAAACACTCCCAGGACAGGTACAGCACGGGGTTAGATACAGAGTAAAGCTCCCTCTACACTGTCCCCATCAAACACTCCCAGGACAGGTACAGCACGGGGTTAGATACAGAGTAAAGCTCCCTCTACACTGTCCACATCATACTCCCAGGGCAGGTACAGCACGGGGTTAGATACAGAGTAAAGCTCCCTCTACACTGTCCCCATCAAACACTCCCAGGACAGGTACAGCACGGGGTTAGATACAGAGTAAAGCTCCCTCTACACTGTCCCCATCAAACACTCCCAGGACAGGTACAGCACGGGGTTAGATACAGAGTAAAGCTCCCTCTACACTGTCCCCATCAAACTCTCCCAGGACAGGTACAGCACGGGGTTAGATACAGAGTAAAGCTCCCTCTATACTGTCCCCATCAAACACTCCCAGGACAGGTACAGCACGGGGTTAGATACAGAGTAAAGCTCCCTCTACACTGTCCCCATCAAACACTCCCAGGACAGGCACAGCACAGGGTTAGATACAGAGTAAAGCTCCCTCTACACAGTCCCCATCAAACACTCCCAGGACAGGCACAGCACAGGGTTAGATACAGAGTAAAGCTCCCCCTACACTGTCCCCATCAAACACTCCCAGGGCAGGTACAGCACGGAGTTAGATACAGAGTAAAGCTCCCTCTACACTGTCCCCATCAAACATTCCCAGGACAGGTACAGCACGGGGTTAGATACAGAGTAAAGCTCCCTCTACACTGTCCCCATCAAACACTCCCAGGACAGGTACAGCACGGGGTTAGATACAGAGTAAAGCTCCCTCTACACTGTCCCCATCAAACACTCCCAGGACAGGTACAGCACGGGGTTAGATACAGAGTAAAGCTCCCTCTACACTTTCGCCATCAAACACTCCCAGGACAGGTACAGCACGGGGTTAGATACAGAGTAAAGCTCCCTCTACACTGTCCCCATCAAACACTCCCAGGACAGGTACAGCACAGGGTTAGATACAGAGTAAAGCTCCCTCTACACTTTCGCCATCAAACACTCCCAGGACAGGCACAGCACGTGGTTAGATACAGAGTAAAGCTCCCTCTACACTGTCCCCATCAAACACTCCCAGGACAGGTACAGCACGGGGTTAGATACAGAGTAAAGCTCCCTCTACACTGTCCCCATCAAACACTCCCAGGACAGGTACAACAGGGGGTTAGATACAGAGTAAAGCTCCCTCTACACTGTCTCCATCAAACACTCCCAGGACAGGTACAGCATGGGGTTAGATACAGAGTAAAGCTCCCTCGACACTGTCCCCATCAAACACTCCGAGGACAAGTACAGCACGGGGTTAGGTACAGAGTAAAGCTCCCTCTACACTGTCCCCATCAAACACTCCCAGGACAGGTACAGCACGGGGTTAGATACAGAGTAAAGCTCCCTCTACACTGTCCCCATCAAACACTCCCAGGACAGGTACAGCACGGGGTTAGATACAGAGTAAAGCTCCCTCTACACTGTCCCCATCAAACACTCCCAGGACAGGTGCAGCACGGGGTTAGATACAGAGTAAAGCTCACTCTACACTGTCCCCATCAAACACTCCCAGGACAGGTACAGCACGGGGTTAGATACAGAGTAAAGCTCCCTCTACACTGTCCCCATCAAACACTCCCAGGACAGGTACAGCACGGGGTTAGATACAGAGTAAAGCTCCCTCTACACTGTCCCCATCAAACACTCCCAGGACAGGTACAGCACGGGCTTAGATACAGAGTAAAGCTCCCTCTACACTGTCCCCATCAAACACTCCCAGGACAGGTACAGCATGGGGTTGGATACAGAGTAAAGCTCCCTCTACACTGTCCCCATCAAACACTCCCAGGACAGGTACACCACGGGGTTAGATACAGAGTAAAACTCCCTCTACACTGTCTCCATCAAACACTCCCAGGACAGGTACAGCACTGGGTTAGATACAGAGTAAAGCTCCCTCTACACTGTCCCCATCAAACACTCCCAGGACAGGTACAGCACGGCGTTAGATACAGAGTAAAGCTCCCTCCACACTGTCCCCATCAAACACACCCAGGACAGGTACAGCACGGGATTAGATACAGAGTAAAGCTCCCTCTACACTGTCCCCATCAAACACTCCCAGGACAGATACAGCACGGGGTTAGATACAGAGTAAAGCTCCCTCTACACTGTCCCCATCAAACACTCCCAGGACAGATACAGCACGGGGTTAGATACAGAGTAAAGCTCCCTCTACACTGTCCCCATCATACTCCCAGGACAGGTACAGCACGGGGTTAGATACAGAGTAAAGCTCCCTCTACACTGTCCCCATCAAACACTCCCAGGACAGGTACAGCACGGGGTCATATACAGAGTAAAGCTCCCTCTACACTGTCCCCATCAAACACTCCCAGGACAGGTACAGCACGGGGTTAGATACAGAGTAAAGCTCCCTCTACACTGTCCCCATCAAACACTCCCAGGATAGGCACAGCACAGGGTTAGATACAGAGTAAAGCTCCCCCTACACTGTCCCCATCAAACACTCCCAGGGCAGGTACAGCACGGAGTTAGATACAGAGTAAAGCTCCCTCTACACTGTCCCCATCAAACATTCCCAGGACAGGTACAGCACGGGGTTAGATACAGAGTAAAGCTCCCTCTACACTGTCCCCATCAAACACTCCCAGGACAGGTACAGCACGGGGTTAGATACAGAGTAAAGCTCCCTCTATACTGTCCCCATCAAACACTCCCAGGACAGGTACAGCACGGGGTTAGATACAGAGCAATGCTCCCTCTACACTGTCCCCATCAAACACTCCCAGGACAGATACAGCACGGGGTTAGATACAGAGTAAAGCTCCATCTACACTGTCCCCATCAAACACTCCCAGGACAGGTACAGCACGGGGTTAGATACAGAGTAAAGCTCCCCCTACACTGTCCCCATCAAACACTCCCAGGACAGGTACAGCACGCGGTTAGATACAGAGTAAAGCTCCCTCTACACTGTCCCCATCAAACACTCCCAGGACAGGTACAGCACGGGGTTAGATACAGAGTAAAGCTCCCTCTACACTGTCCGCATCATACTCCCAGGGCAGGTACAGCACGGGGTTAGATACAGAGTAAAGCTCCCTCGACACTGTCCCCATCAAACACTCCCAGGACAGGTACAGCACGGGGTTAGATACAGAGTAAAGCTCCCTCTACACTGTCCCCATCAAACACTCCCAGGACAGGTACAGCACGGGGTTAGATACAGAGTAAAGCTCCCTCTACACTGTCCGCATCATACTCCCAGGGCAGGTACAGCACGGGGTTAGATACAGAGTAAAACTCCCTCTACACTGTCCACATCATACTCCCAGGGCAGGTACAGCACGGGGTTAGATACAGAGTAAAGCTCCCTCTACACTGTCCCCAACAAACACTCCCAGGACAGGTACAGCACGGGTTAGATACAGAGCAAAGCTCCCCCTACACTGTCCCCATCAAACACTCCCAGGCAGGTACAGCACGGGGTTAGATACAGAGTAAAGCTCCCTCTACACTGTCCCCATCAAACACTCCCAGGCAGGTACAGCACGGGGTTAGATACAGAGTAAAGCTCCCTCTACACTGTCCCCATCAAACACTCCCAGGACAGGTGCAGCACGGGGTTAGATACAGAGTAAAGCTCCATCTACACTGTCCCCATCAAACACTCCCAGGACAGGTACAGCACGGGGTTAGATACAGAGTAAAGCTCCATCTACACTGTCCCCATCAAACACTCCCAGGACAATTACAGCACGGGGTTAGATACAGAGTAAAGCTCCCCCTACACTGTCCCCATCAAACACTCCCTGGACATGTACAGCACGGGGTTAGATACAGAGTAAAGCTCCCCCTACACTGTCCCCATCAAACACTCCCAGGACAGGTACAGCACGGGGTTAGATACAGAGTAAAGCTCCCTCTACACTGTCCCCATCAAACACTCCCAGGACATGTACAGCACGGGGTTAGATACAGAGTAAAGCTCCCCCTACACTGTCCCCATCAAACACTCCCAGGACAGGTACAGCACGGGGTTAGATACAGAGTAAAGCTCCCTCTACACTGTCCCCATCAAACACTCCCAGGACAGGTACAGCACGGGGTTAGATACAGAGTAAAGCTCCCTCTACACTGTCCGCATCATACTCCCAGGGCAGGTACAGCACGGGGTTAGATACAGAGTAAAGCTCCCTCGACACTGTCCCCATCAAACACTCCCAGGACAGGTACAGCACGGGGTTAGATACAGAGTAAAGCTCCCTCTATACTGTCCCCATCAAACACTCCCAGGACAGGTACAGCACGGGGTTAGATACAGAGTAAAGCTCCCTCTACACTGTCCGCATCATACTCCCAGGGCAGGTACAGCACGGGGTTAGATACAGAGTAAAGCTCCCTCTACACTGTCCACATCATACTCCCAGGGCAGGTACAGCACTGGGTTAGATACAGAGTAAAGCTCCCTCTACACTGTCCCCATCAAACACTCCCAGGACAGGTACAGCACGGGGTTAGATACAGAGTAAAGCTCCCTCGACACTGTCCCCATCAAACACTCCCAGGACAGGTACAGCACGGGGTTAGATACAGAGTAAAGCTCCCTCTACACTGTCCCAATCAAACACTCCCAGGACAGGTACAGCACGGGGTTAGATACAGAGTAAAGCTCCCTCTACACTGTCCCCATCAAACACTCCCAGGACAGGTACAGCACGGGGTTAGATACAGAGTAAAGCTCCCTCTACACTGTCCACATCATACTCCCAGGGCAGGTACAGCACGGGGTTAGATACAGAGTAAAGCTCCCTCTACACTGTCCCCATCAAACTCTCCCAGGACAGGTACAGCACGGGGTTAGATACAGAGTAAAGCTCCCTCTATACTGTCCCCATCAAACACTCCCAGGACAGGTACAGCACGGGGTTAGATACAGAGTAAAGCTCCCTCTACACTGTCCCCATCAAACACTCCCAGGACAGGCACAGCACAGGGTTAGATACAGAGTAAAGCTCCCTCTACACAGTCCCCATCAAACACTCCCAGGACAGGCACAGCACAGGGTTAGATACAGAGTAAAGCTCCCCCTACACTGTCCCCATCAAACACTCCCAGGGCAGGTACAGCACGGAGTTAGATACAGAGTAAAGCTCCCTCTACACTGTCCCCATCAAACATTCCCAGGACAGGTACAGCACGGGGTTAGATACAGAGTAAAGCTCCCTCTACACTGTCCCCATCAAACACTCCCAGGACAGGTACAGCACGGGGTTAGATACAGAGTAAAGCTCCCTCTACACTGTCCCCATCAAACACTCCCAGGACAGGTACAGCACGGGGTTAGATACAGAGTAAAGCTCCCTCTACACTGTCCGCATCATACTCCCAGGGCAGGTACAGCACGGGGTTAGATACAGAGTAAAGCTCCCTCTACACTGTCCACATCATACTCCCAGGGCAGGTACAGCACGGGGTTAGATACAGAGTAAAGCTCCCTCTACACTGTCCCCAACAAACACTCCCAGGACAGGTACAGCACGGGTTAGATACAGAGCAAAGCTCCCCCTACACTGTCCCCATCAAACACTCCCAGGCAGGTACAGCACGGGGTTAGATACAGAGTAAAGCTCCCTCTACACTGTCCCCATCAAACACTCCCAGGCAGGTACAGCACGGGGTTAGATACAGAGTAAAGCTCCCTCTACACTGTCCCCATCAAACACTCCCAGGACAGGTGCAGCACGGGGTTAGATACAGAGTAAAGCTCCATCTACACTGTCCCCATCAAACACTCCCAGGACAGGTACAGCACGGGGTTAGATACAGAGTAAAGCTCCATCTACACTGTCCCCATCAAACACTCCCAGGACAATTACAGCACGGGGTTAGATACAGAGTAAAGCTCCCCCTACACTGTCCCCATCAAACACTCCCAGGACATGTACAGCACGGGGTTAGATACAGAGTAAAGCTCCCCCTACACTGTCCCCATCAAACACTCCCAGGACAGGTACAGCACGGGGTTAGATACAGAGTAAAGCTCCCTCTACACTGTCCCCATCAAACACTCCCAGGACATGTACAGCACGGGGTTAGATACAGAGTAAAGCTCCCCCTACACTGTCCCCATCAAACACTCCCAGGACAGGTACAGCACGGGGTTAGATACAGAGTAAAGCTCCCTCTACACTGTCCCCATCAAACACTCCCAGGACAGGTACAGCACGGGGTTAGATACAGAGTAAAGCTCCCTCTACACTGTCCGCATCATACTCCCAGGGCAGGTACAGCACGGGGTTAGATACAGAGTAAAGCTCCCTCGACACTGTCCCCATCAAACACTCCCAGGACAGGTACAGCACGGGGTTAGATACAGAGTAAAGCTCCCTCTATACTGTCCCCATCAAACACTCCCAGGACAGGTACAGCACGGGGTTAGATACAGAGTAAAGCTCCCTCTACACTGTCCGCATCATACTCCCAGGGCAGGTACAGCACGGGGTTAGATACAGAGTAAAGCTCCCTCTACACTGTCCACATCATACTCCCAGGGCAGGTACAGCACGGGGTTAGATACAGAGTAAAGCTCCCTCTACACTGTCCCCATCAAACACTCCCAGGACAGGTACAGCACGGGGTTAGATACAGAGTAAAGCTCCCTCGACACTGTCCCCATCAAACACTCCCAGGACAGGTACAGCACGGGGTTAGATACAGAGTAAAGCTCCCTCTACACTGTCCCAATCAAACACTCCCAGGACAGGTACAGCACGGGGTTAGATACAGAGTAAAGCTCCCTCTACACTGTCCCCATCAAACACTCCCAGGACAGGTACAGCACGGGGTTAGATACAGAGTAAAGCTCCCTCTACACTGTCCACATCATACTCCCAGGGCAGGTACAGCACGGGGTTAGATACAGAGTAAAGCTCCCTCTACACTGTCCCCATCAAACACTCCCAGGACAGGTACAGCACGGGGTTAGATACAGAGTAAAGCTCCCTCTACACTGTCCCCATCAAACACTCCCAGGACAGGTACAGCACGGGGTTAGATACAGAGTAAAGCTCCCTCTACACTGTCCCCATCAAACTCTCCCAGGACAGGTACAGCACGGGGTTAGATACAGAGTAAAGCTCCCTCTATACTGTCCCCATCAAACACTCCCAGGACAGGTACAGCACGGGGTTAGATACAGAGTAAAGCTCCCTCTACACTGTCCCCATCAAACACTCCCAGGACAGGCACAGCACAGGGTTAGATACAGAGTAAAGCTCCCTCTACACAGTCCCCATCAAACACTCCCAGGACAGGCACAGCACAGGGTTAGATACAGAGTAAAGCTCCCCCTACACTGTCCCCATCAAACACTCCCAGGGCAGGTACAGCACGGAGTTAGATACAGAGTAAAGCTCCCTCTACACTGTCCCCATCAAACATTCCCAGGACAGGTACAGCACGGGGTTAGATACAGAGTAAAGCTCCCTCTACACTGTCCCCATCAAACACTCCCAGGACAGGTACAGCACGGGGTTAGATACAGAGTAAAGCTCCCTCTACACTGTCCCCATCAAACACTCCCAGGACAGGTACAGCACGGGGTTAGATACAGAGTAAAGCTCCCTCTACACTTTCGCCATCAAACACTCCCAGGACAGGTACAGCACGGGGTTAGATACAGAGTAAAGCTCCCTCTACACTGTCCCCATCAAACACTCCCAGGACAGGTACAGCACAGGGTTAGATACAGAGTAAAGCTCCCTCTACACTTTCGCCATCAAACACTCCCAGGACAGGCACAGCACGTGGTTAGATACAGAGTAAAGCTCCCTCTACACTGTCCCCATCAAACACTCCCAGGACAGGTACAGCACGGGGTTAGATACAGAGTAAAGCTCCCTCTACACTGTCCCCATCAAACACTCCCAGGACAGGTACAACAGGGGGTTAGATACAGAGTAAAGCTCCCTCTACACTGTCTCCATCAAACACTCCCAGGACAGGTACAGCATGGGGTTAGATACAGAGTAAAGCTCCCTCGACACTGTCCCCATCAAACACTCCGAGGACAGGTACAGCACGGGGTTAGGTACAGAGTAAAGCTCCCTCTACACTGTCCCCATCAAACACTCCCAGGACAGGTACAGCACGGGGTTAGATACAGAGTAAAGCTCCCTCTACACTGTCCCCATCAAACACTCCCAGGACAGGTACAGCACGGGGTTAGATACAGAGTAAAGCTCCCTCTACACTGTCCCCATCAAACACTCCCAGGACAGGTGCAGCACGGGGTTAGATACAGAGTAAAGCTCACTCTACACTGTCCCCATCAAACACTCCCAGGACAGGTACAGCACGGGGTTAGATACAGAGTAAAGCTCCCTCTACACTGTCCCCATCAAACACTCCCAGGACAGGTACAGCACGGGGTTAGATACAGAGTAAAGCTCCCTCTACACTGTCCCCATCAAACACTCCCAGGACAGGTACAGCACGGGCTTAGATACAGAGTAAAGCTCCCTCTACACTGTCCCCATCAAACACTCCCAGGACAGGTACAGCATGGGGTTGGATACAGAGTAAAGCTCCCTCTACACTGTCCCCATCAAACACTCCCAGGACAGGTACACCACGGGGTTAGATACAGAGTAAAACTCCCTCTACACTGTCTCCATCAAACACTCCCAGGACAGGTACAGCACGGGGTTAGATACAGAGTAAAGCTCCATCTACACTGTCCCCATCAAACACTCCCAGGACAGGTACAGCACGGGGTTAGATACAGAGTAAAGCTCCCTCTACACTGTCCCCATCAAACACTCCCAGGACAGGTACAGCACGGGGTTAGATACAGAGTAAAGCTCCCTCTACACTGTCCCCATCAAACACTCCCAGGACAGGTACAGCACGGGTTAGATACAGGGTAACGCTTCCTCTCACTGTCCCCATCAAACACTCCCAGCACAGGTACAGCACAGGGTTAGATACAGAGTAAAGCTCCCTCTACATTGTCCCCATCAAACACTCCCAGGGCAGGTACAGCACGGGGTTAGATACAGAGTAAAGCTCCCTCTCACTGTCCCCATCAAACACTCCCAGCACAGGTACAGCACAGGGTTAGATACAGAGTAAAGCTCCCTCTACATTGTCCCCATCAAACACTCCCAGGGCAGGTACAGCACGGGGTTAGATACAGAGTAAAGCTCCCTCTCACTGTCCCCATCAAACACTCCCAGGACAGGTACAGCACAGGGTTAGATACAGAGTAAAGCTCCCTCTACATTGTCCCCATCAAACACTCCCAGGACAGGTACAGCACGGGGTTAGATACAGAGTAAAGCTCCCTCTACACTGTCCCCATCAAACACTCCCAGGCCAGGTACAGCACGGGGTTAGATACAGAGTAAAGCTCCCTCTACATTGTCCCCATCAAACACTCCCAGGACAGGTACAGCACGGGGTTAGATACAGAGTAAAGCTCCCTCTACACTGTCCCCATCAAACACTCCCAGGACAGGTACAGCACGGGGTTAGATACAGAGTAAAGCTCCCTCTACACTGTCCCCATCAAACACTCCCAGGACAGGTACAGCACGGGGTTAGATACAGAGTAACGGCTGCAATAAGTTAAAATTAAAATTGGGTGGTTGTTTGGAGTCTTTTGCTTCATTTCAGTATATTTATTTTCTCACAATGTAGAAAGTGAGTAAGAGGAGGTTGGACGTGGTAATCAGCAGGCTGCAGACGGAGCTGTGACCACAACCACTTCCTCCTATCAGACCCCATCTGGAGTTGCTGGGTTGTTGCAGCCCAGCACTTCCCAAGGGGCAGATCGGCCTTGAAGAGCGTCCGACACCGCTTTATCACCATGATACTGGGGCTAAAAGCATTAAAATATGAAGACCGGTCACGCAGACCAGGTGTTTATTCCCTTCACGTTAGAAGATTCATCTGCAATCTCTCTGAGGTGGTGACAGTGATGGTGTAGTTGGGGACCACGTGTAATGTGTCAAAGTTTACAGATCATAGAAGGAGGCCATTCGGCCCATTGAGTCTGCACCAGCCCTTGGAGAGATGACACTAAGATGAGTGGTGGAGCCAAGTGTGCAGAGGACACAAAGTCTGCAGAGGGATATAGATAGTTTGTGAGTGGGCAAGGGTCTGGCAGATGGAGTTCAATGTTGGTGAATGTGAGCTCATCCATTTTGGTAGGAAAAACAGCAAAATGAACTAATATTTAAATAGTTAAAAAAATTGCAGCCTGCTGCTGTACAGAGGGACCTGGGTGTCCTTGTGCATGAATTGCAAAAAGTTGGTTTGCTGGTGCAACAGGTAATTGAGGTGGCAAATGGAGTTTTGTCCCTTATTGCGAGAGGGATGGAGTTTAAAAACAGGGAGGTTATGTTGCAGCTGTATAGGGTGCTGGAAGGCCACACCTGGAGCACTGTGCACAGTTCTGGTCTTACGTGAGAAAGGGTGTACTGCCACTGGAGGGGATGCAGAGGAGATTCACTCGGTTGATTCCATTAGCTTATGAGGAGAGACAGAGTAGACTGGGACTTAGTACAAGTGGCTCGCACTGTGGCTTCACAACTCTAGGGTCCCAGGTTCGATTCCCCACTGGGTCACTGTCTGGGGAGTCTGCACATTCTCCCCGTGTCTGCGTAGGTTTCCTCCGGGTGCTCCAGTGTCCTCCCACAGTCCAAAGACGTGCAGGTTAGGTGGATTGGCCATGGCTGGTTTAGCACAGGGCTAAATTGCTGGCTTTGAAAGCAGACCAAGGCAGGCCAGCAGCACGGTTCAATTCCCGTACCAGCCTCCTCGAACAGGCGCCAGAATGTGGCGACTAGGGGCTTTTCACAGTAATTTCATTTGAAGCCTACTTGTGACAAGCCATTTTCATTTCATAAATTGCCCTTAGTGTCAAAAGGGTTAGGAGGGGTTATTGGGTTACAGGGATGGGGTGAAAGTGAGGGCTTAAGTGGGTTGGTGCAGACTCGATGGGCCGAATGGCCTCCTTCAGCGCTGTATGTTCTATACTCATTGGAATTTAGAAGAATGAGGGGGAATCTTATAGAAACTTATAAAATTATGACGGGAATAGATACGATCGAAGCAGGGAGGTTGTTTCCACTGACGGGTGAAAGCAGAACTAGGGGGCGTAGCCTCAAAATAAGGGGGAGTAGATTTAGGACTGAGTTGAGGAGGAACTTCTTCACCCAAAGGGTTGTGAATCTGGAATTCCTTGCCCAGTGAAGTAGTTGAGGCGACCTCGTTGAATGTATTTTGAGGTAAAGGTCGATAGATGTTTGAACAGAAAAGGAATAAAAGGTTGCGGTGAGCGGGCGGGTAAGTGGAGCTGAGTCCACAAAAGATCAGCCATGATCTCATTGAATGGCGGAGCAGGCTCGAGGGGCCAGATGGCCGACTCCTGTGGAAGGGGGGCTGGGTTTACAATCTGGAAACAGGACCTAAAATTCAACCAGGCCCCTGCCGGAGGGACCCCGCCCTGCCGGAGGGACCCCGCCCCTGTCGGGGCGGAGGGACCCCGCCCCTGTCGGAGGGTCGGGCGGAGGGACCCCGCCCTGTCGGAGGGTCGGGGCGGAGGGACCCCGCCCCTGTCGGTGCGGAGGGACCCCGCCCCTGTCGGAGGGACCCCGCCCCGGTGGAGGGTCAGTGCGGAGGGGCCCCGCCCCGTCGGAGCTGGCGCTGCCCTGCTGGGGGGATGGGGAGGGCGACCCCGCACTTTCGAAAGTGCTGTCTTCTGGATCAGAGGGTATCCAGTTTTATAACACTTGAGGTCCCACAGGCCAGCCATCGTAGTCAGCAGCTCCTCTGTGTTTTTGTGATGTGTGGGGGGTAACTATTGGCCCTGGAAACAGGCAAACCCGCCGCTCATCTTCATCAGCCTGCCCGTTGAATACATCCACCCGAGAGGGCAGACGGGGCTCAGTTTGACGGCACGTGTGACCGAGCAGCACTCCCTCTGCACTGACGTGTCGGCCTGGATTTTCTTTAGTGCTGAACTGGTGGAGAGGGACCTGAACCCACAACCTTGTGGCTTGGGGGCTAGAATGCTGACCACTGAGGCTTGGCTGATACTATCCCATTATGTTAAAGAAGAGCAATAGAATTCTCCCTGAGACCAATATCCATTCCTCAATCAAACACCTAAAACTGAATGTCTGCTTCTTATAATACTTCCTGTATGTGGGATCTTGCTGTGCATAAATTGGCTGCCATTACAACAGTGACTTCACTTGGTTGTGCTTTGGGGCAACCTGAAGTTGTGAAAGTACTACAGAAATGCAGGGTGGCACAGTGGTTAGCACTGCTGCCTCACAGCGCCAGGGTCTCCGGTTCGATTCTTGGGTGACTGTGTGTGTGGAGTTTGCACTTTCACCCTGTGTCTGCGTGGGCTTCCTCCGGGAGCTCCGATTTCATAGAACATACAGTGCAGAAGGAGGCCATTCGGCCCATCGAGTCAGCACCGACCCACTTAAGCCCTCGCTTCCATCCTATCCCCCTAACCCAATAACCCCATCTAACCTTTTTGGACGCTAAGGTAAATTTATCGCGGCCAATCTACCCAACAGCACGTCTTTCGGGACTTGTGGGAGGAAACCAGAGCACCCGGAGGAAACCCACGCCGACACGGGGAGAACGTGCAGACTCCGCACAGGCAGTGACCCAGCCGGGAATCGAACCTGGGACCCTGGCGCTGTGAAAATGCTGTGCTAACCACTGTGCTACCGTGCTGCCCTGTTGCCTCCCACAGTCCAAAGATGCAGACTCAATGGGCCGAATGGCCTCCTTCTGCTCTGTAGGGATTCTATGTTTCTATGAATATAACCCTTTTTCAACTAGCGACATTCAAGTTCCTATTTGTCCTGATCTCCATAGAGATCTATAACTCTGAAAAAGATTCAAACTTCCCGTTGGAAAAAATGACATTGCAAGATTCTACATGAAGTTTTCTTTTAACTGTAACAAATCACTCAAAAGCACTATCTACTAAACATTATTTTCTTTTTGTAGGCAACTTGTACATTAGACTACAGAGAGGAAGATTGCCCTTTATACTCATCACAATGGCACTCCACAAGATTAGTCCTTTTAACGAACAGTTCCCAGCTTCCATGGGTTCACGTATTCCTGCTTCGCTGAGTAGTAACTTTGAGAGACTGTCTCCAGGCATTTCCTCAGTTTTGGTGTGTTTCTTAAATCCACCACTAGCAGTAAAGCCTTTGCTGATGATTCTTCTTCCCCGTGCCCATGCCGGAATAAATCTCCCGGAATCCCTAAAGACTCCAGGATGCACATCTCCTTCCCACCTGTTGCAGCACAGAAAGTCAAGCAGCCTTTTCTTTCTGCTGACCACTAAGTTTGTCCACGATATTTACTGTTTTGTAAAGGAAGCTTGTAACCTGATCTCAAAAATGGTTTCCTCTGCCCTTTTCCCCATGGCAATGTGAAACACGTTAACCTTGCAACCAGGTAGCAATGCCAAATGATCTACCCTTAACCCCAACTTCCTTTCATCTGAGAAATAAATTTACACTTAAAGTACAACTGTTGACGACCTTTTTATTCATTTACGGGATGTGGGCGTTGCTGGTTAATCCAGCGTTTTTGCCCATCCCTAGTTGCTCTTCAGAAGGTGGGGGTGAGCTGCCTTCTTGAACCGCTGCAGTCCTTGAGATGTAAGTACATCCACTGTGCTGCTAGGGAGGGAGTTCCAGGATGTTGCGACAGCAAAGGAACGGGGATATATTTCCAAGTCGGTGGTGAGTGACTTGAAGGGGAACCTCCAGGTGGTGGGGTTCCCAGGTATCTGCTGCTCTTGTCCTATATGGCAGTGGTCGTGAGTTTGGAAGGTGCTGCCTAAGGAACCTTGGTAGTTCCTGCAGTGCATCTTGTAGATGGTCCACACGGCTGTCACTGTTCGTCGGTGGTGGAGGGTTTGAATGTTTGTGGAAGGGCGAGGAATCGAGCGGGGCTGCTTTGTCCTGGATGGTGTTGAGCTTCTTGAGTGTTGTTGGAGCTGCACTCACCCAGGCAAGTGGGGAGTATTCCTGACTTGTGCCTTGTAGATGGTGGAGTCTTTTGGGGGGGGTCAGGAGGTGAGTTACTCGCTGTAGGTTTCCAGCCTTTGACCTGCTCTGGTAGCCACAGTGTTAATGTGTCTGGGTCCAGTTCAGTTTCTGATCAATGGTAACCCCCAGGACGTTGATTGTGGAGGATTCCGCGTTGGTCATGTCGTTGAATGTCATGGGGCGATGGTTGGAACCTCTCTCGATACCAATCACGCCTTTCTGCGACTTTAGCTACCCTGAATCTACTTGTAAATTCAGAGACTGCTCCCATTTCCTCCAAGCGTAAATACTTTGCACTACCTCCTCAGTAAAACGGAAAGCTATCCTTTCATCTCTTAAAATACCCAAGTTACTGTCCGGCAGATTTCAGAACACACGATCCCCCTAATTTACCATAACTTGAAAGCAACAATCCTAAAATACAAACCTCGGGATTCTAACATTAGATTAAAGTTATATTCTGCCTTATTTTTTTCGAACTCCCACCCTTCACTATGCGCCGCCCCCACCCAGCATCCCCTCTTGATATTCTAATCCCTTCTTCTAATGCCTCTGACTTCCTTCCCTACAGCTCAGCCTGCCCCACCCCCAGGGCTGAAGATGAAGACGGACAAAACAGCCAAGTTTGGGTAAGAGACCCAGGTGGCGTAAAGCCATTGGGAGAGGCACTGGGAGAGGGGTCGGGGTGGAGTTACTCTGCCGTCTTTCTCCTGGACTGGAGCTTGTTCCCACAGTCCTGCCTTCTATATAGTCCTTGAGTAAGAGACTCCGACTGTGGGGAAGTAAACTGGGTGAGTCCTGACCAAAGCAGAATCTTACAGCACAGAAAGCGGCCATTCGGTCCATCGTGCCTGTGACAGATCTTTGAAAGAAGTTGTCCTACTATCCAGCTTGAACCTCGCAACCGTACAAAGTCCTATTGAGTCCAGGGATAAGGGATTTAAAACATTAATTGATGGGATGTGGGCCTCGCTGGCTAGGTCAGCATTTATTGCTCATCTCTAATTGCCCCTGACAATGTGGTGCTCAGCTGCCTTCTTTCACAGCTACACACAGGAGCTGTTTAGCACAGGGCTAAATCGCTGGCTTTGAAAGCAGACCAAGGCAGGACAGCAGCACGGTTCAATTCCTGTACCAGCCTCCCCGAACAGGCGCCGGAATGTGGCGACTAGGGACTTTTCACAGTAACTTCATTGAAGCCTACTCGTGACAATAAGCGATTTTCATTTTTCATTTTCACTTGGGGAAGGCAGTGGTATTGTCACTTGACTGGTGACCCAGGAGTCCCAGGGTAATGGGTTCGAATCCCACCCCAGCAGATGGTGGAATTTGAATTTGAAAAAAAAGCTGGAATTAAATGTCTAAAGATGACCTTGAAAGCTTTGCAATCGTCATAAACACCCATCTGGTTCACGAATGTCCTTTACTGCCCTGACCTGTCCTGACCTCCCCGTGACTCCAGGTCACAGCAGTGAGGCTCTGAGCCGCCCTCTGGAATGGCCGAGCCACCAGCTCAGTCCCAGCGTAGTTCGGGATGGGCAACAATAGCTCACTGGGCCACTGATGCCCCACATCCCATCAACAATTTTTTTTTTCAAAGACCCTGAGGTGTGTAGGTACACCCACAGTGCTGTTAGGGAGCGAGTTCCAAGATTTGACCCAGCGACAGTGAAGGAACGGTGATATAGTTCCCAAGAAAGTACGTTTCAAGAGAAGATGGAGAGTTTGCTAAGGGGTATAGAGCGGTTAACTGAATGGGCAAACATTTGGGTCTAATGTGGGAAAAGTGAGGTTACCCACTTCAGCAGGAAGAATGAACATATTGTTGAAATGGAGAGAGCTTGCCGAAATAGATGGTACAGAGGGACCTGGGTATCCGGGTACAGAGGCATCTGGGTGTCTGGGTACAGAGGGACCTGGGTGTCCGGGTACAGAGGGACCTGGGTGTCCGGGTACAGAGGGACCTGGGTGTCCGGGTACAGAGGGACCTGGGTGTCCGGGTAGAGAGGGACCTGGGTGTCCGGGTACAGAGGGACCTGGGTGTCCGGGTACAGAGGGACCTGGGTGTCCGGGTACAGAGGGACCTGGGTGTCCGGGTACAGAGGGACCTGGGTGTCCGGGTACAGAGGGACCTGGGTGTCCGGGTACAGAGGGACCTGGGTGTCCGGGTACAGAGGGACCTGGGTGTCCGGGTGCAGAGGGACCTGGGTGTCCGGGTGCAGAGGGACCTGGGTGTCCGGGTGCAGAGGGACCTGGGTGTCCGGGTGCAGAGGGACCTGGGTGTCCGGGTGCAGAGGGACCTGGGTGTCCGGGTGCAGAGGGACCTGGGTGTCCGGGTGCAGAGGGACCTGGGTGTCCGGGTGCAGAGGGACCTGGGTGTCCGGGTGCAGAGGGACCTGGGTGTCCGGGTGCAGAGGGACCTGGGTGTCCGGGTACAGGGGGACCTGGGTGTCCGGGTACAGAGGGGTCTGGGTGTCCGGGTACAGAGGGGTCTGGGTGTCCGGGTACAGAGGGATCCGGGTGTCCGGGTACAGAGGGGTCTGGGTGTCCGGGTACAGGGGGACCTGGGTGTCCGGGTACAGAGGGACCTGGGTGTCCGGGTGCAGAGGGACCTGGGTGTCCGGGTACAGGGGGACCTGGGTGTCCGGGTACAGAGGGGTCTGGGTGTCCGGGTGCAGAGGGGTCTGGGTGTCCGGGTACAGAGGGGTCTGGGTGTCCGGGTACAGAGGGACCTGGGTGTCCGGGTGCAGGGGGACCTGGGTGCAGGGGGACCTGGGTGCAGGGGGACCTGGGTGCAGGGGGACCTGGGTGTCTGGATGCAGGGGGACCTGGGTGTCCGGGTGCAGGGGGACCTGGGTGGCCGGGTGCAGGGGGACCTGGGTGGCCGGGTGCAGGGGGACCTGGGTGGCCGGGTGCAGGGGGACCTGGGTGGCCGGGTGCAGGGGGGCCTGGGTGTCCGGGGGCAGGGGGACCTGGGTGACCGGGGGCAGGGGGACCTGGGTGCCCGGGGGCAGGGGGACCTGGGTGCCCGGGGGCAGGGGGACCTGGGTGCCCGGGGGCAGGGGGACCTGGGTGCCCGGGGGCAGGGGGACCTGGGTGCCCGGGGGCAGGGGGACCTGGGTGCCCGGGGGCAGGGGGACCTGGGTGCCCGGGGGCAGGGGGACCTGGGTGCCCGGGGGCAGGGGGACCTGGGTGCCCGGGGGCAGGGGGACCTGGGTGCCCGGGGGCAGGGGGACCTGGGTGCCCGGGGGCAGGGGGACCTGGGTGCCCGGGGGCAGGGGGACCTGGGTGCCCGGGGGCAGGGGGACCTGGGTGCCCGGGGGCAGGGGGACCTGGGTGCCCGGGGGCAGGGGGACCTGGGTGCCCGGGGGCAGGGGGACCTGGGTGCCCGGGGGCAGGGGGACCTGGGTGCCCGGGGGCAGGGGGACCTGGGTGCCCGGGGGCAGGGGGACCTGGGTGCCCGGGGGCAGGGGGACCTGGGTGCCCGGGGGCAGGGGGACCTGGGTGCCCGGGGGCAGGGGGACCTGGGTGCCCGGGGGCAGGGGGACCTGGGTGCCCGGGGGCAGGGGGACCTGGGTGCCCGGGGGCAGGGGGACCTGGGTGCCCGGGGGCAGGGGGACCTGGGTGCCCGGGGGCAGGGGGACCTGGGTGCCCGGGGGCAGGGGGACCTGGGTGCCCGGGGGCAGGGGGACCTGGGTGCCCGGGGGCAGGGGGACCTGGGTGCCCGGGGGCAGGGGGACCTGGGTGTCCTGGTACATGAATCACAAAAGTTAGTTTGCAGTCAACAAAGTGATTAGGAAGGTAAACGGAATGTTGCCGTTTGAAAATGAAAATCGCTCATTGTCACGAGTAGGCTTCAATGAAGTTACTGTGAAAAGCCCCTAGTCGCCACATTCCGGCGCCTGTTCGGGGAGGCTGGTACGGGATCCCTCTGTCCCTCTGTACCAGGGCTTGTCAGGGGAATGGAATATCAAATTTCATTTAGAAAAAACTATTTCCAATTAAGGGGCAATTTCGCGTGGCCAATCCACCTACCCTGCACATCTTTGCGTTGTGGAGGCGAAACCCACGCAGACACTGGGAGAATGTGCAAACTCCACACAGACAGTGACCCAGAGCCGGGATCGAACCTGGGACCTCGGCGCCGTGAGGCAGCAGTGCTAACTACTGTGCTGCCCGGAATGGAATATAAAAGTAGGGAAGTTTTACTGCAGCTGTACAGGGCATTGGTATAATGGGGTATAATGTGAGGTTGCCCACTTTGGCAGGAAAAGCAGCATATTGTTTAAATGGAGAGAGCGTGCAGAATTTGATGGTCAGGAATTTTGGCCTCTTTATTTGAAAAAGGATACAACTGCTTTAGGAGCAGTTCAGCAAAGATTCATTCAACTCATTGCTGGGGTGAAAGGTTTGTCTTTGAGGAAATGCTGAGCAGGTTGGGTCTGTATAGTGGTTAGCACTGTGGCTTCACAGCACCAGGGTCCCAGGTTTGATTCCCGGCTTGGGTCACTGTCTGTGCGGAGTCTGCACGTTCTCCCCGTGTGTGCGTGGGTTTCCTCCGGGTGCTCCGGTTTCCTCCCACAGTCCAAAGATGTGCAGGTTAGGTGGATTGGCCATGATAAATTGCCCTTAGTGTCCAAAATGGTTAGGTGGGGTTACTGGGATCGGGTGGAGGTGTGGGCTTAAGTAGGGTGCTCTTTCCAAGGACTGGTGCAGACTCGATGGGCTGAATGGCCTCCTTCTGCACTGTAAATTCTATGATTCTCAGGGTGCCAAGGTACCAGGTTCGATCCAAAGATGTGCAGGTTAGGTGCATTGGCTGTGATAAATTGCCCCTTAGTGTCCAGATGTTAAGTGGGGTTATGGGGATAGAGTGGGAGAGTGGGCCTAGGTGGGAGCTCTTGCAGAGGGTCAATGCAGACCCGATGGACTGAGTAGTCTCCCTCTGCACTATCGTGATTCTGTTATCATCCTCCACATGATTTACTGTTTTGACATTGTCTGCAAACTGCAAAAATCTATTCTCTGTAGATAAACCCAGCCATGAATGTAACCAGAATAAGAATATTCCCAAGTACTGATGATATTGGAGAGCCTATTTTCCCCTTTCCCAGTCAGGAAACCTTCTGCTCATCGCTCCTGGTGGCCAATTATAACCCAACCTCCACACCGGTCCATAAATACCATGTGATCCTGTTTTCCTAATACATCTGTTATCAAATACACGGGTGACTGGGTCGCTCTGGACTAGCTTGTTAGCAGGAGATTCACTAATTGGAGCCGGGTCCGTGTGTAACGAAAAGAGGATTAATCTCGTAATCTCCGTGGAACTCTGCTCAGGCTGGGACTGGGATAGAGATGGATGGAGAGAGAGAGAGAGAGAAAAAAAAACACAGATGGACAAAGCCAATGAGGGACAGGGGGCGCGAAAGCAACAAAGATGCAGAAAGAGAGAGACAATCGAGGCAGAGTGACCGATCGAGGGAAACACGTGGGGAGGAGAGAGGCACAGACACGAGACAGAGGCAGATGGAGAGAGAGGCAGATAGAGAAATAGATAGGCTGAGAGACTGCCGTGGGGAGGAGAGGCTGATACACCGCAGTGGGGGAGGAGAGGCTGATACACCGCAGTGGGGGAGGAGAGGCTGATACACCGCAGTGGGGGAGGAGAGGCTGATACACCGCAGTGGGGGAGCAGAGGCTGATACACCGCAGTGGGGGAGGGAGGCTGATACACCGCAGTGGGGGAGGAGAGGCTGGGCTGATACACCGCCGTGGGGGAGAGAGGCTGATACACCGCAGTGGGGGAGGAGAGGCTGATACACCGCCATGGGGGAGGAGAGGCTGATACACCGCCATGGGGGAGGGAGGCTGATACACCGCCGTGGGGGAGAGAGGCTGATACACCGCAGTGGGGGAGGAGAGGCTCACACACCGCAGTGGGGGAGAGAGGCTGATACACCGCAGTGGGGGAGAGAGGCTGATACACCGCAGTGGGGGAGGAGAGGCTGATACACCGCAGTGGGGGAGCAGAGGCTGATACACCGCAGTGGGGGAGGGAGGCTGATACACCGCAGTGGGGGAGGAGAGGCTGGGCTGATACACCGCCGTGGGGGAGAGAGGCTGATACACCGCAGTGGGGGAGCAGAGGCTGATACACCGCAGTGGGGGAGGGAGGCTGATACACCGCAGTGGGGGAGGAGAGGCTGGGCTGATACACCGCCGTGGGGGAGAGAGGCTGATACACCGCAGTGGGGGAGCAGAGGCTGATACACCGCAGTGGGGGAGCAGAGGCTGATACACCGCAGTGGGGGAGGGAGGCTGATACACCGCAGTGGGGGAGGAGAGGCTGGGCTGATACACCGCCGTGGGGGAGAGAGGCTGATACACTGCAGTGGGGGAGGAGAGGCTGATACACTGCAGTGGGGGAGCAGAGGCTGATACACCGCAGTGGGGGAGGAGAGGCTGATACACCGCAGTGGGGGAGGAGAGGCTGATACACCGCAGTGGGGGAGGAGAGGCTGATACACCGCAGTGGGGGAGGAGAGGCTGATACACCGCAGTGGGGGAGGAGAGGCTGATACACCGCAGTGGGGGAGGAGAGGCTGATACACCGCAGTGGGGGAGGGGAGGCTGATACACCGCAGTGGGGGAGGAGAGGCTGATACACCGCAGTGGGGGAGGAGAGGCTGATACCGCAGTGGGGAGGGGAGGCTGATACACCGCAGTGGGGAGGAGAGGCTGATACACCGCAGTGGGGGAGGGAGGCTGATACACCGCAGTGGGGGAGGAGAGGCTGATACACCGCCGTGGGGGAGGGGAGGCTGATACACCGCAGTGGGGAGGAGAGGCTGATACACTGCAGTGGGGGAGGGGAGGCTGATACACCGCAGTGGGGGAGGGGAGGCTGATACACCGCAGTGGGGGAGGAGAGGCTGATACACCGCAGTGGGGGAGGAGAGGCTGATACACCGCAGTGGGGGAGGAGAGGCTGGGCTGATACACCGCCGTGGGGGAGGGAGGCTGATACACCGCCGTGGGGGAGGGGAGGCTGATACACCGCAGTGGGGGAGGAGAGGCTGATACACCGCAGTGGGGGAGGGGAGGCTGATACACCGCAGTGGGGAGGAGAGGCTGATACACCGCAGTGGGGGAGGAGAGGCTGATACACCGCAGTGGGGGAGGAGAGGCTGATACACTGCAGTGGGGGAGGGGAGGCTGATACACCGCAGTGGGGGAGGGAGGCTGATACACCGCAGTGGGGGAGGGGAGGCTGATACACCGCAGTGGGGGAGGAGAGGCTGATACACCGCAGTGGGGGAGGAGAGGCTGATACACCGCAGTGGGGGAGGAGAGGCTGATACACCGCAGTGGGGGAGGGAGGCTGATACACCGCCGTGGGGGAGGAGAGGCTGATACACCGCAGTGGGGGAGGGGAGGCTGATACACCGCAGTGGGGGAGGAGAGGCTGATACACCGCAGTGGGGGAGGGGAGGCTGATACACCGCAGTGGGGGAGGGGAGGCTGATACACCGCAGTGGGGAGGAGAGGCTGATACACCGCAGTGGGGGAGGAGAGGCTGATACACCGCAGTGGGGGAGGGAGGCTGATACACCGCAGTGGGGGAGGGGAGGCTGATACACCGCAGTGGGGGAGGAGAGGCTGATACACCGCAGTGGGGGAGGAGAGGCTGATACACCGCAGTGGGGGAGGAGAGGCTGATACACCGCAGTGGGGGAGGGAGGCTGATACACCGCCGTGGGGGAGGAGAGGCTGATGCACCGCAGTGGGGGAGGGGAGGCTGATACACCGCAGTGGGGGAGGGGAGGCTGATACACCGCAGTGGGGGAGGGAGGCTGATACACCGCCGTGGGGGAGGAGAGGCTGATACACCGCAGTGGGGGAGGAGAGGCTGATACACCGCCGTGGGGGAGGAGAGGCTGATACACCGCAGTGGGGGAGGAGAGGCTGATACACCGCAGTGGGGGAGGAGAGGCTGATACACCGCAGTGGGGGAGGAGAGGCTGATACACCGCAGTGGGGGAGGAGAGGCTGATACACCGCAGTGGGGGAGGGAGGCTGATACACCGCCGTGGGGGAGGAGAGGCTGATACACCGCAGTGGGGGAGGAGAGGCTGATACACCGCAGTGGGGGAGGAGAGGCTGATACACCGCAGTGGGGGAGGAGAGGCTGATACACCGCAGTGGGGGAGGGAGGCTGATACACCGCCGTGGGGGAGGAGAGGCTGATACACCGCAGTGGGGGAGGAGAGGCTGATACACCGCAGTGGGGGAGGGAGGCTGATACACCGCCGTGGGGGAGGGGAGGCTGATACACCGCAGTGGGGGAGGGAGGCTGATACACCGCCGTGGGGGAGGAGAGGCTGATACACCGCAGTGGGGGAGGAGAGGCTGATACACCGCCGTGGGGGAGGGGAGAAAAAAAGGGATAAAGATGAAAGGAGAAAGCTGTGAATTGGTTTTATTTAACACCGGTCCATTCAGTGAGAAATCCCTGCTCAATGATGCCACAGTCCAAAGGTTGGGATTAGTTGGAGCTAGTTAGTTGGAGGCTTTGTTTTGAATGTAAAGTGAGTTAAGCCAAGCCTCCAGCTCCCGGTGTGCCTGAACCCACTCACATGATTCCACTTCA
Source organism: Scyliorhinus torazame (assembly GCF_047496885.1). Classification (NCBI taxonomy): domain Eukaryota; kingdom Metazoa; phylum Chordata; class Chondrichthyes; order Carcharhiniformes; family Scyliorhinidae; genus Scyliorhinus; species Scyliorhinus torazame. The sequence continues at coordinate 222,500,717 of NC_092718.1, forward strand.
ACTATTTGAAACTCTAGAGCAGTGGGTCTGAAATCTGCTCACAATCTGGAGATGTGTGTCCCAAACAGCATGTGAACGAGCCCTGCCTCTCACTGCCAGCACAGACACTTCGCACCTCAGCCCCATGGGGAGGCAGCTGGCATGGTCACTCTGCTACCCGCTGGTCAGCTGCTGATGAATGCCCAGAGGACCAGCTAACGTTTGGAATCTTCCATGTGCTAGCTGCGGGTGGGTGAGATTCAGCAAGTCCAGAGTTGGCCACTCATTGCAGTTGATTTAGCAGCAGAGAGAGCGGCAGGATATGGACAAATCTTCACACACAATGTCGGAAATCCCCAGGGTCAGGGGGAAATCACTTCACTCCAGAATCACTCGGTCATCAATTGACAGAACACAGCCTCAGCCCAGGAGCGCAATTCCTCCCCAACAACCTTCATCTCACTGGGATATAGGTCACACACACACTGACTCTCACTGGGGTACGGGTCACACACACACTGACTCTCACTGGGGTATGGGTCACACACACAGACTCTCACTGGGGTACGGGTCACACACACACTGACTCTCACTGGGGTACGGGTCACACACACACTGACTCTCACTGGGGTACGGGTCCCACACACACTGACTCTCACTGGGGTACGGGTCCCACACACACTGACTCTCACTGGGGTATGGGTCACACACACACTGACTCTCACTGGGGTACGGGTCCCACACACACTGACTCTCACTGGGGTACGGGTCCCACACACACTGACTCTCACTGGGGTACGGGTTCCACACACACTGACTCTCACTGGGGTACGGGTCCCAGACACACTGACTCTCACTGGGGTACGGGTCCCACACACACACTGACTCTCACTGGGGTACGGGTCCCACACACACTGACTCTCACTGGGGTACGGGTTCCACACACACTGACTCTCACTGGGGTACGGGTCCCACACACACTGACTCTCACTGGGGTACGGGTCCCACACACACTGACTCTCACTGGGGTACGGGTTCCACACACACTGACTCTCACTGGGGTACGGGTCCCAGACACACTGACTCTCACTGGGGTACGGGTCCCACACACACTGACTCTCACTGGGGTACGGGTCCCACACACACTGACTCTCACTGGGGTACGGGTCCCACACACACTGACTCTCACTGGGGTACGGGTCCCACACACACTGACTCTCACTGGGGTACGGGTCCCACACACACTGACTCTCACTGGGGTACAGGTTCCACACACACTGACTCTCACTGGGGTACGGGTCCCACACACACTGACTCTCACTGGGGTACGGGTCCCACACACACTGACTCTCACTGGGGTACAGGTTCCACACACACTGACTCTCACTGGGGTACGGGTCCCACACACACTGACTCTCACTGGGGTACGGGTCCCACACACACTGACTCTCACTGGGGTACGGGTCCCACGCACACTGACTCTCACTGGGGTACGGGTCCCACACACACTGACTCTCACTGGGGTACGGGTCCCACACACACTGACTCTCACTGAGGTACGGGTCCCACACACACTGACTCTCACTGGGGTAGGGGTCCCACACACACTGACTCTCACTGGGGTACGGGTCTCACACACACTGACTCTCACCGGGGTACGGGTCCCACACACACACTGATTCTCACTGGGACACGGGTCCCACACACACTGACTCTCACTGGGGTACGAGTTAGACACACACTGACTCTCACTGGAGTACGGGTCCCACACACACTGACTCTCACTGGGGTACGGGTCCCACACACACTGACTCTCACTGGGGTACGGGCCCCACACACACTGACTCTCACTGGGGTACGGGTCCCACACACACTGACTCTCACTGAGGTACGGGTCCCACACACACTGACTCTCACTGGAGTACGGGTCTCACACACACTGACTCTCACTGGGGTACGGGTCCCACACACACTGACTCTCACTGGGGTACCGGTTCCACACACACTGACTCTCACTGGGGTACGGGTCCCACACACACTTGATCTCTCTGGGGTACGGGTTCCACACACACTGACTCTCACTGGGGAACGGGTCCCACACAAACTGACTCTCACTGGGGTACGGGTTCCACACACACTGACTCTCACTGGGGTACGGGTCCCCCACACACTGACTCTCACTGGGGTACGGGTCCCCCACACACTGACTCTCACTGGGGTACGGGTCCCACACACACTGACTCTCACTGGGGTCCGGGTCCCACACACACTGACTCTCACTGGGGTACGGGTCCCACACACACTGACTCTCACTGGGGTACGGGTCCCACACACACTGACTCTCACTGGGACACGGGTTCCACACACACTGACTCTCACTGGGGTACGGGTTCCACACACACTGACTCTCACTGGGGTACGGGTCCCACACACACTGACTCTCACTGGGGTACGGGTTTCACACACACACTGACTCTCTCTGGGGTACGGGTCACACACACACTGACTCTCACTGGGGTACGGGTCCCACACACACTGATTCTCACTGGGGTACGGGTCCCACACACACTGACTCTCACTGGGGTACGGGTCCCACACACACTGACTCTCACTGGGGTACGGGTCCCACACACACTGACTCTCACTGGGGTACGGGTCCCACACACACTGACTCTCACTGGGGTAGGGGTCCCACACACACTGACTCTCACTGGGGTACGGGTCTCACACACACTGACTCTCACTGGGGTACGGGTCCCACACACACACTGATTCTCACTGGGACACGGGTCCCACACACACTGACTCTCACTGGGGTACGAGTTAGACACACACTGACTCTCACTGGGGTACGGGTCCCACACACACTGACTCTCACTGGGGTACGGGTCTCACACACACTGACTCTCACTGGGGTACGGGTCCCACACACACACTGATTCTCACTGGGACACGGGTCCCACACACACTGACTCTCACTGGGGTACGAGTTAGACACACACTGACTCTCACTGGAGTACGGGTCCCACACACACTGACTCTCACTGGGGTACGGGTCCCACACACACTGACTCTCACTGGGGTACGGGTCCCACACACACTGACTCTCACTGGGGTACGGGTCCCACACACACTGACTCTCACTGGGGTACGGGCCCCACACACACTGACTCTCACTGGGGTACGGGTCCCACACACACTGACTCTCACTGAGGTACGGGTCCCACACACACTGACTCTCACTGGAGTACGGGTCTCACACACACTGACTCTCACTGGGGTACGGGTCCCACACACACTGACTCTCACTGGGGTACCGGTTCCACACACACTGACTCTCACTGGGGTACGGGTCCCACACACACTTGATCTCTCTGGGGTACGGGTTCCACACACACTGACTCTCACTGGGGAACGGGTCCCACACAAACTGACTCTCACTGGGGTACGGGTTCCACACACACTGACTCTCACTGGGGTAAGGGTCCCACACACACTGACTCTCACTGGGGTACGGGTCCCAGACACACTGACTCTCACTGGGGTACGGGTCCCACACACACTGACTCTCACTGGGGTCCGGGTCCCACACACACTGACTCTCACTGGGGTACGGGTCCCACACACACTGACTCTCACTGGGGTACGGGTTCCACACACACTGACTCTCACTGGGACACGGGTTCCACACACACTGACTCTCACTGGGGTACGGGTTCCACACACACTGACTCTCACTGGGGTACGGGTCCCACACACACTGACTCTCACTGGGGTACGGGTTTCACACACACACTGACTCTCTCTGGGGTACGGGTCACACACACACTGACTCTCACTGGGGTACGGGTCCCACACACACTGATTCTCACTGGGGTACGGGTCCCACACACACTGACTCTCACTGGGGTACGGGTCTCACACACACTGACTCTCACTGGGGTACGGGTCCCACACACACTGACTCTCACTGGGGTACGGGTCCCACACACACTGACTCTCACTGGGGTAGGGGTCCCACACACACTGACTCTCACTGGGGTACGGGTCTCACACACACTGACTCTCACTGGGGTACGGGTCCCACACACACACTGATTCTCACTGGGACACGGGTCCCACACACACTGACTCTCACTGGGGTACGAGTTAGACACACACTGACTCTCACTGGGGTACGGGTCCCACACACACTGACTCTCACTGGGGTACGGGTCCCACACACACTGACTCTCACTGGGGTACCGGTTCCACACACACTGACTCTCACTGGGGTATGGGTCCCACACACACTGACTCTCACTGGGGTCCGGGTCCCACACACACTGACTCTCACTGGGGTACGGGTTCCACACACACTGACTCTCACTGGGGTACGGGTCCCACGCACACTGACTCTCACTGGGGTACGAGTTAGACACACACTGACTCTCACTGGGGTACGGGTTCCACACACACTGATTCTCACTGGGACACGGGTCCCACACACACTGACTCTCACTGGGGTACGAGTTAGACACACACTGACTCTCACTGGGGTACGGGTCCCACACACACTGACTCTCACTGGGGTACGGGTCCCACACACACTGACTCTCACTGGGGTACCGGTTCCCCACACACTGACTCTCACTGGGGTACGGGTCCCACACACACTGACTCTCACTGGGGTCCGGGTCCCACACACACTGACTCTCACTGGGGTACGGGTCCCACACACATTGACTCTCACTGGGGTACGGGTCCCACGCACACTGACTCTCACTGGGGTACGGGTCCCACACACACTGACTCTCACTGGGGTACGGGTCCTGTAATCTTGTTCTCTTGCTTAACACTAGCTGGGATTGAGCGTTCCGAGCACTGAGATTTTCCGAACTCCCTGAATCCGTTACTCTGATGTTTCAGAAAGCAGTGTTTATATCTGTGACATGTCACATTCTCTCTCTCTCTCTCTCTCTCTCTCTCTCTCTCTCTCTCTCTCTCTCTCCAGACTGCAGATACTGACCTGGAATGTAGGAACAGCTGCTCCTCCCAATGATGTCAGCAGTTTACTCCAGTTGGATATTCAGATGCAAGAACCGGACATGTACATAATTGGGTAAGGGCGGGGACGTAGGGTGGGGTTGGCGGTGCCGTGGGACCTGGGGTGGGGGCTGGCGGTGCCGTGGGGCCTGGGGGGACATGGTGGTGATACCATTACGGCAGGCTTGATGAACTCGGGACAGCCTCGCACAGCCACTCGTGAGGGCTGAATGACCCAAAGTGGTTGCTAGGGCAGGGTGGTTAATGTTGGTGGGGCTGGGGCCGAGGCCATGGTTGGTGGTGGTGGGTGGGCAGTAGTGGGGTGGGTAGGGGTGAGGGGTTGACTGGCAGTGAGGGTGGGTGGGAATTGGGTGAGAGGTGGGTGGTGATGAGCGGATGGGGGTGGGGTGTGGGAGGGGGGGGTGGGGTGGGAGGGATGGGGTGGGTGGGTGAGGGGTGGGGTGGGTGGGTGGGGGGTGGGGTGGGTGAGGGGTGGGGTAGGTGAGGGGTGGAGTGATGAGGGTGAGGGGTGGAGTGGGTGGGTGATGAGGGTGAGGGGTGGAGTGGGTGGGTGATGAGGGTGAGGGGTGGGGTGGGTGGGTGAGGGGTGGAGTGGGTGGGTGATGAGGGTGAGGGGTGGGGTAGGTGAGGGGTGGAGTGATGAGGGTGAGGGGTGGAGTGGGTGGGTGATGAGGGTGAGGGGTGGGAGGGTGATGAGGGTGAGGGGTGGGTGATGAGGGTGAGGGGTGGGTGATGAGGGTGAGGGGTGCAGTTTGTGGGTGATGAGGGTGAGGGGTGGGTGATGAGGGTGAGGGGTGGGTGATGAGGGTGAGGGGTGGGTGATGAGGGTGGGGGGTGGGTGATGTGGGTGGGGGGTGGGTGATGTGGGTGGGGGGTGGGTGATGTGGGTGAGGGGTGGGTGATGTGGGTGAGGGGTGGGGTGGGTGGGTGAGGGGTGGGGTGGGTGGGTGAGGGGTGGGGTGGGTGGGTAATGAGGGTGAGGGGTGGAGTGGGAGTGGTGGAGTGGGTGGGTGAGGGTGGGTGATGTGGGTGAGGGGTGGAGTGGGTGGGTGAGGGGTGGGTTGGGTGGGTGATGAGGGTGAGGGGTGGGTGGGTGATGAGGGTGAGGGGTGGGTGGGTGATGAGGGTGAGGGGTGGGTGGGTGATGAGGGTGAGGGGTGGGTGGGTGGGTGATGAGGGTGAGGGGTGGGTGCTGAGGGTGAGGGGTGGGTGGGTGATGAGGGTGAGGGGTGGGTGGGTGATGAGGGTGAGGGGTGGGGTGGGTGGGTGAGGGGTGGGGTGGGTGGGTGGGTGAGGGGTGGAGTGATGGTGAGGGGTGGGTGGGTGAGGGGTGGGGTGGGTGGGTGGGTGAGGGGTGGAGTGATGAGGGTGAGGGGTGGGTGGGTGAGGGGTGGGGTGGGTGGGTGGGTGAGGGGTGGAGTGATGAGGGTGAGGGGTGGGTGGGTGAGGGGTGGGGTGGGTGGGTGGGTGAGGGGTGGAGTGATGAGGGTGAGGGGTGGGTGGGTGATGAGGGTGAGGGGTGGGTGGGTGGGTGATGTGGGTGAGTGATGGTGAGGGGTGGATGGGTGATGAGGGTGAGGGGTGGGTGTGTGATGAGGGTGAGGGGTGGGTGTGTGATGAGGGTGAGGGGTGGGTGTGTGATGAGGGTGAGGGGTGGGTGTGTGATGAGGGTGAGGGGTGGGTGTGTGATGAGGGTGAGGGGTGGGTGTGTGATGAGGGTGAGGGGTGGGTGGGTGATGAGGGTGAGGGGTGGGTGGGTGATGAGGGTGAGGGGTGGGTGGGTGATGAGGGTGAGGGGTGGGTGGGTGGGTGATGAGGGTGAGGGGTGGGTGGGTGATGAGGGTGAGGGGTGGGTGGGTGATGAGGGTGAGGGCTGTGTGGGTGGGTGATGAGGGTGAGGGGTGGGTGGGTGGGTGATGAGGGTGAGGGGTGGGGTGGGTGGGGGAGGGGTGGGGTGGGTGGGTGGGTGAGGGGTGGAGTGATGAGGGTGAGGAGTGGGTGGGTGGGTGATGAGGGTGAGGGGTGGGTGGGTGATGAGGGTGACGGGTGGGTGGGTGATGAGGGTGAGGGGTGGGTGGGTGAGTGATGAGGGTGAGTGGTGGGTGGGTGAGTGATGAGGGTGAGGGGTGGGTGGGTGATGAGGGTGAGGGGTGGGTGATGAGGGTGAGGGGTGGGTGATGTGGGTGAGGGGTGGGTGATGTAGGTGAGGGGTGGGTGATGTGGGTGAGGGGTGGGGTGGGTGGGTGAGGGGTGGGGTGGGTGGGTGATGAGGGTGAGGGGTGGGTGGGTGATGAGGGTGAGGGGTGGGTGGGTGATGAGGGTGAGGGGTGGGTGATGAGGGTGAGGGGTGGGTGGGTGATGAGGGTGAGGGGTGGGTGGGTGATGAGGGTGAGGGGTGGAGTGGGTGGGTGATGAGGGTGAGGGGTGGGTTGGTGGGTGATGAGGGTGAGGGGTGGGGTGGGTGGGTGATGAGGGTGAGGGGTGGAGTGGGTGGGTGAGGGGTGGGTGGGTGGGTGATGAGGGTGAGGGGTGGGTGGGTGATGAGGGTGAGGGGTGGGTGGGTGATGAGGGTGAGGGGTGGAGTGGGTGGGTGAGGGGTGGAGTGGTGGGTGGGTGATGAGGGTGAGGGGTGGGTGGGTGATGTGGGTGAGGGGTGGAGTGGGTGGGTGAGGGGTGGAGTGGTGGGTGGGTGATGAGGGTGAGGGGTGGGTGGGTGGGTGGTGAGGGTGAGGGGTTGGTGATTGTTGCCGCCGGATCGGGGAGGTGATTGGTGGCCAGTGGGTTGATGTGATGCCTGATTGTGGAGGTTTGATTAGTTTACAGGAAGTGAACTCGAAGCTGTCTTCGTTCCTCATTGACTTGGCGTTTAATGACCCCTGGACAATCTTATTCACCACGTCACTGGCTCCCCAGGGCTATGTTAAGGTAAATCTGAAGCTGAATAGCAGACCGGTTCAGGCAACAATCAAAAAGTGACTGGAATGTTGTTCTTTATCTCATTGGGACTGGAATATAAACGATGCTTCCAAACCTACGACTACTACCATCGAGAAGGGCAAGAGCAGCAGGTACCTGGGAACCACCTGGAGGTTCCCCTCCGAGTCACTAACCCCCCCCCCCCCCCCCGGACTGGGAAATATATCTCCATTCTTTCACTGCCACTGGGGCAACATCCTGGAACTGCCTCCCTAACAGCACAGTGGGTGTACCTACATGGACTGCACTGGATCAAGAAGGCAGCTCACCCCCACCTTCTCGAGGGCAATTAGGGATGGGCAACATGCTGGGTCCAGCCAGTGACACCCACATCCCATGTTGCCATCCAAAAAATAGCGTCCGGGTGTGTCCCCGCGTGTGTGTCGCGGGGAGGAGGGCGTGTCTGGGGGGGTGCGCGTGTGTGCACCCGTGTCCGCGTGTGTGTCGTGGGAAGGAGGGCGTGTCCGGGGGGGTCCGCGTGTGTGTCGTGGGGAGGAGGGCGTGTCCGGGGGGGGGGTTTGCGTGTGTGTCGTGGGGAGGAGGGCGTGTCCGGAGGGGTCCGTGTGTGTGTCGTGGGGATGAGGGCATGTCCGGGGGGGTCCACGTGTGTGTCGCAGGGAGGAGGGCGTGTGTGCACCCGGGTCCGCGTGTGTGTCGTGGGGAGGAGGGTGTGTCCGGGGGGGTCCGCGTGTGTGTCGTGGGGAGGAGGGCATGTCTGGGGGGGTCCGCGTGTGTGTCGTGGGGAGGAGGGTGTGTCCGGGGGGGTCTGCGTGTGTGTCGCAGGGAGGAGGGCGTGTCCGGGGGGTCCGCGTGTGTGTCGTGGGGAGGAGGGCGTGTGTGCACCCGGGTCCGCGTGTGTGTCGTGGGGAGGAGGGCATGTCCGGGGGGGGTCCGCGTGTGTCTCGCGGGGAGGAGGGCGTGTCCGGGGGAGTGCGCGTGTGTGCCGTGGGAGGAGGGCGTGTCTGGGGGTCCGCATGTGTGCCGTGGGGAGGAGGGCGTGTCCGGGGGGTGTCCGCGTGTGTCGTGGGGAGGAGGGCGTGTCTGGGGGGGTGTGCGTGTGTCTCGCGGGGAGGAGGGCGTGTCCGGGGGGGTCCGCGTGTGTGTTGTGGGGAGGAGGGTGTGTCCGGGGGGGTGCACGTGTGTGTCGTGGGGAGGAGGGTGTGTCCGGGGGGGTCCGCGTGTGTGTCGTGGGGAGGAGGGTGTGTCCGGGGGGGTCCGCGTGTGTGTCGTGGGGAGGAGGGTGTGTCTGGGGGGTGCGCGTGTGTGTCGTGGGGAGGAGGGTGTGTCCGGGGGGGTCCGCGTGTGTGTCGTGGGGAGGAGGGTGTGTCCGGGGGGGTCCGCGTGTGTGTCGTGGGGAGGAGGGTGTGTCCGGGGGGGTGCACGTGTGTGTCGTGGGGAGGAGGGCGTGTCCGGGGGGGTCCGCGTGTGTGTCGTGGGGAGGAGGGTGTGTCCGGGGGGGTCCGCGTGTGTGTCGTGGGGAGGAGGGTGTGTCCGGGGGGGTGCACGTGTGTGTCGTGGGGAGGAGGGCGTGTCCGGGGGGGTGCGCGTGTGTGTCGTGGGGAGGAGGGCGTGCCCGGGGGGGTGCACGTGTGTGTCGTGGGGAGGAGGGTGTGTCCGGGGGGGTGCGCGTGTGTGTCGTGGGGAGGAGGGCGTGTCCGGGGGGGTCCGCGTGTGTGTCGTGGGGAGGAGGGTGTGTCCGGGGGGGTGCACGTGTGTGTCGTGGGGAGGAGGGCGTGTCCGGGGGGGTCCGCGTGTGTGTCGTGGGGAGGAGGGCGTGTCCGGGGGGTGTCCGCGTGTGTCGTGGGGAGGAGGGCGTGTCTGGGGGGGTGCACGTGTGTGTCGTGGGGAGGAGGGCGTGTCCGGGGGGGGTGCGCGTGTTTGTCGTGGGGAGGAGGGTGTGTCCGGGGGGGTGCACGTGTGTGCCGTGGGGAGGAGGGTGTGTCCGGGGGGGTGCGCGTGTTTGTCGTGGGGAGGAGGGTGTGTCCGGGGGGGTGCACGTGTGTGCCGTGGGGAGGAGGGTGTGTCCGGGGGGGTGCACGTGTGTGTCGTGGGGAGGAGGGCGTGTCCGGGGGGGTCCGCGTGTGTGTCGTGGGGAGGAGGGCGTGTCCGGGGGGGTGCGCGTGTTTGTCGTGGGGAGGAGGGTGTGTCCGTGGGGGTGCGCGTGTGTGTCGTGGGGAGGAGGGCGTGTCCGGGGGGGTGCACGTGTTTGTCGTGGGGAGGAGGGTGTGTCCGTGGGGGTGCGCGTGTGTGTCGTGGGGAGGAGGGCGTGTCCGGGGGTGCGCGCGTTTGTGTCGTGGGGAGGAGGGCGTGTCCGGGGGTGCGCGCGTTTGTGTCGTGGGGAGGAGGGTGTGTCTGGGGGGTGCGCGTGTGTGTCGTGGGGAGGAGGGTGTGTCCGGGGGGGGTCCGCGTGTGTGTCGTGGGGAGGAGGGTGTGTCCGGGGGGGTCCGCGTGTGTGTCGTGGGGAGGAGGGTGTGTCCGGGGGGGGTCCGCGTGTGTGTCGTGGGGAGGAGGATGTGTCCGGGGGGGTGCACGTGTGTGTCGCGGGGAGGAGGGTGTGTCCGGGGGGGGTCCACGTGTGTGTCGTGGGGAGCAGGGTGTGTCCGGGGGGGTCCGCGTGTGTGTCGTGGGGAGGAGGGTGTGTCCGGGGGGGTGCGCGTGTGTCTCGCGGGGAGGAGGGTGTGTCCGGGGGGGTGCGCGTGTGTCTTGCGGGGAGGAGGGTGTGTCCGGGGGGGTCCGCGTGTGTCCAGCCCTGTGTCTCGGAGAGTTACTGTGTGACTGCGGTGATTTGCCGACCTAGTTTTCAAGCTCCAGCTCTTTGAGTCACTCTGCCCCTGTGGTTAACGCACTGAGCTGACCTAATTCGGCCACACAATGGATTCCTTCACTGAGGCCCCACAGCAGCTTGGCAGCAGTGCAACAGTTAAACAAGGAGAGTGAAGGAGGCAATGCATTACAGTTCAGCAACTGATTAAAGTGGCGCCTTTATTCTCGTTTCCCTCCCCAGCACCCTGTCCGTAGTCCTCTCGATCAGTGAAACAGACCGGTCAGGTTTCCCTGTGCCCATTCACCATTGCCAGTTCCCCATGGTGCAGTCCGTGTGAGAAGTGTTGAGGGTGTCCTGGGGCCTGTGGAACAGGTTCCCCAACAGAGGGCACCAAATAGCGGGAAGGGGAGTAAGCGAATGGTATCCAACCTTTAACCTCTGACCTCTCTCTCACCAGATAACCTCAATCCGGATGCAAGGTGTCCTACTGCTGATCTTTGTCAAGTGTCTGCACCTGCCTTACATCCGGGATTTGGAGACCAATTACACCCGGACAGGCCTGTTTGGATACTGGGTAAAGGGATTACTTCATCTCCTGCCTTCAACCCCTTCATTAACCCCTTCATTGTCCCCTCTCAGTCTGCCCTGCTGCTGTGTGAGGCCCCTCCTGTCTCAGCGCAGCCTGGCTGTCATTGCCCTGAACTTGACTGACGGTTCTGATCCCGGGAAGACTGAAAACATACGAGCGTGGGGAGTGTGGGAGCATTTGGCTGGTGAAGCCATTCGGAGACGAATAGCTTTCGAACTTGGCAACCGCGTGAATAAATAATCACCGGCCCACTGACGCCAGGAGGGGAAAGATGAGGGTGGGGGAAGAGCGAATACAGATTGGTGATGAAAAGATTACAGGAGGTGGCGTTGGAAACACTCAGCAGATCATACAGCATGTGTGTGGAGAGAGAGAGAATGAGAGAGAAAGGAATAAAGAACTCATTTGTCTGGCACCTTTCGCATGGCCTCGCGCCCTCCTCGTGCTCTTCACAGTCAGAGAAACGTAGTCACTGTTGTAATGTGGGAACTGCAACCGCCAATTGGCACCACTCAAGGTTCCACTGTGAGATCGTGACCCAGATAATAATCTTTATTGTCACCAACAGGTTTATATTAACACTGCAATGACGTTACTGTGAAAATCCCCGAGTCGCCACATTCCGGCGCCTGTTCGGGTACACAGAGAATTCAGAATGTCCAATTCACTGCAGAATCTGAGAGAATGGTTAAATCATGGCATTCAGCATTGAGAGCTTTTGTCACTATTGTTATCGATTGCACGAGTTTGTTTGTGAGGATTGCTACCTGAGGCTATTGCTACTTCAGTCACATTGTAAACTGCAGTTTCCTCTTGTTCAATGGAAGGCGAGTTACTGGAGATCAGAAACACTGATGCCTTCCTCTCCTGAAATTCACTTTTTCTTCAACTTCCATTTGTAAAGTTTCCAACATCAGTTGAAGGACGTTAGGTTACTTAGGGACATGTGGCCTGCCTTAGGAGCAAGAGTGGGCTATTCGGGCAAGTAAACCTGCTCTCCACAGTCAGTCCAATCATGGTTGAGCTGGTTGAGTTTGAACTCCTCTTTCCTGTACCCCCCCCCCCCCCCTTCGCCCCACTTCCCCAAGCTCCCCATCCTCCCCAGCCAAACTTTTTTTTAAAATGTTTTTTATTGGGTTTTTGAACAAAGTATATTTACCGTTATGTACACCGGACACGAGACATGTATATTTATATACACACATATAGAAGAGAAGGGCATACCCAAACATACCAAAGAAAAGAAAATTGTAAATAATTTTTTAAAAATACATTAAGAAATAAAATCGGATACCTGGTGGGGTTTTGTGCCCCAGCTCAGCAGGAGCAGCTCTGTACAACTGGCAAAATTATTTACAACACATAAGAGGGCGACTGTTGGTGGGGGGAGAGGGGGGGGAGAGGGGGACGGACGGACCGGGGAGGTAAATATACATTCGGGTGCTGGAGAGACAATTACAGTGGGCAATACTCGAATGGGTTTGGTGTTGTTGTCGCTTCTCCCGAACGGATCTCGCTGCCGTCTCGCGCTCACCGCCACTTCTGCCGTTCCTCCCGTCTTTCGTCTTCATTCTCCTCGTTCCCTCGCTCCTGGAGATGCCCTGTTCGTTATTGTATCCCGTGCCTTCCTTCCGGCTCTCATTTCCCTGCCCCCCCCCCCCCGCCCCTGCCGCCCTCCTGTGATTCGCCTTTCTTTCCTCTTAGGTTTAGCTGCCCCCCCCCTCCCGGTCTATCTCTCCCTCTCATGCTTTGGCAACTTTCCCCTGATTCTTGGCTACCTGGCTATTCTTCCGCTTGTTCGTTGGCCACAAACAGGCCCCGGAACAATTGCGTGAATGGCTCCCACGTTCTGTGGAAACCGTCGTCTGACCCTTCCCAGGCAAACATTATCGCCCTGATTCCAGCACTGCATTGGACTCAGCAACGGACTCGTTTCATCTCCTTATGTCCTCGCTTCAATGAATTTCAGCTCGGCGCAATCCGTCTCCATGCTCCCTTCTTTGGGCAGGAGTTCAACGGACCCACCTCCAGTACTCTACCTGGACCCCTCCCTCTGGCCTCCTACCTGCTCCTGATCTTTTCATTGAGAACTGTTGACATGACATTGGCCACCTCAATTTCTCTGCTCCTCTCACCCACTCCTATCTGCCTCTTTCTGAAATTGTTGCATCAGCGAACATCAAACCATTGTGTCCAGGACTGCCACTGACCTCACTGCCTCTGGCAATCTCCCCTCCACAATTTCCAAACCTCATAGTCCCCCAACCTCGCACAGCCTCCTTCTGGCTCCTTCCCAAAATCCTCAAGCAGGGCTACCCTGGTGGACCCATTGCATCAGCCTGTTCCTGCCCCATGAAAATCCTTTCTTCCTATCTTGGCTACATCCTCTCTCCTCTTGTCCAGTCCCTTCTCACCTATATTTGCAATTCCCCTCATGTCCTACGTCATATCAACAATTTCCAGTTCCCCGACCCTAACCGCCACCTCTTCACTCGGGATTTCCAATCCCTCGACACCTCCATCCCCCCACCTGGCAGCCCCTGAGGGCACTCTTGTTTCTTCCTTGAGCAGAGGCCAGAATAGTCCCAGTCCACCGTCGCCCTCCTCTGCCTGGCTGAACTTGTTCTCTCATTCAACACTTCCTTCTTTAACATTTTCTCCTTTAACGTGTCTCATTTCTTGCAAATAATAGGTGTGTCTATGGGTACCCACATGGGCCCCAATTATATCTATTTTGATGGGCTATGTGGAACGTCGCTTGCCCCAGCCTCCTCCGGCCCGCCCCCACAACCCTCTCTCTGTTACATTGATGACTCTATCAGTGCCACTTCATGTTCTCTTCTGGACGTCTCCCCCCTTCCTCTCCCTCCCAGAACCATGACAGGGTCCCTCTTGTCCTCGCTTTTCACCCCACTAGCTTCTGCCATTTCAAAGGATCATGCTCCTCCGTTTCTGCCAACTCCAGCATGATGCCACCATGAACCGCATCCTCTCCTCGCCCCGCATCCTCTCCTCGCCCCCCCACCTCCCTGTCAGCATTCCGCAGGGACCACTCGCACCCTGGCCCCACGTCTCCATCACCCCCAACGCCCCACCCGTCCCCTTCCCACAACAACTTCCTATATAATCGCAGAATGTGTAACACCTGCCCCTTTACCTCCTCACTATTCAAGTCCCAAATACTCCTTTCAGGTTATGCAGCATTTTACTTGCACCTCCTTCAATCTGGTCCACTGTATTTGCCGCTACCAATGGGGTCCCCTCTACATTTAAAGAACAAAGAAAATTACAGCACAGGAACAGGCCCTTCGGCCCTCCCAGCCTGCGCTGATTTATCTAAACCTGTCTTCTATTTTCCAAGGATCTACTTCCCTCTGTTCCCCGCCCATTCATATATCTGTCTAGATGCATCATAAATGATGCTATCGTGCCCGCCTCTACCACCTCCGCTGGCAAAGCGTTCCAGGCACCCACCACCCTCTGCGTAAAAAAACTTTCCACGCGCATCTCCCTTAAACTTTCCCCCTCTCACCTTGAAATCGGGACCCCTTGTAATTGACATCCCCACTCTTGGAAAAAGCTTGTTGCTATCCACCCTGTCCATACCTCTCATCATTTTGTAGACCTCAATCAGGTACCCCCTCAATCTCCGTCTTTCCAACGAAAACAATCCTAATCTCCTCAACCTTTCTTCATAGGTAGCACCCTACATACCAGGCAACATCCTGGTGAACCTCCTCTGCACCCTCTCTAAAGCATCCACATCCTTCTGGTAATGTGGTGACCAGAACTGCACGCAGTATTCCAAATGTGGCCTAACCAAAGTCCTATACAACTGTAACATGACCTGCCGACTCTTGTATACAATACCCCGTCCGATGAAGGCAAGCATGCTGTATGCCTTCTTGACCACTCTATCGACCTGCGTTGCCACGTTCAGGGTACAATGGACCTGAACTTCCAGATCTCTTTGTACATCAATTTTCCCCAGGACTCTTCCATTGACCGTATAGTCCGCTCTTGAATTAGATCTTCCAAAATGCATCACCTCGCATTTGCCTGGATTGAACTCCATCTGCCATTTCTCTGCCCAACTCTCCAATCCATCTATATTTTGCTGTATTCTCTGACAGTCCTCCTTGCTATCTGCAACTCCACCAATCTTAGTATCATCTGCAAACTTGCTAATCAGACCACCTATACCTTCATCCAGATCATTTATCTATATTACAAACAACAGTGGTCCGAGCACGGATCCCTGTGGAACACCACTAGTCACCTTTCTCCATTTTGAGACACTCCCTTCCACCACTACTCTCTGTCTCCTGTTGCCCAGCCAGTTCTTTATCCATCTAGCTAGTACACCCTGAACCCCATACGACTTCACTTTTTCCATCAACCTGCCATGGGAAACTTTATCAAACGCCTTACTGAAGTCCATGTATATGACATCGACTGCCCTTCCCTCATCAATTAACTTTGTCACTTCATCAAAGAATTCTATTAGGTTTGTAAGACATGACCTTCCCTGCACAAAACCATGCTGCCTATCACTGATAAGTCTATTTTCTTCCAAATGTGAATAGATCCTATCCCTCAGTATCTTCTCCAACAGTTTGCCTACCACTGACGTCAAGCTCACAGGTCTATAATTCCCTGGATTATCCCTGCTACTTTTCTTAAACAAAGGGACTACATTAGCAATTCTCCAGTCCTCTGGGACCTCACCCATGCTCAAGGATGCTGCAAAGATATCTGTTAAGGCCCCAGCTATTTCGTCCCTCGCTTCCCTCAGTAACCTGGGATAGATCCCATCCGGACCTGGGGACTTGTCCACCTTAATGCCTTTTAGAATACCCAAAACTTCCCCCTTCCTTATGCTGACTTGACCTAGAGTATTTAAACATCCATCCCTAGCCTCAACATCCGTCATGTCCCTCTCCTTGGTGAATACCGATGCAAAGTACTCATTAAGAATCTCACCCATTTCCTCTGACTCCACGCATAAATCCCCTCTTTTGTCTTTGAGTGGGCCAATCCTTTCTCTAGTTACCCTCTTGCTCCTTATATACGAATAAAAGGCTTTGGGATTTTCCTTAACCGTTAGCCAAAGATATTTCATGACCCCTTTTAGCCCTCTTTATTGCGCGTTTGAGATTTGTTCTACTTTGCCGATATTCCTCCAAAGCTTCATCAGATTTAAGTCGCCTAGATCTTGTGTGCTTCCTTTTTCATCTTAGCTAGTCTCTCAATTCCACCCGTCATCCATGGTTCCCGAATCTTGCCATTTCTATCCCTCATTTTCACAGGGACATGTCTGTCCTGCACTCTAATCAACCTTTCCTTAAAAGACTCCCACATTTCAAATGTGGATTTACCCTTAAACAGCTGCTCCCAATCCACATTCCCTAGCTCCTGCCGAATTTTGTTATATTTGGCCTTTCCCCAATTTAGCACTCTTCCTTTAGGACCACTCTCGTCTTTGTCCATGAGTATTCTAAAACTTACGGAATTGTGATCGCTATTCCCAAAGTAATCACCGACTGAAACTTTAACCACCTGGCCTGGATCGTTCCCCAATACCAGGTCGAGTATGGCCCCTTCCCGAGTTGGACTAGTTACATACTGCTCTAAAAAAACTCTCCTGGATGCTCCTTACAAATTCTGCTCCATCTACGCCTCCAACACTACATGAGTCCCATTCAATGTTGGGGAAGTTAAAATCTCCCATCACGACCACCCTATTGCTCCTACATTTTTCTATAATCTGTCTACATATTTATACCTCTACTTCACGCTCACTTTTGGGAGGCCTGTAGTAAAGTCCCAACAATGTTACTGCACCCTTCCTATTTCTTAGCTCTACCCATATTGCCTCAGTGCTTGAATCCTCCATCGTGCCCTCCTTAACCACAGCTGTGATATCATCTCTGACCAATAATGCAACTCCTCCACCA
This sequence comes from Scyliorhinus torazame, assembly GCF_047496885.1. Classification (NCBI taxonomy): domain Eukaryota; kingdom Metazoa; phylum Chordata; class Chondrichthyes; order Carcharhiniformes; family Scyliorhinidae; genus Scyliorhinus; species Scyliorhinus torazame. The sequence goes on from NC_092718.1 coordinate 222,518,028, forward strand.
CTTTTACCTCCCTCTCTATCCCTCCTGAAGCATCTATACCCTGGGGTATTTAGTTGCCAGTCTTGCCCTTCCCTCAACCAAGTCTCAGTAATACCAATAACATCATATTCCCGGGTACTAATCCAAGCCCTAAGTTCATCTGCCTTACCTGCTACACTTCTCGCATTGAAACAAATGCACCTCCGACCACCTGTCCCTTTGCATTAATCATCTCTTCCCTGTCTACTCTTCCCCTTAGTCACAATGAGTTTATTATCTAGTACCTTACTGGCTTTAGTTGCTGCCTCTTTGCTGACCTCTAACTTCTTAATCTGGTTCCCATTCCCCTACCACATTAGTTTAAAACCTCCCCAACAGTGTTAGCAAAAGCACCCCCGAGGACATTGGTTCCAGTCCTGCCCAGGTGTAGACCATCCGATTTGTAATGGCCCCACCGCCCCTGGAAATGCAGACTGGATGATCACTTTGCAAAAGACTTTCGCTCCGTCCACATGCATGACCCTGACCTTCCGGTCTCGTGCCATTTTAACTCAGCATCTTGCTCTCATGCCCACATGTCCATCCTTGTCCTGCTACAATACTCCAGTGGGGGGAGCATCTCTCCTTCCTATTAGGCACGTTACAGCCCTCTGGACTCAACGTTTGAGTTCAGCAATTTAAAACTTTGACCTTTCTCGTCCATCTTAACCTTTATTTTCTATATCCAAAACATTATTTGTCCCATTGCAAAAACAAAATCTCCCCCACTGGGCCACCTGTTACTTGTTTCTTAGTTTTGATTTCACTGAGCGCTGCTCTTTGTTCTCCTGTTAGCTCGCTTTGCTGTCTCAGTGCCACTATCAGCACTTTCTGTAGCCCTTCACACGGCCATTGACATTTCCTCTGTCTCTGCGAATCTTTGTTGCAATCTCTCCTAGCTCGCACCAATCACTGACCTTCTCATCTGCTCCATTCCCTCTTATCCAGCGTATTTCTCCCTCTCTTTAACTCTGAAGAAGGGTCATACGGATCTGAAGTGTTAACTCTGATTTCTCTTCAGCCACTGAGACCCTAAGCTCTGAAATTCCACCCCTCAACTCCGAGATCTCCCCTCCTAACCTCTGACCAAGCTTCCAGCCACCTGAACACTCTTTGGTATCAATTCTGTTTAGAATGCTCCTGCGAGAACCGCCTTGATGTTTCATCATCACGTTCAGGATGTGATATGTTGTTGTTGATCTGAAATATATTTTTGTGCAAAGTGAAACTTGCATCGGAATGGGAGGGGCCTGTTCAGCACCTCGAGCTGGGCCCAACATTCAGTTTGATTGTGTCTGATCTTCTTAATTCCACTTTTGAAAAATAAATTTAGAGTACCCAATTCATTTTTTTTTTCCAATTAAGGAACAATTTTGTTAGCGTGGCCAGTCCACCTACCCTGCACATCTTTGGGTTGTGGGGGTGAGACCCACGCAGACACGGGGAGACTGTGCATACTCCACACCGACAGTGACCCGAGGCAGGGATCGAACCCGGGTCCTCAGCGTCGTGAGGCAGCAGTGCTAGCCACTGCACCACCGTGCTGCCCTGATCTTAATTCCGTACACCTCCATTACCCAAACCAAACAAAAATCGATCCTCATTCTTCCAATTAGCCCCCGACATCCTCAGTTTATTGGGGGAGAGAGCTGAGAGTTCCACTGCCCACTGTCTGAGGAAGTGATTCTGACATCATCCTGAGGGGCCTGTCTCGAATTTTCAGGTCCCCCCCCCACACACACACACACACACACACACACACTCCCAACTGGAGGAAGTAGCTGGTCTTTATCAACTCCATTGAATTCTTCAGTCGTCTTCAACACCTCAATATGATGTCATGCGAGAGTGCCTTTAAGACATGGATGTTTAAGCAATGTATCTTTAAGAAAACAGTCATGTCATTGAGTGGGTGGAGCTCAGCTCAGTTCAGCCATTTTGCAGTTTGGTTTTGCAAGTTTTTAGTTTCAATTTAGAAAGCAGTGGGTGTGTCCTTGTGTGTGTCCAGAGAGCTGCAAGAAGAAAGCAAGGTGCTGGAGCTGAAATCAACCAAGCTAATATATCTCTGCCATTCTACAGAAAATATATATATCCTTTAACCTGATGTGATACTGTTTAAAGGTGTTCAGTCTCTTGGAAGTTTGAAGGAACATTTTAAGGAGTTATTTACTGTTGCAATATTTTCTGAGTTATCTTTGAAGTAAGGGGTGTTAAGAGATCCAATGTTTATTTAAGATGTTAAGTTGAGTTCATGGAATAAACAGTGTTTTGCGTTTAAAAACCCACGTGTCCATAATTGTAATCCCACACCTAGGGGAAAAACCGTGTGCTCGGAAAAGCAACAATACATTAACGGGAGAGGTTGGTTGAACTCCATGATACATTTTGGGGTTCTGAAAAAGCCTCGCCCATAACAATGATCACCGCTCAATCTTCTAAACTCCAGGGAATGCACGCTAGTCTCTGAAACCGGTCCTCATCATTCAACCCTTTTATCACCAGTGTCGTCCTGCTGAATCCGTACTGCACCCCCGCGCAGACCAATCCTGAGATACGGGGCCTGGAACTGAACAGTTACTCCAGACGGGGTCTGTTCAAGGCCCCTCTCTGCTCAATAAAAGCATCACTTCTTCCCCATTGTGATAAAATCTACCATTCCATTAACCTCAACAAAGAAAAGTACAGCACAGGAACAGGCCCTTCGGCCCTCCAAGCCTGCACCGACCTTACCTAAAACCTTCTACACTTCTGAGGTACGTACCCCTCTATTCCCATTCTGTTCAAGTGTTTATCAAGACGCCCCTTAAACGTCGCCATCATACCTGTTTCCACCAGCAGCGAGTTCCAGGCACCCACCTTGAGTTAGGCTTGGCCCTAAATTATGAATTGACCTTCACTTGAGATCTCATTACTGGCTTTTATTTTGTGTGTGTGTGTGTCTCACATATTCTCGCTCTCTCTCAGGGTAACAAAGGGGGCGTGGTTGTTCGCCTGTCCATCTATGGACACCTGATCTGCTTCCTGAACTGCCACCTGCCAGCTCACATTGAGAACACGAACCAGAGGCTAGACTCGTTTGAGCGGATTCTGGATATGCAGCAGTTCACCGGCAGAAAGGCATGTGCCATCCTCGACCACGAGTGAGTATCAGCCGGAGCCGTGTGACCCACACAATCGCAGATAATTGCCCCCAGCCCCGTCCTCCCCACCAGCCCTCTTCCCCAGAAGGAAGAAACATTAAAATGGGGAAATAATACTGGTCCAAACATTTTGTCTCCTCCGGGTGCAACGCAGTGTCTCTCCTTTCGACGCAGGCTTGGAGGGCCGAAGGGCCTGTTCCTGTGCTGTATGTTTCTTTTTTCTCCACCCCCCCCCCCCCCCCCAAGCCCGCTCAGTGTGCGTGGCAGCCCCCTCCCCCAGTCCGCTCGGCACGCAAGGCAGTCCACTCAGTGTATGACTGACCCAACATTAGGTGTTATTGCGCGCTTGAAAAATACTTTTTTATAAATTTAGAATACCCTATTATTTTTTTCCAATTAAGGGGCAATTTAGCATGGCCAACCCACCTACCCTGCACATCTTTGGGTTGTGGGGGTGAGACCCACGCAGACACGGGGAGAATGTGCAAACTCCATACGGACAGTGACCCAGAGCCGGGATCGAACCCGGGTCCTCGGCGCCATGAGGCAGCAGTGCTAACCACTGCGCCACCGTGCTGCCCTGACAAATAGATGAAGCTCAATTGACTTCCTATGCCTGATTTTCAACATTGCAGAATTTAAACATTAACACTGAGTTTTAAAGCATGTCAGGTATGTAAGTTTAGCATGAACAAGTTTCCTGCGTTTGAGAATATTTGAATGCATTGGTAGAACTGACCATTAAGGTACATCTTATTTGTGTATTAAAGGCCATTGAGTTTCATTGTTCTTTGTTTTTCACGGACCAAATATACCTGCACAGCATTCGGTTGTCGTAGCTCCTCCCAAAGAAATATTTCAGCAATAGTTTGTGCTGCGGAGTATTTGATATAATGGTCGGTGGTGAGTTTGACTCGGCCAGGGAGACGGCTGTGACATTGCAAAAAGACCATGCTTACGGAAGGGAAATTGCGCGACTGAGAAAGACTCCAGTCTCCTGCCTTGCGTTGATCTGCACTGTGCTTGGTGAAGGCGCTGGGAATACGTCCTCTGCACAGCCGTGAGAGTGAAGTCTTCATTCTTGATTGGGTCACCCACCCAGTGTAAAGAGTGCCAGTCAGTTCCTTCCTCATAGTTTGACCCTTTCAGTTTTGGTCTTCTCCTGGTCAATCTCGTTTGGACCACCTGCAGTGCCTCAATGTTCTTTGTATAATACGGAGACTAGAACTGTTCCCATCCTGGTGGACAGACCAGGATTCTATACAATGCAACTTCCCAATTCCCCCCCTCCGGGAATGAATCCCAGTGTGTTTTTCTCCACATGAACCGAGGTTGTGCCTTTTAGTGATTTGTATGTCTGTATCTCTGGATCCCTCAGCTCCTCCACCCTTTTCCCTCTAATCCTCTTCCTGAAAATGCCTGAGGGGAACAGGAGAGTTTGGATCGATGTTTCCCGGATTTTCCTCGCCTCGTGGCTTGGTCTGTGGTGGACTCGTTGATGTTTATCCTTCAATGTGGTGTGGGTGTCCCTGGCTAACCCAGCATCTGTAGCCCATCCCTAATTGCCCTTCAACTGAGCGGCTCACTCGGCTGTTTCAGAGGGGGGGGCAGTTCCGAGTCGACCAGATTGCTGTGGCTCTGGAGTCACGTGTCGGCCAGACCGGGTAAGGACGGCAGATTTCCGTCCCTAATGGGCCATTAGTGAATGGGTTTTTACAAAAATCGATAGTTTAATGGTCGACATTGCTGAGACTAGCTTTATATTCCAGATTTTATTAGTTCAATTTAATTTCCACAAGCTGCTTGTGGTGGGATTTGAACCTGTGTCCGTGCCCCAGAGCATCAGTCTGGGCCTCAGTTACTAGCCCTCTGACTTTACCGCGATGCTTGGTTTCACCTGGGAGGTTGTTCACTGATTGAGCAATAACTCCATTCTCGTTGGACAGACCAGTTCGATCGAAGGTAAACACAAATGGGCCTTGGCTTGATTTTCTTTTGCGATTACTGATTCATCTGAACCTAACCAAGGGTGTCATGGATATTGGCTGCTTTCCTGTCATTAACGACTCTCATCTCCCACAGTCTAGTCTTCTGGTTTGGGGACCTAAACTTTCGCATTGCTGATCACGGGCTGCACTTCATCCGGGAGTGCATCACCAAGAAGCGCTACCACCTGCTGTGGGACAAGGACCAGGTGAGGGCGTCAGTCTCGGGGCCCAAATGTGGAATAGCAGTTTGTGGTTCACTTTGGTTTTTTGTACCCAATTCATTTTTTCCAATTAAGGGGCAATTTAGTGTGGCCAATCCACCTGCCCTGCACATCTTTGGGTTGTGGGTGTGAGACCCACGCAGACACGGGGAGAATGTGCAAACTCCACACGGACAGTGACCCAGAGCCGGGATCGAACCTGGGACCTTGGCGCCATGAGACTGCAGTGCTAACCACTGTGCCACCATGCTGCCTTTACTTTGGTTTTATCCAAATGTAACAGGATTAGATACAGAGTAAAGCTCCCTCTACACTGTCCCCATCAAACACCCCCAGGACAGGTACAGCACGGGATCAGATACAGAGTAAAGCTCCCTCTACACTGTCCCCATCAAACACTCCCAGGGTAGGTACAGCACGGGGTTAGATATAGAGTAAAGCTCCCTCTACACTGTCCCCATCAAACCCTCCCAGGACAGGTACAGCACGGGGTTAGATACAGAGTAAAGCTCCCTTTACACTGTCCCCATCAAACACTCCCAGGACAGGTACAGCACGGGGTTAGATACAGAGTAAAGCTCCCTCTACACTGTCCCCATCAAACACTCCCAGGACAGGTACAGCACGGGGTTAGATACAGAGTAAAGCTCCCTCTACACTGTCCCCATCAAACACTCCCAGGACAGGTACAGCACGGGGTTAGATACAGAGTAAAGCTCCCTTTACACTGTCCCCATCAAACACTCCCAGGACAGGTACAGCACGGGGCTAGATACAGAGGGCTCCCTCTACACTGTCCCCAACAAACACTCCCAGGACAGGTACAGCACGGGATTAGATACAGAGGGCTCCCTCTACACTGTCCCCAACAAACACTCCCAGGACAGATACAGCACGGGGTTAGATACAGAGTAAAGATCCCTCTATACTGTCCCCATCAAACACTCCCAGGGAAGGTACAGCATGGGGTTAGATACAGAGTAAAGCTCCCTCTACACTGTCCCCATCAAACACTCCCAGGACAGGTACAGCACTGGGTTAGATACAGAGTAAAGCTCCCTCTACACTGTCCCCATCAAACACTCCCAGGACAGGTACAGCACGGGGTTAAATACAGAGTAAAGCTCCCTCTACACTGTCCACATCAAACACTCTCAGGACAGGTACAGCACGGGGTTAGATACAGAGTAAAGTTCCCTCTACACTGTCCCCATCAAACACTCCCAGGACAGGTACAGCACGGGGTTAGATACAGAGTAAATCTCCCTCTACACTGTCCCCATCAAACACTCCCAGGACAGGTACAGCACGGGGTTAGATACAGAGTAAAGTTCCCTCTACACTGTCCCCATCAAACACTCCCAGGACAGGTACAGCACGGGGTTAGATACAGAGTAAATCTCCCTCTACACTGTCCCCATCAAACACTCCCAGGACAGGTACAGCACGGGGTTAGATACAGAGTAAAGCTCCCGTACACAGTGTGTGAGTGTGTGTGTAATAAGCAGTGGATTCCCAGCATTCTCAGTTTTTCCTGTCCTCAACAGCTGAACAACGCGAAGAAGACTCGACCCATCCTGGATGGATTCCTGGAGGGACAACTCCTCTTCAAACCCACGTACAAATTCAGCCTGGATTCCACACAATATGATTCAAGGTACCTTTACTCCCTGAACCTGCCCCATGTCTCTCCAATCCCTGGTTGTGAACACAGGAAGTGGTGACCCACCAGCCCATTGAGCCAGCTCCACTGGAACAAGATGAGGCCATTCAGCCCCTCAAGCCCCTTTCCCAGGCTCCTCAAGCCTGTTTCGCTGTCTGAATGTGCACACCATTCATAAGGGCACACACATAGGGCAGCACGGTAGCACAGTGGTTAGCACTGGTTGCTTCACAGCTCCAGGGTCCCAGGTTCGATTCCCGGCTTGGGTCGCTGTCTGTGCAGAGTCTGCACGTTCTCCCCGTGTGTGCTCCGGTTTCCTCCGGGTGCTCCGGTTTCCTCCCACAGTCCAAAGATGTGCAGGTTGGGTGGATTGGCCATGGTAAATTGCCCTTAGTGTCCAAAATTGCCCTTAGTGTTGGGTGGGGTTACTGGGTTATGGGGGTACGGTGGGGAGGGTGGGCTTGGGTAGGGTGCTCTTTGCAAGAGCCGGTGCCAACTCGATGGGCCGAATTGTAAATTCTATAACAAGGTAGCTGAATTGACATCACAGATAGCAGTATAACTATCCAATCTAATTGCTATTGCTGAGACATGTCTACAGGGTGACCAAGGCTGGGAACTGAAAGTTCAGTGGTAGTTGGCAGTTAGGTTGGATAAGTAAGACATCAAAGGAGGTGGGGTAGAGCTGTTAATAAAGGATGAGAGCAGTACATTAGTGAGAGTGGATCTTGGATCAAGAGATGGAATAGGTTTGAGTGGAGCTAAGAAACCACAAGGGGCAGCAAACCGGCAGGAGTTGTTCATTGGCCACCAATTCGGGCATGCTATAAATCAGGAAATTTGAGGTATGTGTGACAAGGGAATACAATAATCAGGGAGGACTTTAATCTGCATATAAACTGGGTAAACCTAATTAGCACTAATACCGAGGAGGACAAATTCCTAGATTATAAACGAGATGGTTTTCTCGGAGAAAACAACGAGCGAAAGGGATATTTTAGATCTTGTACTGTGCAATGGGAAAGGGCTAGTTAATAATTGTGTCGTGACGACGTCTTTAGGGAAGATTGAGCATAATATGATAGAATTTCACATGAGGTTTGAAAGTCATGTTGTCCAATCCAAAACTAGGGTCTTTTATACGAACAAAGGAAACTATGAAAGTGTGAGGGCAGAGTTGATTGAGGTAGATTGGGGAACATCATTAAAAGGTTTGATGGTAGACAGGCAATAGGTAATATTTAAATAATTAATACATGGTTTGCAGCAAATTTGCTGCCTTAAGGTACAAAAAGCCAGCAGGAAACATGCTCCAACTTGGCTGGCAATAGAAGTTTCATCAGATCAAAGGCTGAGGCTTCTAATTGTAAAGCTGAGGATTGGGAGCACATTAAAGTTCAGCAGCAGAGAACCAATTGATAAAAAGAGAAAACAGAATATGACATTAAACTAGTGGGGAACTCAAAAACAGACTGCAAAAGCTTCTATAGGCATGCAAAAAGGAGCAGATTAATAAAGTCAAATGTGGGCTCATTACAGGCAGAGAATGGGGATTTATAATGGGCACTAAGGAAATTGCCGAGAAATTAAATGAATGCTTGGTGTCGGTCTTCACGGATGAAGATAGCGGAAACCTCACTGAAACATTGAGAATCTCAAAGTAGTAAGTATTAGTAAACAAATAATGCTAGAGAAATTACTGGTGCGGCAAGTTGATAAATCCCCTAGACTTGGTCATCTACATCCCAGAGTGCTGAAGGAGGTGGCTGTAGAGATAGTGATTATTTTAAAATACTACAGATTTTAGGATGGTGCCTGCATATTGCAAGGTAGGAAATGAGGCTCAACTATTCAATATGGAAGAGGGAGAGAAATCGAGGAACTACAGACCTGTTAGCCTGACATCAATAGTAGGGAAAATGCTGGAATCTATTCTAAAGACTGAGATAACTGCGCCCTTCGAAAATAACAGCGAAACTGGCCAGAGTCAACATGGATTTATGAAAGGGAAATCATTTTGAGGATGTTACTGCAAGAACAGATACTTGTGAATCAATAAGGTCCTACACAGGACGTTAGTAAGCAGAATTAGAGCTCATGTGATATGGGGGGAGGGGGGGGGGGGGGGCGGGGAGGAGGGGGAAGAGAGAGAGAGAATTGTTCAACAGACAGAAAGCAGAGATGGGGATAAACGGATCATTCTTAGGTTGGCAGGCTGTGACTGTTGGAGTGCTGCAAGGATCAGTGTTGGGGCCTCCTCTATCCACAAGGGCAGCACGGTAGCATTGTGGATAGCACAATTGCTTCACAGCTCCAGGGTCCCAGGTTCGATTCCGGCTTGGGTCACTGTCTGTGCGGAGTCTAGACATCCTCCCCGTGTGTGCGTGGGTTTCCTCCGGGTGCTCCGGTTTCCTCCCACAGGCCAAAGATGTGCAGGTTAGGTGGATTGGCCATGATGAATTGCCCTTAGTGTCCAAAATTGCCCTTGGTGTTGGGTGGGGTTACTGGGTTATGGGGATAGGGTGGAGGTGTTGACCTTGGCTAGAGTGCTCTTTCCAAGAGCCGGTGCAGACTCGATGGGCCGAATGGCCTCCTTCTGCACTGTAAATTCTATGATAATCTATGACAACATATATCAATGATTTGGATGTGGGAACCAAATGTAATATTTCCAAGCTTGCTGATGACACAAAACTTGGCAGGAATGGGAGTTGTGAGGAGGATAAAAAGAAGCTTCAAGGAGATTTAGACAGACCGAGGGGGCAAGAACATGGCAGATGTAATGTGATGTGTAAAAATGTGAAGTTACCTATTTTGGTAGGAAAAATAGAAACAGTATTTCTAAAATGAGGAGATTGGGACGTGATGATGTCTTAAAAATCCTGGATGTTCTTGTTCATAAGTCACTGAAAGCTAACATGCGGGTGCAACAAGTAATTGGGAAGGGAAATGTTATGTTAGCATTTATTGCAAGGGGATTTGAGTAGGGAAGTTTTGCTGCAGTTGTCTAGCGTCTTAGTGAGATCACACCGGGGGTACTGTGCACAGTTTTGGTCTCCTTATCCAAGGAAGGATATTTGGCCATAGAGGGAGTGCAACGAAGGTTCACCAGATTAATCCTACAGACGGCAATATTGTCCTAGGAGGAAAGACTGAGGTGACGGACCTGTATCCTCTCGGTCAAGGTTCTGAGTGCCGCCCACAAGACGTTTTGTTGACCGTTTGCAATTCGTGGGTCGCCACGTTCCACTGATTACCGTCTGTGCAGTTTTTTTCCGACCAGTGTGACTGAATTTGCACGTAAAGCGAAGGCGAGTAAAGTGAGGAGCGTGCTGAGTGCTCTCACTAACTTGTGAGCGCTGTGCGCTCCCTCTGTGTCCAAAGTGTAAATATTTATTTTGTTTTTCTCATTTGGAGTTGATGACGGTTCTATTAATATATGAATGATTAAGCATTTTTTTATAAGTCCTCATGAAATATTCGGTGTGTGTTAAATGTATTTAATCTAGTTCATGGGGTCATGGTTCGTGAACAAACCCGATTTCAAACTTCTGGCCCACTGAGAAGGAGATGAGGAGGGGCTGAATGGCCCACTCCTGCTCAAATGTTCTGCTGAACTGGCAGAGGCCACTCGGCCCTTTGAGCCTGTTCCACCAATCAGTTCGATCCAGGACGATCTGTACTTCATTGACATTGGATCCAACTCCATTGATATTTTCAGTCCTGTTGAGGTTGAAAGTTCCAGTTTTCCAATTTCACTTGGTATGAAAACTTGCTTCCTAATCACACACTCAAAATACATGGCTCAAATTTTCCAATTGTGAACCTTGTTCTGCATTACCCCAGTTGATTAACTAGTTGGGACCGCCCTGTAGAACCCCGAGTTCAGCCCCGTAACTGTTTTCAGATCATTCCCAAGCTAAATCCCCTTAGCGCCACAAACCTGTTTTCGAACGCTCCACCCCGATTCACTGCCCCGACCAAACTCGGACCGAGGATCCTACTACTCCTTTTATGCTTCTGTTTAGTGGGAAGAAACGGAAACCGGCCTGGACCGATCGGATTCTCTGGAAGGTTAAAGAATGCCCTCAGGCTGGAGGGACTGAGGCTCAATCATCGCAATCAAAGAAGCCCATCAACGTGGTTTTAAATATCTACGACAGCCAAATGGAGTATGGAATCAGTGACCACAAGCCCGTGTTGGGAACCTTTTGCCTGGAGGTGAGGAGAAGGGGGGGGTGGACACAAACGGCGCTGAACCAGAGGCGGTTCACAAGGGTGTACGCACCTCCGGACCCAGTTACCAACTCGAACTGGACATTCCTGGACACTAATCATATGACTTCCCATTTCTAACTGCTCCATCCAATCGGATGACATTTTTATTTTAAAAAACTCTAATTTCCAACATGTCCTGGCAGCAGTGTCCTGGCGATTAATCTTCGATTCTCCATGGCAATCGTGGAGGGTTGGCATCCCTAATCCTACACCAGCAACTGGCTGGGATATAATGTTCCTGCCTAACGAAGAGAAATTAGCTTCACAACTGATACCTCAGACTGTCAGAAGTATCAGCATTGGGGTGATGATGGGGCTGGGTTTAATTGGGAATCTGTGTCGGATTCGGGAATCCTGCCAGGGTAATTGGAAGCCCCACGTTCTCCCTCTACCCCTGCACCCAGCTTCTTCCCCGTCCCTCAGTCACCTCAGACGGGTGGCAAGGTTTTGATTTACTTCCTCCTTTTTAAGCAATGTCGCATTTCTTAACCCCTGGCTTTCAGCGTGATCCAATTTTTGGTAGTAACCCCACAGCAAGCTCAAGGTGGGAAGAACTCAAAGGGTTAGTTTATTTGTGCACACTCAAATGGGCGAGGAGGATAGAAACACCGCCTCCTTTTCACTTGTACATGAGTGATGGAAAAGGAAAGATTCCCAGGGCAAAGAGGACCGAGAAACAAATATTGTTTTATATGAGTCCAGAGTTTTGAATCAAAGTCCAATAAGATATTTCTTCATGGAGCTCAGCAGGTTAAAACTTGTGTTGTATAATTCATCTTTCCCGGTAGAGTTGATTTAACACCAGGAGATGGGCAAGGAGATGAATCAGTCTTGTAGACAATGGTACAGAATGTCCAGTAGAAACACTGAAGGTGGCGACGATGGTGCGCAAGTGGGTGATGGAGGGGGAGGGGGCTGCATGGAAGAGGCTGGAGACGGCGTCTTGTGGGTACGAGTCTGGGGGCGCTGGCAACAGCGCCGCTGCCGTTCCCTCCAATGAGGTATACCACAAGCCCGGTGGTGGCGGCTGCCCTCAAAATCTGGGGGCAGTGGAGGCGGCACAGGGGGGAAGTTGGGGCCTCGGTGTGGACCCCAATACGGGGGAACCACCGGTCCGTCCCAGGGAGAACAGACAGAGGGTTTTCGGGGTGGCACAGGGCAGGGATACAAAGGTTGGGGGACCTGTTTGTGGACGGGAAGTTTGCAAGCCTGGTTGAGCTGGAGGAGAAGTACGGGCTCCCCCCGGGGAACACCTTCAGGTACTTACAGATAAGGGCGTTTACCAGGCGGCAGGTGGTGGAATTCCCGCGGCTGCTGCCACACAGAGTACAGGACAGGGTGCTCTCGGAGGTGGGGAGGGGGGGGGGGGGAGATCTCGGAAACTTACCAGGTGATGCAGGAGGAGGAGGAGGCCTCGGTGGTGGAGGTGAAAAGTAAGTGGGAGGAGGAGTTGGGAGAGGAGATCAAGGAGGGGACGTGGGCAAATGCCCTAGGGAGGGTTAACTCTTCCTCACCTCATCGTGCGCGAGGCTCAGTCTCATACAGTTTAAGGTGCTGCACAGGGCACACATGACCGGGACAAGGATGAGCCGGTTCTTTGGGGGCGAGGACAGGTGTGTTAGGTGCTTGAGGGAGTCCAGCGAACCACACCCATATGTTCTGGGCATGCCCAGCGCTGGGCAGCACGTTAGCATAGTGGTTAGCACTGTTGCTTCACAGCTCCAGGGTCCCAGGTTCGATTCCGGCTTGGGTCACTGTCTGTGCGGAGTCTGCACATCCTCCCCGTGTCTGCGTGGGTTTCCTCCGGGTGCTCCGGTTTCCTCCCACAGTCCAAAGATGTGCAGGTTAGGTGGATTGGCCGCGATAAATTGCCCTTAGTGTCCAAAATTGCCATTAGTGTTGGGTGGGGTTACTGATTTATGGGGATAGGGTGGTGGTGTTGACCTTGGGTAGGGTGCTCTTTCCAAGAATGGCCTCCTTCTGCACTGTAAATTCTATGATGATCTATGGAGGAATTTTGGAGGAGTGTAGCGAGGACGGTGTCGAGGGTGGTAGGTTCCAGGGTCAAGCCGGGCTGGGGGCTCGCAATATTTGGGGTGGCAGAGGAGCCGGGAGTGCAGGGGGCGAAAGAGGCCGGAATTCTGGCCTTTGCGTCCCTGGTAGCCCGGCGAAGGATTCTCCTTCAGTGGAAAGATACGAGGCCCCCAAGCGTGGAATCCTGGATCAGCGATATGGCAGGGTTCATTAAATTGGAGAGGGTGAAATTCGCCTTGAGAGGGTCGGTACAAGGGTTCTTTAGGCGGTGGCAACCGTTCTTAGACTTTCTGGCAGAACGGTAGACATTGGTCAATGGCAGCAGCAACCCGTGGTGGGGGGGGGGGGGGTTACTTTATTTTTGTTATTTACACTGGGTGGTCTGAGGGGGTGTAAATATTTGTTGTGCTAAGTCGGGGTGTTAATGTTAATTTATTATTTATGTACAGGGGGAGGGGTTTGGGGGGTTGCTTTTTTTGGACTGTGTTTTGTACTTAACCCTGTTGGGTTCCTTTTTCATTTTGTTATTGATATTTTATGAAAACATTATTTTTTTTAAAAAGAAACACTGATGGTGGGGTATTCAGAACTGGACAGAACCCCTTTTAAAATTGGGATAGATATTTTGGAGAGGCTGAGTATGTCAGGTTGGAGTGATGGGGTCAATATTTTCAAGGGGGAGGATTGAAGGGTTGGGGCATCAGTGTTTTGAGGGGGGAGCGGGGGGGGGGGGGGGTTCAAATGGTGGAGTCGAATTCTCTGTTGTTTGGGGGGGGTGCTATTACTGATGCTTTTTCTTTGGCTCGTGCGCAGTTTGAAAAGCAGGTCACCCGACCCCTGGTGGAGTTGGAGCCCAAGGGTGTGTGGGTCCCTGGACGCGATGCTGTCATCTCCTACTGCATGCTGGACAGGTATCCCAGCAGCACTTGGGACTGGATTGGCCTGTTCAAGGTAATTTCTTAAAAACTCATCCCCTTCTGCCCAACTGTTGGATTCAACAATTATAGAGGGGGGGTCCTTTAAAAAAATTAGCTAAAATGATCCTTGAAAATTACTGAATTTGTAGAAATATGAGTAAGTTATAAAATTGGCTAATCTTTTGAATACTGTCCATGACTGTCTCAAATGTTACGAATAATGTACTGCAAGTACTCTTACTGATATGAAGGTACATTGATTCAACGAGTTTGAAACAGTCTCGTAACTGAGACCAGGCGTGACATAGGGAGTTTGAAAGTGGGGCAAGAGCCGTGGGAAAGTTAATTAAATAATTTGGAGTAATTGATCCGTCTCTAATTAACCATTCGCCTGTTAAGTGACTGACACTTTCCTGAACGAATCAAGGGGTTCTCAGCTGAAAATTAGAACCAGTGAAACTAAATGAGGGGCTAAACCCAGATAAGGATTCCCTTAAGGATGTGGTCCGTTTGACTGATTAGCAGAGGAGTTTTAGCCGTCAGAGAATCCTTGAAGCATTGGTAAAAATTACTTTTAAGGCCTTTTGTTGAAATGACTTTTAATTTTGTAAATCTGAAATCACTTTTATCTTGAAGTTTTTGCTTCCACTCGTTGGTGTCTTGAGGGCATTTCGAGACACACAGGTGAAAATCTTTCCAGTTAATTTTGTGTGAATGTGCCAAAATGTGTTCTTAAAGAAATAAACATTACTTGCATTCGTTCAACCAGACTGAGACCTTGGGTATGAGCGAGAGATAATGAGAATCTTACTGCCGAGCCTGACCAAGAGAAAACAAAGGAAAAGATAGCGAATACCTTTCATGGAATGTGGGTGACAATGATGATTGCTGTAAAGGGAACAATGTTGTTGAAGCTTTTTGTGTTGAAGTCATTGGGACAAATACAAGAATGCCAAATTTCAAACAATCACAATAATTTATACTTAAGGTTTTATTCAAGTCAACTCTGCCATCGTCATGGCATCGCGAGCACGATTCGTAACTCCTCGGGTACTGAAGCTGTCCATGCCCACACCTTGGACAATATTCATGCTTGGGCTGTGGCATGTAACATTCGTGCCACACAAGTGCCAGGCAATGACCATCTCCCAAGAGAGTAATAACTATCTCCCCTTGACATTCAATGACATAGCCATTCTGAATTACCCACTATCAACATTGTTACCACTGATCAGAAACTGAACTGGGACTAACCAAATAAATACTGTGGCTACCAGAGCAGGTCAGAGGCCGGGAATCCTGCGGTGAGCAACTCGCCTCCTGACTCCCCAAAGCCTCTCCCATCACCTACAAGGCACAAGTCAGGAGTGTGATGGAATACTCAATGGACAAAGCAGCCCCGCTTGATCTGTACCCAATCCACTGCCACTGATGCACAGTGGGCTAAATCGCTGGCTTTGAAAGCAGACCAAGGCAGGCCAACAGCACGGTTCAATTCCCGTACCAGCCTCCCCGAACAGGCGCTGGAATGTGGCGACTAGGGGCTTTTCACAGTAACTTCATTGAAGCCTACTCGTGACAATAAGCGATTTTCATGTACTGCAGGAACTCACCAAGGCTCCTTCTGCAGCACCTTCCAAACCCACGACCACTGCCATCTAGAAGCAGATACCTGGGAACCCCACCACCTGGAGGTACCCCTCCAACTCATTCACCACCCTGACTTGGAAATATATCGCCGTTCCTTCACTGTCGCTGGGGCAACATCCTGAAACACCCTCTCTAACAGCACAGTGGGTGTACCTGCAGCCGTCCAAGAAGGCAGCTCACCACCACCTTTTCAAGGGCAATTAGGAAGGGGCAATAAATGCTGGCCTGGCCAGCAATGCCCACCTCCTGTGGAAGAAGATGGTATTTAGAAAGAAGATGGTATTTAGTGCCTGTCCCACATTGGCAGGTTGGGTTGACAATGGGCTGCACCCAAGAGGATACATTCTCCTTGGAGGATTGAATGGAGGTGTTTAAAATCATGAAGCATTTAGAAACTGTCTCCAAAGGCAGGAGGGCCAGTAACCAGATTTAATATAATCAACAAAAGAGACCGAGTGGGATTGAGATTGTTTTTAACGCAGCTGAGTTGCCGTGATCTGGAAGGTGCTGTCTGACAGGACTGTGGAAGCAGATTCAATCGCAACTTTCAAAATGGAACTGGATAAATAGATGAAGTGACAATATTTGCAGGGCTCGGTGGGGTGGGGTGGGGGGGGGGGGGGGGGGGGGGGGG
This sequence comes from Scyliorhinus torazame, assembly GCF_047496885.1. Taxonomy (NCBI): domain Eukaryota; kingdom Metazoa; phylum Chordata; class Chondrichthyes; order Carcharhiniformes; family Scyliorhinidae; genus Scyliorhinus; species Scyliorhinus torazame. The sequence goes on from NC_092718.1 coordinate 222,534,571, forward strand.
GGGGGTGGGGGGTGGGGGGGGTTAGCATGGGGAGCGCGATTAATTGGTTAATTCTTTCAAGCTGCGGGCGGCACTGAGCACTGCTGCCTCGCGGCGCCGAGGTCCCGGGTTCGATCCCGACCCCGGGTCACTGTCCGTGTGGAGTTTGCACATTCTCCCCGTGCCTGCGTGGGTCTCACCCCCACGTGTGGAGGGTAAAAGCAAATTACTGCGGATGCTGGAATCTGAAATAAAAACAGAAAATACTGGATAATCTCAGCAGGTCTGGCAGCGTCTGTGGAGAGAAAAGGAAGCGAACGTTTCCAGTCTAAAGCTTTCTTTATAAATCTTTATTTATTTATTATTGTCACAAGTAGGCTTACACTAACACTGCAATGAAGTTACTGTGACAATCCCCTAGTCGCCACACTCCGGCGCCTGTTCGGGTACACAGGGAGAATTCAGAATGTCCAATTCACCTAACAGCACGTCTTTCGGGACTTGTGGGAGGAAACCGGAGCGCCCGGAGGAAACCCACGCAGACACTGGGAGAACGTGCAGACTCCGCACAGACAGTGACCCAAGCCGGGAATCGAACCCGTCTTCCTGGCGCTGTGAAGTAACAGTGCTAACCACTGTGCTACCGTGCCACCCATGCCTCCTTATCCGAGTCATCCAGACTCGCAATGTTAGCTCCCTTTTCTCTCCACAGATGCTGTCAGACCTGCTGAGACGTGGAGGGTAGGTGGATTGACCGCACTAAATTCACACTAAAATTGCCCTTTGATTGGGAAACAAAAAATGATTGGGTACTCTAAATTTATATTTTTAAAAACTCCATCAAACTGCAGACACAGCTCCCTCCGCAATGGGTGAAGCATTTTGGCATGTTACACTACTGTAAAGGTCTCTGCCAGTTGTTGTTGTTGTTATTGGGCTGGGGAAGGTGAGGGGCTCCTCGCAGGGGTACGAGAGTGTGAGTATGATGTCACTGACTCTCTGACTTTGCAGGTTGGGTTCCGCAGCCACAGTGATTACGTGACTTATATCTGGGTGAAAGACGATGAGTTAATGGTCAGTGACGACATCTGCCAGGTAAGGAGTGAGGCACCTGGGTGCCACTTTTGCTGGACAGTATCCCTGGCGGTTTCATTACCTGACCTCCAACCTTTAACCCCCAGTCGAGTTGAACAGCCTTCTTCCCAATTTCCAACACAGCAGCCAAACAGAAAAATTAAGAAAATACACCACTCTTTTTAACACCCTTTTTGATTTTTCTCCTGAATCCTGATTGCAGCATTGTCCCCGAAATTAATCTTCAATTCCTGGAGATTCCAGGGTGATTTGGAAGAGTTGGCAGCCCCTGGGGGCAGAGGGCAAGATTGTCCATGATCAATTCTTGTATAAATGTAGGTTTTAGTTTTAGACTTTGTCTCGCTTTTGCTTGCTTTTGGGTGTGGTCACATTCAGTAGCGATTTTGGGAGAGGGTGGGCGTAGTTCGCTGACTGTCTGTTCGTTTTCCTCTCTTTTGGCTTGGTGGCCATCTTGGGTGGATCTTTGTGTTTTGCGCTCCCAATATCCCTTGTTTGATCTCTCTTGGTGGGAATGGCTGACTCCGGATTTGGGGGGGGGTGCCTCCAATCCGTCTGGTCATCTGGCACGTTCGAGGTTTGAATGGCCCAGTGAAGAGTACAAGGGCATTTGCCCATCTCTAGAGTTTAGATGCCAATTTTTTTGGTTTTGCAGGGGACCCGCTTGCGTGTCAGGGGTCAGACCAAGCTGCGCAAGGAGTGGGTTGGGAAGGTTTTGTATTCCGGTTTCGCTGGCAGGGGCAGGGGTGCGGCGATTTTAATTAGCAAAGCGTTCAGTTTTCCTCCCCTCAAGATTATGGCTGATCATCATGGTGGTTTTGTTATTGTTTGTGGCTTCCCGTCGAACACCCCGGTTGGCATGGTCAACATTAATGCTCCCAACTGGGATGACGCAAATTTTATTAACTCCCGGCTGGCCTCCCTACCCAACCTCGACTCACAACAGCTTATTTTGGGTGGGGACCTGAATTATGTTGTGGGCCCTACATTAGTTTGTTCCAAGCTGTAATCTCTTGTTCCGTTGGAGATGGCCGGAGCTTCGGCTTTTATGACTCCGATTGGATCCGTGGTGTTTTTTGCGCCCGAACAATACAGACATTTTGCTCATGTCCACCATTCATATTCCCGTATTGATTTTTTGTTTTGGACAGGTATACCCCCCCCCCCCTTCAGTGGTAGTGGCTGAGTACTCCGCAATTGTTACTTGGAATCATGCCCCGCACTTTGTTGCTAGAGTCTGGCCCTACCCACATCCGTCCTGGAGATTGGATGCTACATTGTTAGCTGATAAATTTTGTGAGCGTGTCCACCTTCATCGACGACTATATAAAATCTAACGGGTCCGATTCAATCTCGCCTTCCCCGGGAGGCCCTAAAGGAAGTCCTGGGGGGGGGGGGGGGGGAAGGAAGAGACACACGTTGGCTCTTACAGTGAGAGGTTGGAGCAGCAGACGCTGGTGGATTCCATTCTCGAGGTGGATCATCAGTACTCGCTAGATCCTACTCCGGAGCTGTTGGCAAGTAGGAAATAATTACAGACCCAGTTTGAGCTATTGGCTACCAGCAGGTGGTGCGTCCAAGAGTACCTTTTATGAGTACGTGAAGAGAGCCTGTCGTCTTCTGGCTCACCACCTCAAACGTCAAGCGGCAGGTGGCCTCCCGGGTGATCATTCCGATACTCAATTTGGGCGGCAACCTTGTTTCCACCCTTCCCCAGGTCAGTGCGGATTTAAAATCTTATCAGTCTTTTTTAAAATAAATTTAGAGCAGCCAATTCTTTTTCTTTTCCAATTAAGGGGCAATTTAACGTGGCCAATCCACCTAACCAGCACACATCTTTTTGGGTTGTGGGGGTGAAACCCATGCAGACATGGGGAGAATGTGCAAACTCCACACGGACAGCGAGCCAGGGCTGGGATTCGATAAAGTATCTCTATTTTCTAACAATGGATCCTTCCATTCTCTGCGAGAGCGAGTTCCACATCCTCGCCCCTCTCTGGGTCACGTTTTTCCTGACTTTCCCATCTGATTTATCAGTGACAGTCTCCTATTAATGGCCCCTCAAGTGAGAACATTTTCTCTATGTCTCTCTTCTATCAAATTGTCTCAGAATTATAAAGCCGTTGATCAGAGCCCCCCCCTCAGCCTTTTCCAGTGAAAAGAGTCCCCACCAGGTTCACTCGTTGCTGATTGGTGAAATGTCTCGGTTCTGATTTCAGCCTTGTAGCTGTTTTCACACCTTCTCCAGTGCCGCAATATCCATTTGCAATATGCAGAATGGAAACTGTGCACAGTATTCCAAATGTGATCTCCGATTTTATACAAGATTAACACAACTCCTCTGCTCTGAACTCATCGCTCACTCACACTCTCACACACACACACACACACACACACACACACACACAGCAGCCAAACCACTCTTCCCAGCTGTGACTGGGTTACTTTTGATGTCCTGTGACTGACCTGCGCACCGTCGTGCCTGCCCAGGCGCACTAACGTCACTGTGTATTGCAGGTATATCTGAGTGGCGAAGACATTCCCAGAGCGGGTGGAGAATTTGTCCTGTGCTATTACAGCAGCAACATGGAGTCCATTGTGGGACTTAGCTCCACATTTCACGTAAGTCCCGTATTGCCACAATCCTCACCGCCTCCGAATGAGAGGACGGAGATTTATCATAACTAAAAGTGCATTGTACCGGTCCTGGGAGTGTTTGATGGGCACAGTGTAGAGGGAGCTTTACTCTGTATCTAACCCCGTGCTGTACCTGTCCTGGGAGTGTTTGATGGGGACAGTGTAGAGGGAGCTTTACTCTGTATCTAACCCCGTGCTGTACCTGTCCTGGGAGTGTTTGATGGGGACAGTGTAGAGGGAGCTTTACTCTGTATCTAACCCCGTGCTGTACCAGTCCTGGAGTGTTTGATGGGGACAGTGTAGAGGGAGCTTTACTCTGTATCTAACCCCTTGCTGTACCTGTCCTGGGAGTGTTTGACAGGGACAGCGTAGAGGGAGCTTTACTCTGTATCTAACTCCGTTCTGTACCTGTCCTGGGAGTGTTTGATGGGGACAGTGTAGAGGGAGCTTTATTCTGTATCTAACCCCGTGCTGTACCTGTCCTGGGAGTGTTTGATGGGGACAGTGTAGAGGGAGCTTTACTCTGTATCTAACCCCGTGCTGTACCAGTCCTGGGAGTGTTTGATGGGGACAGTGTAGAGGGAGCTTTACTCTGTATCTAACCCCTTGCTGCACCTGTCCTGGGAGTGTTTGACAGGGACAGCGTAGAGGGAGCTTTACTCTGTATCTAACTCCGTTCTGTACCTGTCCTGGGAGTGTTTGATGGGGACAGTGTAGAGGGAGCTTTATTCTGTATCTAACCCCGTGCTGTACCTGTCCTGCGAGTGCTTGACAGGGACAGTGAAGAGGGAGCTTTACTCTGTATCTAACCCCGTGCTGTACCTGTCCTGCGAGTGTTTGATGGGGACAGTGTAGAGGGAGCTTTACTCTGTATCGAACCCCGTGCTGTACCTGTCCTGGGCGTGTTTGATGGGGACAGTGTAGAGGGAGCTTTACTCTGTATCTAACCCCGTGCTGTACCAGTCCTGGGAGTGTTTGATGGGGACAGTGTAGAGGGAGCTTTACTCTGTATCTAACCCCTTGCTGTACCTGTCCTGGGAGTGTTTGACAGGGACAGTGAAGAGGGAGCTTTACTCTGTATCTAACCCCGTGCTGTACCTGTCCTGCGAGTGCTTGACAGGGACAGTGTAGAGGGAGCTTTACTCTGTATCTAACCCCGTGCTGTACCTGTCCTGGGAGTGTTTCATGGGAACAGTGTAGAGGGAGCTTTACTCTGTATCTAACCCCTTGCTGTACCTGTCCTGGGAGTGTTTGATGGGGACAGTGGAGAGGGAGCTTTACTCTGGATCTAACCCCGTGCTGTACCTGTCCTGGGAGTGTTTGATGGGAACAGTGTAGAGGGAGCTTTACTCTGTATCTAACCCTGTGCTGTACCTGTCCTGGGAGTGTTTGATGGGAACAGTGTAGAGGGAGCTTTACTCTGTATCTAACCCCTTGCTGTACCTGTCCTGGGAGTGTTTGATGGGGACAGTGGAGAGGGAGCTTTACTCTGTATCTAACCCCGTGCTGTACCTGTCCTGGGAGTGTTTGATGGGGACAGTGGAGAGGGAGCTTTACTCTGTATCTAACCCCGTGCTGTACCTGTCCTGGGAGTGTTTGATGGGGAGAGTGTAGAGGGAGCTTTACTCTGTATCTAACCCCGTGCTGTACCTGTCCTGGGAGTGTTTGATGGGGAGAGTGTCGAGGGAGCTTTACTCTGTATCTAACCCCATGCTGTACCTGTCCTGGGAGTGTTTGATGGGGACAGTGTAGAGGGAGCTTTACTCTGTATCTAACCCCGTGATGTACCTGTCCTGGGAGTGTTTGATGGGGACAGTGTAGAGGGAGCTTTACTCTGTATCTAACCCCGTGCTGTACCTGTCCTGGGAGTGTTTGATGGGGACAGTGTCGAGGGAGCTTTACTCTGTATCTAAGCCCGTGCTGTACCTGTCCTGGGAGTGTTTGATGGGGACAGTGGAGAGGGAGCTTCACTCTGGGTTGCCTGCCCAAGCATCTCGGGGAGAGAACGCGTGCCAGAGAATCATTAAACATCCCCATCAATAATAGAACCAGCTGACCTGTAACCTTCTTGTAGAATTCCACCGGGAACCCAACCGCGATGCAGTTCTTGCCTGCATTTTTCCTAATGCTGTTCGATCCTCCCCCAAAACCAGCAGTGCCTCCAGTTCTTCCCACAATTCTTCCCACAATTCTTCCCCACCCTATGGAACTCCAGATCCTCTTTAAAAACTCTGCCATTCCCAGCTCCTCCTTCGGCACCTACGACCTGTAAAGCCTCTCATGGAAGGCTCGAAATGCCCCATTCACTTGTCTGGGGCGGAAACCAGCCTACAACAAACAACAAACAAAGAAATGTACAGCACAGGAACAGGCCCTTCGGCCCTCCAAGCCCGTGCGGACCATGCTGCCCGACTAAACTACAATCTTCTACACTTCCTGGGTCCGTATCCTTCTATTCCCACCCTATTCATGTATTTGTCAAGATGCCCCTTAAATGTCCCTATCGTCCCTGCTTCCACTACCTCCTCCGGTAGCGAGTTCCAGGTACCCACTACCCTCTGCGTAAAAAACTTGCCTCGTACATCTACTCTAAACCTTGCCCCTCTCACCTTAAACCTATGCCCCCTAGTAATTGACCCCTCTACCCTGGGGAAAAGCCTCTGACTATCCACTCTGTCTATGCCCCTCATAATTTTGTATACCTCTATCAGGTCGCCCCTCAACCTCCTTCGTTCCAGTGAGAACAAACCGAGTTTATTCAACCGCTCCTCATAGCTAATGCCCTCCATACCAGGCAACATTCTGGTAAATCTCTTCTGCACCCTCTCTAAAGCCTCCACATCCTTCTGGTAGTGTGGCGACCAGAATTGAACACTATACTCCAAGTGTGGCCTAACTAAGGATCCGTTCGGAATCCCTAACCTGAATGACCTCCCTAGTAGCCTCCTGCCACCTTAGCTGGTGAGCCAGGAGACGGCTGGCCTTTTCCCTCTACTCACACACCACCCCACTCAAACGCCTCAGCTGGCACACTGTCCTATCCATTGACAGCAGCTCCAACTCCTGCGTGCCAATAGTTTGGGAATTTGGTCGTTCACATTCCCTCGGTCCACTCGAACGATCTCATCCACAAATTTCTGACGTTCCTTGGCTTCCCCATCCACGTGTGCCGTATACAATACGATCTCCCCTCTAATCACCGCCTTCAACGCCTCCCACAGAGCAGAGGCCGAGACCATCCCATTTTCATTGAACTCCCCGTATTCCCTTACGGCTCCCGAAATCTTCCCGCAGGATCCACTATCCAACAGAAGCTTTCCGTCCAACTCCATCACGTGCTCTGCGTACGGCGCCTGCCTCCAATACCAGATATACCAAATACGGATCACGGTCAGAGATGCCCAGCACCGAATATTCTGCCGTTATCACCATGGGGTGGGGGGGGAGGGGGGTAATGGATGACAAAGTAATGTATCCTCAAGTACACCTCGTGTCCTGGAGGAAAAATGAGAACTCTTTACCCCCAGGGTGCATAAACCACCACGGTCCGTGCCCCCTGTCTCCTCGATCAATGCAGCAAGCTCCAACTCCATCCCAGAATGGACCAATAACTTCAGCTGGGAGCAATCGAGCTTCGGGTCTAATACCCAGTTTAAATCCACCCCGCCCCCACCCACGATCAGGGTCACTCCTGAGGGAGCGCTGCACTGTCAGAGGGTCAGTACTGAGGGAGTGCTGCACTGTCAGAGGGTCAGTACTGAGGGAGTGCCGCTCTGTCAGAGGGTCAGTACTGAGGGAGCGCTGCACTGTCAGAGGGTCAGTACTGAGGGAGCGCTGCACTGTCAGAGGGTCAGTACTGAGGGAGTGCTGCACTGTCAGAGGGTCAGTACTGAGGGAGCGCTGCACTGTCAGAGGGTCAGTCCTGAAGGAGTGCTGCAATGTCAGAGGGTCAGTACTGAGGGAGCGCTGCACTGTCAGAGGGTCAGGACTGAGGGAGCGCTGCACTGTCAGAGGGTCAGGACTGAGGGAGTGCTGCATTGTCAGAGGGTCAGGACTGAGGGAGTGCCGCACTGTCAGAGGGTCAGGACTGAGGGAGTGCCGCACTGTCAGAGTCAGTACTGAGGGAGCGCTGCACTGTCAGAGGGTCAGTACTGAGGGAGTGCCACACTGTCAGTGTCAGTACTGAGGGAGTGCCGCACTGTCCGAGGGTTGGTATTGTCTCGATGCAAGTCTGCCTGTCTTGTTTTCACTCTTACAGATCATGCCGGAATGTGCCGAAAATTCGCTCGGTGTTGATGATGGAATGGATGTGTCATGTGACAGCCTAGCTCAAGGCGACTGACACTTGCTGAATGCCCTATCGCTGGATCACGTGCCTTGTCTATCACATGCCTTGTGCAATCGCCCATGGCAACAGCATCAGCCTCGACCCCATCTCTGCACACAACGCTGACTGTAATGCATCTCATCTTTTATTGTAGCCCTGTCTATCTATGGCCTGTGTTGAGGTTGTACCAGAGGCAAACGCGAGGACCGGGACTCGGCCTGCCCTGCTCTGAAGATATCCCGGTTCTCCGAGTGTTGGCTTGGCTCCAGTGGCCACTGGATATGAGGAGACCGAGGAGGTGGCGGGAGATCCTGGTACAATCTCACCCTCGCTGCTCTCCCGGGGCCAGCCCTGCGTGTCGTTCCTGCTTAGCCAGCTTCTCGCTGCTCCTTCTTCCACCCTGTCTCCCTTTCTGATATTGGAAAAGCAATACGATTTGCTGAATGTTTGCTTCCTCCGGATTGGCTAATGAAGAAGGCACAGCCCGAGGTCACTAGCTATGGGGCGCGGTTACTAGTTAGTACAGGAATGATGGGGCGGGGTTACTAGTTAGTACAGGAATGATGGGGCAGGGTTACTAGTTAGTACAGGATTGATGGGGCGGGGTTACTAGTTAGTACAGGATTGATGGGGCGGGGTTACTAGTTAGTACAGGAATGATGGGGCAGGGTTACTAGTTAGTACAGGAATGATGGGGTGGGGTTACTAGTTAGTACAGGATTGATGGGGCGGGGTTACTAGTTAGTACAGGAATGATGGGGCAGGGTTACTAGTTAGTACAGGAATGATGGGGCGGGGTTACTAACTAGTACAGGAATGATGGGGTGGGGTTACTAGTTAGTACAGGAATGATGGGGCAGGGTTACTAGTTAGTACAGGAATGATGGGGCGGGGTTACTAGTTAGTACAGGAATGATGGGGTGCGGTTACTAGTTAGTACAGGAATGATGGGGTGCGGTTACTAGTTAGTACAGGATTGATGGGGCGGGGTTACTAGTTAGTACAGGATTGATGGGGCGGGGTTACTAGTTAGTACAGGAATGATGGGGCAGGGTTACTAGTTAGTACAGGAATGATGGGGTGGGGTTACTAGTTAGTACAGGATTGATGGGGCGGGGTTACTAGTTAGTACAGGAATAATGGGGCAGGGTTACTAGTTAGTACAGGAATGATGGGGCGGGGTTACTAACTAGTACAGGAATGATGGGGCAGGGTTACTAGTTAGTACAGGAATGATGGGGCGGGGTTACTAACTAGTACAGGAATGATGGGGCAGGGTTACTAGTTAGTACAGGAATGATGGGGTGGGGTTACTAGTTAGTACAGGAATGATGGGGCGGGGTTACTAGTTAGTACAGGATTGATGGGGTGCGGTTACTAGTTAGTACAGGATTGATGGGGCGGGGTTACTAGTTAGTACAGGAATGATGGGGCAGGGTTACTAGTTAGTACAGGAATGATGGGGTGGGGTTACTAGTTAGTACTGGATTGATGGGGCGGGGTTACTAGTTAGTACAGGAATGATGGGGCAGGGTTACTAGTTAGTACAGGAATGATGGGGCGGGGTTACTAACTAGTACAGGAATGATGGGGTGGGGTTACTAGTTAGTACAGGAATGATGGGGCAGGGTTACTAGTTAGTACAGGAATGATGGGGCGGGGTTACTAGTTAGTACAGGAATGATGGGGTGCGGTTACTAGTTAGTACAGGATTGATGGGGCGGGGTTACTAGTTAGTACAGGATTGATGGGGCGGGGTTACTAGTTAGTACAGGAATGATGGGGCAGGGTTACTAGTTAGTACAGGAATGATGGGGTGGGGTTACTAGTTAGTACAGGATTGATGGGGCGGGGTTACTAGTTAGTACAGGAATGATGGGGCAGGGTTACTAGTTAGTACAGGAATGATGGGGCGGGGTTACTAACTAGTACAGGAATGATGGGGCAGGGTTACTAGTTAGTACAGGAATGATGGGGCGGGGTTACTAACTAGTACAGGAATGATGGGGCAGGGTTACTAGTTAGTACAGGAATGATGGGGTGGGGTTACTAGTTAGTACAGGAATGATGGGGCGGGGTTACTAGTTAGTACAGGAATGATGGGGTGCGGTTACTAGTTAGTACAGGATTGATGGGGCGGGGTTACTAGTTAGTACAGGATTGATGGGGCGGGGTTACTAGTTAGTACAGGAATGATGGGGCAGGGTTACTAGTTAGTACAGGAATGATGGGGTGGGGTTACTAGTTAGTACAGGATTGATGGGGCGGGGTTACTAGTTAGTACAGGAATGATGGGGCAGGGTTACTAGTTAGTACAGGAATGATGGGGCGGGGTTACTAACTAGTACAGGAATGATGGGGCAGGGTTACTAGTTAGTACAGGAATGATGGGGCGGGGTTACTAACTAGTACAGGAATGATGGGGCAGGGTTACTAGTTAGTACAGGAATGATGGGGTGGGGTTACTAGTTAGTACAGGAATGGTGGGGTTACTAGTTAGTACAGGAATGATGGGGAGGGGTTACTAGTCAGTACAGAAGGGGCAGTATACTCTGGTTGTGAAGACTTTGTTATGTCACTGATTTTTTTTTTCACTCTATCTTATGATCTTTGTGCTGTTACAGGAATATTCTAACTTTTTTTTGTCCCATATTAAACGCAAACCAATTGAAAGTACATCCCTGATCCTGACCGCAGTCCCTAATGCTGAGCATTTCACTTTCCTCTCTCGCTCTCTCTCTCTGCCTGCTGTCTCTCTCTCTCTCGCACGCTCTCTGCCTGCTGTCTCTCTCACACACACCCGCTCTCTGCCTGCTGTCTCTCTCACACACACCCGCTCTCTGCCTGCTGTCTCTCTCTCACCCGCTCTCTGCCTGCTGTCTCTCTCTCACCCGCTCTCTGCCTGCTGTCTCTCTCACACACACCCGCTCTCTGCCTGCTGTCTCTCTCACACACACCCGCTCTCTGCCTGCTGTCTCTCTCTCACCCGCTCTCTGCCTGCTGTCTCTCTCTCACACCCGCTCTCTGCCTGCTGTCTCTCTCTCACCCGCTCTCTGCCTGCTGTCTCTCTCTCTCACACCCGCTCTCTGCCTGCTGTCTCTCTCTCACACCCGCTCTCTGCCTGCTGTCTCTCTCTCACACCCGCTCTCTGCCTGCTGTCTCTCTCTCACCCGCTCTCTGCCTGCTGTCTCTCTCTCTCACACCCGCTCTCTGCCTGCTGTCTCTCTCTCACCCGCTCTCTGCCTGCTGTCTCTCTCACACCCGCTCTCTGCCTGCTGTCTCTCTCTCACACCCGCTCTCTGCCTGCTGTCTCTCTCTCACACACCCGCTCTCTGCCTGCTGTCTCTCTCACACCCGCTCTCTGCCTGCTGTCTCTCTCACACCCGCTCTCTGCTTGCTGTCTCTCTCACACACACCCGCTCTCTGCCTGCTGTCTCTCTCTCACACCCGCTCTCTGCCTGCTGTCTCTCTCTCACACCCGCTCTCTGCCTGCTGTCTCTCTCTCACACCCGCTCTCTGCCTGCTGTCTCTCTCTCACACCCGCTCTCTGCCTGCTGTCTCTCTCTCACACCCGCTCTCTGCCTGCTGTCTCTCTCTCTCACACCCGCTCTCTGCCTGCTGTCTCTCTCTCTCACACCCGCTCTCTGCCTGCTGTCTCTCTCTCTCACACCCGCTCTCTGCCTGCTGTCTCTCTCTCTCACACCCGCTCTCTGCCTGCTGTCTCTCTCACACCCACTCTCTGCCTGCTGTCTCTCTCTCACACCCGCTCTCTGCCTGCTGTCTCTCTCTCACACCCGCTCTCTGCCTGCTGTCTCTCTCTCACACCCGCTCTCTGCCTGCTGTCTCTCTCTCACACCCGCTCTCTGCCTGCTGTCTCTCTCTCACACCTGCTCTCTGCCTGCTGTCTCTCTCACACCCGCTCTCTGCCTGCTGTCTCTCTCTCTCACACCCGCTCTCTGCCTGCTGTCTCTCTCTCTCACACCCGCTCTCTGCCTGCTGTCTCTCTCACACCCACTCTCTGCCTGCTGTCTCTCTCTCACACCCGCTCTCTGCCTGCTGTCTCCCTCTCTCACCCGCTCTCTGCCTGCTGTCTCTCTCACACCCGCTCTCTGCCTGCTGTCTCTCTCACACCCGCTCTCTGCCTGCTGTCTCTCTCTCTCACACCCGCTCTCTGCCTGCTGTCTCTCTCTCTCACACCCGCTCTCTGCCTGCTGTCTCTCTCTCTCACCCGCTCTCTGCCTGCTGTCTCTCTCTCTCACCCGCTCTCTGCCTGCTGTCTCTCTCACACCCACTCTCTGCCTGCTGTCTCTCTCTCTCACCCGCTCTCTGCCTGCTGTCTCTCTCTCTCACCCGCTCTCTGCCTGCTGTCTCTCTCACACCCGCTCTCTGCCTGCTGTCTCTCTCACACCCGCTCTCTGCCTGCTGTCTCTCTCACACCCGCTCTCTGCCTGCTGTCTCTCTCTCTCACACCCGCTCTCTGCCTGCTGTCTCTCTCACACCCGCTCTCTGCCTGCTGTCTCTCTCTCTCTCACCCGCTCTCTGCCTGCTGTCTCTCTCTCTCTCACCCGCTCTCTGCCTGCTGTCTCTCTCTCTCTCACCCGCTCTCTGCCTGCTGTCTCTCTCTCTCTCACCCGCTCTCTGCCTGCTGTCTCTCTCTCTCTCACCCGCTCTCTGCCTGCTGTCTCTCTCTCTCTCACCCGCTCTCTGCCTGCTGTCTCTCTCTCTCACACCCGCTCTCTGCCTGCTGTCTCTCTCTCTCTCACCCGCTCTCTACCTGTTGTCTCTCTCTCAACCGCTCTCTGCCTCCTGTCCCCCTCACACCCGCTCTCTGCCTGCTGTTTTGTGCTGTCTTATCTGTCACTCTCTCTTTTTGGCTTCCCCTGTGCTGTGTTTCTGCTCTCGTCCTCCCTTCTAGGGGCGGCGAGTGCCCAGCACTTTCCAATCCCTGAGCGAATCCGTCCTCGGGTTGAGGGATTTTATTTATTTATTCTCTGCAGTTTCTGCTGCGTTTGATCGTTCTGACGATTCTGCCTCAAGTTCTGCTCCACTCTGGCCCCTTCCCTCCAAGATCATTCTGAATATCTGCAATTCGACCATGATGAGATTTCCCCAGCCAGGTGTGGAAGCGACATTAGAACATGGTGAGGCCATTCGATCCCTCGAGCCTGATCCACCTTTCTGTGAGAGCACAGTGGTTCTGAACCTCAGCTCCATGTATTGTGTATGAAGAACAAAGAATAATCCAGCACAGGAACAGGCCCTTCGGCCCTCCAAGCCTGTGCCGGTCATGATACCAACCTTGGCCAAAACCCTCAGCACTTCCTCGTGCCGTGTCCCTCTATACCCATCCTATCCGTGTGTTTGTCAAGATGCCTTTTGAACACTGTTAATGTATCTGCTTCCACAACCTCCCCTGGCAACGCATTCCAGGCACTCACCACCCTCTGTGTAAAAAAACCTGCCTCGCACATCTCCTCTAAACTTTGCCCCATGGAACGTAAACCTATGCCCCCTGGTGCCTGACCCCTCCACCCTGGGAAAGAGTGCCTGCCCATCCACTCTATCCATGCCCCTCATAATCGTGTAGACCTCGGTCAGGTCGCCCCTCAACCTCCGTCTTTACAATGAAAACAGTCCGAGTCTATTCAGCCTCTCCTCATAGATAACACCCTCCAGACCAGGCAACCTCCTGGGAAACCTCCTCTGCACCCTCTCCAAAGCCTCCACATCCTTCTGGTAGTGCGGTGACCAGAATTGTGCGCAATATTCCAAGTGCGGCCGTACCAAGGCTCTATACAACTGCAGCATGACTTGCCAATTTTTATACTCGATGCCCCGTCCAATGAAGGCAAGCATTCCGTATGCTTCCTTGACGACCTTGTCCACTTGTGTTGCCACCTTCAAAGATTTGGTCTCCTTAGCCAAAGAGGAAAAAACCTCCATGAGATTGTTTCCTGGGTGGGGGAGGGATGTCCTATGTGGAGCGACCAGGCTTATTAAAGAAGCTTCCAGAGAGGGTTTACCAGGATGGACCCTGAGATGTAGTAACGGGTCAGTCATTGCAAACATGAGCAATTCCTTCACTCTAAATATTCATTGAGTGTATTCAGAACCGAGATTGAGAGTTTTTTAGACACAAGGGTACTTGGGGGACATCAGGATGTCCTGAGAGGATGGAGACCAGCCATGATGATATTGATGGTGTTACAGGCTCCAGGAGGCTGAATGGGCCTCCTGTTCCTGTGTAACAGGCCCGAGGAGGCTGAATAGGCCTCCTGTTCCTGTGTAACAGGCTTGAGGAGACTGAATGGGCCTCCTCCTTTTCCTGTGTAACAGGCTCGAAGAGCTGAATGGGCCTCCTCCTGTTCCTGTGTAACAGGCTCGAGGAGGCTGAATGGGCCTCCTGTTCCTGTGTAACAGGCTCGAAGAGCTGAATGGGCCTCCTCCTGTTCCTGTGTAACAGGCCCGAGGAGGCTGAATGGGCCTCCTGTTCCTGTGTAACAGGCTCGAGGAAGCTGAATGGGCCTCCTCCTGTTCCTGTGTAAATGGCTCAAGGGGCTGAATGGCCTCCTATTCCTGTATAACAAGCTGGAGAGGGGCTGAATGGCCTCCTGTTCCTGTGTAACAGGCTCGAGGAAGCTGATTGGGCCTCCTCCTGTTCCTGTACGGATGTCGGATTTAAAATTGTTAATTGAATTTGCGTCTACCCTTCCCTTTCAAACTCGGCGACGGAAGCTGTTATTTTTCCCGAGAGTTTTTATTGCTATGTTACCGACAGTGATTCTGGGTTTTGATTGAGGTGAATTATCCTCGTCCTCCCGTGAAGATTGACACCGAATCATTATTCTTTCCTCGTTGTCATTCTCTCCATTTGCCTCCGCTGATTGGAAAGGAGTCAGATTGACCCCCACAAACCCCCCGCTTCTAACCCGAGAACGTCGAATAAAGGCAGAAATAGCAAAGGGGGGGGGAATGGGAGAGAGAAAACATCCTGGAATTGAGGGAGTGAGTTTGAGGCACAAGAGGCTGTTCAACCCATCGCTCCCGTTCTGTACACTTTCCCGAGCGGGCTGGAGTCCGGCTGCAGAGACTTCCCTCTCCCAGAGCTAACCCCACTCTGCAGTTTCAGCAAATATAGTTTGGGACTTTATCTCATTTTATTAAAATTCATGTATAAATACATTTTAAAATCTTTGCACTATGCCTGTGTTGTATAGTTAATAGATGTCATTTTTATATCGTATTAGAGTCTCTGTTATAAACATTGATTAAAAAATACAAACTACAAAATCTGTTCTTGTTTCTATAATGTTCCAGACAGCAACTGCCCACTCGGACCCCCACCCTGCCTGCTCGCGCCCCCCCCCCCCCAGCCTGCCTGCTCAGACCCCCCCCCCCCCCCCCACCCTGCCCGCTCAGCCCCCCAAACCTGCCCACTCGGAGCCCCCCCCCCCACCCTGCCCGCTCAGCCCCCCAGGCCTGCCCACACTGACCCGCCCCCACCCTTACCCCAAACCTGCCCGCCCGGACCACCCCCCCCAACCCTGCCCGCACAGCCCCCCAAGCCTGCCCACTCGGACCCCCCCCCCAACCCTGCCCGCACAGCCCCCCAAGCCTGCCCACTCGGACCCCCCCCCAACCCTGCCCGCTCGGACCCACCCTGCCCGCTCGGACCCTCCTCCCCCCACCCTGCCCGCTCGGACTCCTCCCCCCCCCCCCCCCTCCACAACCCTGCCCGCTCGGACCCCCCTCCCCCCAAGCCTGCCCACTCTGACCCCCCTGCCCGCTCGGGACCCCCCTCCCCCCAGCCTGCCCGTTCGGACCCCCCTCCCCCCAGCATGCCCGCTCGGACCCCCCCTTCCCCCAAGCCTGCCTACTCGGACCCCCCTGCCTGCTCGGACCCCCCTCCCCCCAGCCTGCCCGCTCGGACCCCCCCTCCCCCCAGCCTGCCCGCTCGGACCCCCCTCCCCCCAGCCTGCCCGCTCGGACCCCCCTCCCCCCCAGCCTGCCCGCTTGGACCCCCCTCCCCCCCCAGCCTGCCCGCTCAGACCCCCCTCCCCCCAAACCTGCCCACTCGGACCCCCCTGCCCCGCTCGGATCCCCCTCCCCCCACCCTGCCCACTCGGACCCCCCTGCTCGCTCGGATCCCCCTCCCCCCAGCCTGCCTGCTCGGACCCCCCTCCCTCCACCCTGCCCGCTCGGGCCCCCCTCCCACCAGCCTGCCCGCTCGGACCCCCCTCCCCCAGCCTGCCTGCTCAGACCCCCCCCCCAGCCTGCCCGCTCAAACCCCCCCTCCACCCTGTCCGCTCGGACCCCCCCCCACCCAGCCTGCCCACTCAGACCCCCCCCCCCCAGGCCGCCATTTGGCATCGGCTCTACCAGCTCGCTGACCACCCTGCCTGGCATCTGCTCAGTCCCTGCCCATCCCACTCAGCCCCTCCCCGCTCGGCATCCGCCCCTCCTATTCGATGACTGCCCTTCCCACTTGGTGCCCACCTTGCCTGCTCGGCGCCCCGCCCTGCCGGCTCACCATCTACCCTGCAGGACGTCCACTCAGCGTCCACTCTGCCTGGGCATCAGCTCGGCCTAGGCATAGGTTGGGGGCAGTTGTGGTTTCGGCACGGTAGCACAGTGGTTAGCACTGTTGCTTCACAGCTCCAGGGTCCCAGGTTCGATTCCCGGCTTGGGCCACTGTCTGTGCGGAGTCTGCACGTCCTCCCCGTGTCTGCGTGGATTTCCTCCGGGTGCTCCGGTTTCCTCCCACAAGACGTGCTGTTAGGTGAATTGGACATTCTGAATTCTCCCTCTGTGTACCCGAACAGGCGCCGGAATGTGGCGACTAGGGGCTTTTCACAGCAACTTCATTGCAGTGTTAATGTAAGCCTACTTGTGACAATAATAAAGATGATGATTATTCTGATATAACCTGAGGCTGGTATGGAAGCGGGTGAGACGTTGTCACTGGGCCTGTGGCCATCCTGCTTTAGCAGAGTCAGACAGGGAGGTACTTCGACCCTCCACGTCAGGCACAGGGCTGAGGAAAACACCCTCAAATCTGTTTCCCGTTTTGGACCAACCCACATCAAGAATCTGAGAAAAATAAAGTGAAAATGAAAGTGAAAGAGAGAGAGGACGAGAGACCTGCCGGACAGAGAGGGACACGAATCCAGAGGTAAGAGTCTGGGGCATCAAACACTGGGTGCCTGGGCTGGGGACGGGACGATTATATTTTAAGTGTGTTTGAACCCTTCACAAGGACTGGGCCTGTCGAGTGACTGCAATTAACTCTCTCACTCCCATCCCGGCTGTGCTGAGGTAACACAAATCACATTGTAAAAATCCTTTCCCGGGATGGCAGAGTTGCTGACTAGATAGGCCTTCATTGTCCACCCCGACTGGCCCTGGCTGGTGAGGCTGACCCATTAGGAGTGAAGCATGTTTGGGGGTGGCACGGTGGCGCAGTGGTTAGCGCTGGGACTGCGGCGCCGAGGACCCGGGTTCAATCCCGGCCCCGGGTCACTGTCTGTGCGGAATCTGCACGTCCTCCCCGTGTCTGCGTGGGTTTCCTCCGGGTGCTCCGGTTTCCTCCCACAGTCCAAAGATGTGCAGGTTAGGTGGATTGGCCACACTAAATTGCCCTTGGTGTCCAAAATTGCCCTTAGTGTTGGGTGGGGTTACTGGGCTATGGGGATAGGGTGGCGGTGTTGACCTTGGGTAGGGTGCTCTTTCCAAGAGCCTGTGCAGACTCGATGGGCTGAATGGCCTCCTTCTGCACTGTAAATTCTATGAAATCTATGTGCAGGGTAGGTGGATTGGCCACACTAAATTGCCCCTTAATTGGAAAAAAAATGGGGTACTCTAAATTTATTTTTAAAAAGCAGGGATGGGTGTTGGGGGGGGGCAATGGGGTCAGGGAGGTGTTGGGGGGGGGGGGTGAGGGGGATTTTCTTGTACAATCTAATGCTGCTGATTTCTGTTTATATTTGGTACTTGTTGGTTTTAGGTTTTGACAGTGACCAGTGTCGAGGGCAGTGGACGGTGATGATGGTGGACGTTGGGGGGAGCACTCTCTGCAGTAATTGGTAAGGAATTGGATGGATCTGAATAATCTCAGTGTGAACTGTGGAAAGCAGCCAGATCATCTTCATTTCCTCCTCTCTCTCAATAATATAACTGCAAACATTTGGATACCAGCTTCAACCTGATAATATCACAGATTATAAATGCCTTGAAAATCTGGAATTGTGTGTGTTTGAGAGTAACTTGCAATAGCAGAATAGGAATGTTGTCAAGTTAGAATTGTCATAGGAGCGGCATGTAGCGCAGTGGTTAGCACTGGGACTGTGATGCTGAGGACCCGGGATCGAATCCCGGCCCCGGGTCACTGTCCGTGTGGAGTTTGCACATTCTCCCCGTGTCTGCGTGGGTTTCGCCCCCACAACCCAAAGACGTGCAGGTGGGTGGATTGACCACGCCAAATTGCCCCTTAATTGGGGGAAAAAAAATAATTGGGTACTCTAAATTTTTTTTTTAATTAGAACTGTGATACAGAGTGACACTGCGCGCAATCTAACCACCGCATTGCACCCGATGTGCATCAGGGCATGCCGATTAAATAGCGGGTAAGGCCATCGCCAATCAGTTTGCTATCTAACTGGCCACATCCCGTAGGCGAATTCCAGATCTTGCCCAAATATGGCAAGCTGACCGTTAACCCCCAGTTTGCATTAATTTATCTCATTAGTGAGATTGAAGTCGAATGTAACACCTTACTGAGAATTAACCTGCTCCCCAGCGAGAAATCACACGGGCACCGTTTAGTCCTTTTTTAAAACACAAAGTTGGTGCAATGGCTGCCATGGGGAACTGACCAGGTGAGTTTCCATTTTGCTACTCCACGTTTCTTTCTCTCTCTCTCTCTCTCTCTCTCTCTCTCTCTCTCTCTCTCTCTCTCTCTCTGACTCTCTCTCTCTCTCTCTCTCTCTCTCTGACTCTCTCTCTCTCTCCTCTCTCTCTCTCTCTGACTCTGACTCTCTCTCTCTCTCTCGGACTTTCTCTCTCGGACTTTCTCTCTGACTCTCTCTCTCTCTCTCTGACTCTCTCTCTGACTCTCTCTCTCTCTCTCCTCTCTCTGACTCTCTCTCTCTCTCTCTCTCTCTGACTCTCTCTCTCTCTCACTCTCTCTGACTCTCTCTCTCTCTCACTCTCTCTGACTCTCTCTCTCTCTCTCTCTCTCTCTGACTCTCTCTCTCTCTCTCTCTCTCTCTCTGACTCTCTCTCTCTCTCTCTCTCTCTCTCTGACTCTCTCTCTCTCTCTCTCTCTCTGACTCTCTCTCTCTCTCTCTGACTTTCTCTCTCTCTCTGACTTTCTCTCTTTCGTTCACCCCCCCCCCCCCCTTCCCTTTAGTTAGTTAGTGTAATAAATTTATAGTTTTGTTCAGTAACAAGCTTTGTGTTCTTTATTCAACACTACACGTCCCAGCCATCCAGGTAAAGCAGAATAGAGAATACAACATGCTACAGGAGTGTAAATATTAAGGGGACCACATTACAATATGGTACCCGGACTGGTCCTAGAATAGAATAGTCAGGTTTAGGGAGAAAGAAAGAATCTCTGTTCGAAGAAAGAAAATAACTTGCAAAGAAAAATCTCAATCCAGCATGAACAATCCGAGTCCAGCAGCAACCAGTAACATCACAAAAAGAAATACCCAGCCGAAGCTTCATGGGGGGTCTGCAGACTCCAGAATCATTCAGGACATCGGGTAATGCAGATGTGAACTGGAAAGTTTTCAAACAAGATTCTGAACTGTACCTCTCAGCCTTAAACCTCCACACAGTCGGTGAGAAGCGAAAGATTGTGCTGTTACTCATTCTGGCTGGACCGCTGCTGTACACCTGTATAACTCCTTCCACTTTCAGAATGAAGATGATAAAAAATAAGTTTGAAGTGGTCATTGAAAAATTTGGCAGCTATTCTGAGCTTAAAAGAAATGAAAAGCTGAGTAAAAGACTGCAAAATCGACAAAAAGTAACGCTGGAAGATCCTAGTAATATATCCCGTGCGAGCAACGTAACTAAAAATAGATGTCTGAAATGTTGAATCGGCAAAGTAATGTGAAAAATGTTGCCTCCGTTGAAGCAGTGAAGCGGTTAGAAGTTCAGCGCACTGAAAAGGCCAGTTTGCACAAGCGCACGAGGTGGGGGGGGGAAAGCGCGCTTCGGAAGTTGGAGATTTCGGACATGCGCAGGCTGATTTCTTGCAGCGGGAATGCGATTGGAGCGTTCGGGGTATGTGAACCGGCAGCATTGCTGCCCAATCAAAGTCACGTTGTGCAATTTGCCATTGACGACAAAGCAAGAGTCCGTATTGGGAATGAAAGCGGGAAAAGCCCTGAGCCTCGTTAAGCGGCTGTATGTTCCAGACAGCGTGAAGACAGGATCATTGTAACTGGCAACGAGATATACAGTAATCATAGAATCATAGGATTTACAGTGCAGAAGGAGGCCATTCGGCCCATCGAGTCTGCACCGGCCTTTGGAAAGAGTACCCCACCCAAGTCCACCACCTCCCCGTAACCCCACCCAACCTTTTTGGACACTTAAGGGCGATTTATCGCGGCCGATCCACCTAACCCGCACATCTTTGGACTGTGGGAGGAAACCGGAGCACCCGGAGCAAACCCACGCACACACTGGGAGAATGTGCAAACTCCGCACAGACAGTGACCCAAGCCGGGAATCGAACCTGGGACCCTGGAGCTGTGACGCAACTGTGCTAACCACTGTGCTGCTGTGAGGACAGTAAACAGCCAGAAGAAGTAGACTATGAAGTTCTATCCACTGTATCGGCGAACAGTGGCGAAGTGATCACAAATAGCATACAAGCTGTGCAGGACAAAGGCGAGACTGACAGATCTCAGCTGGACGGTACAAAGGCTGACAATCGGAGTGCAACAGTGATCAGATCAATTGAGAGCACATCAATCGTGAACAGCCTACAAGAAAATTACATCTTGGAGAAGTTGACTCCAGATGAGGAACACCAAGAGATCATCGATAAATCAGATCATCCAAAGGGAAATCCTATCACAAAGTTCAATGATACATCCGATGATCAAAAGGACACAGATGGTAAAAAGGTTGAGCACACACAGTGTGACTATGGAGCAACAGACTGTACACAAAGGTGTGGCTGTGAAAGCGAGGAACAACTGAACAACACGGGGGGCAGCACGGTTAGCATTGTGGTTAGCACCGTTGCTTCACAGCTCCAGGGGCCCAGGTTCGATTCCCGGCTTGGGTCACTGTCTGTGCGGAGTCTGCACGTTCTCCCCGTGTGTGCGTGGGTTTCCTCCGGGTGCTCCGGTTTCCTCCCACAGTCCAAAGATGTGCAGGTTAGGTGGATTGGCCGTGATCATTGCCCTTAGTGTCCAAAATTGCCCTTAGTGTTGGGTGGGGCTACTGGGTTATGGGGATAGTGTGGAGGTGTTTACCTTGGGCAGGGTGCTCTTTCCAAGAGCCGGTGCAGACTCGATGGGCCGAATGGCCTCGTTCTGCACTGTAAATTCTATGTTAAAAAAACACAATGAAATTCAACGACAAGAAATGATATAAGCTGCAACGTGATAATTCGTTAACCTGTCGCTCTTGTCGATCTCTCTGCAGTAAGAAGGATGTGGCCACCTCCAATTACCCCATTCACGAGATTCACTGCAAACGATTCATCCAGTTGTGTCCCCTCTGCGATGAGCCCGTGCCAACAGCAGAGCTCCAGGAGCACAGAGAGAGAGAGCACCGACAGGTCCGAGAGAGTCACCGGGCCAGCAAATGGCAGCTGATCGGGAGCTGGGGTCAGCGGGCTGGGGGTCTGGGGTCAGCGGGCTGGGGGTCTGGGGTCAGCGGGCTGGGGGTCTGGGGTCAGCGGGCTGGGGGTCTGGGGTCAGCGGGGTGGGGGTCTGGGGTCAGCGGTCTGGGGTCAGCGGGCTGGGGGTCAGCGGGCTGGGGGTCAGCGGGCTGGGGGTCAGCGGGCTGGGGTCAGCGGGCTGGGGGTCTGGGGTCAGCGGGCTGGGGGTCTGGGGTCAGCGGGCTGGGGGTCTGGGGTCAGCGGAGTGGGGGTCTGGGGTCAGCGGGGTGGGGGTCTGGGGTCAGCGGGGTGGGGGTCTGGGGTCAGCGGGGTGGGGGTCTGGGGTCAGCAGGGTGGGGGTCTGGGGTCAGCGGGGTGGGGGTCTGGGGTCAGCAGGGTGGGGGTCTGGGGTCAGCGGGGTGGGGGTCTGGGGTCAGCGGGGTGGGGGTCTGGGGTCAGCGGGGTGGGGGTCTGGGGTCAGCGAGCTGGGGGTCTGGGGTCAGCGGGCTGGGGGTCGGGTCAGCGGGGTGGGGGTCTGGGGTCAGCGGGGTGGGGGTCTGGGGTCAGTGGGCTGGGGGTCTGGGGTCAGTGGGCTGGGGGTCTGGGGTCAGCGGGGTGGGGGTCTGGGGTCAGCGGGATGGGGGTGGGTCTGGGGTCAGTGGGATGTGTCTCCGTGTCTGACTTTGATTTTTGACTGCAGGTTAAATGTTGTCAGTGTGACAAAGGAATTGAAAAGTGTCAACTGGAGAGACATGAGGTGAGGCTCGGTTTCTGCTCTTTACTCTTGCTGTATCTGCCCTGCGAGTGTTTGATGTTTGTTACTGAATGCGAAATGGGATCTACGTCCAGAGCACGGGGGGAGCGGGGTGGGGGAGCGGGGCGGGGGGAGCAGGGAGCGGGGGGAGCAGGGAGCGGGGGGCGGGGGGAGCAGGGAGCGGGGGGAGCAGGGAGCGGGGGGAGCAGGGCGGAGGGAGCGGGGAGCGGGGCGGGGGGAGCAGGGAGCGGGGGGAGCAGGGAGCGGGGCGGGGGGAGCAGGGAGCGGGGCGGGGGGAGCGGGGCGGGGGGAGCAGGGAGCGGGGGGGAGCAGGGGGCGGGGGGAGCAGGGAGCGGGGGGAGCAGGGAGCGGGGGGAGCAGGGAGCGGGGGGAGCAGGGAGCGGGGGGAGCAGGGAGCGGGGGGAGCAGGGAGCGGGGGGAGCAGGGCGGAGGGAGCGTGGAGCGGGGCGGGGGGAGCAGGGAGCGGGGGGAGCAGGGAGCGGGGCGGGGGGAGCAGGGAGCGGGGCGCGGGGAGCGGGGGGAGCGGGGGGCGGGGGGAGCAGGGGGCGGGGGGAGCAGGGGGCGGGGGGAGCAGGGGGCGGGGGGAGCAGGGGGCGGGGGGAGCAGGGGGCGGGGGGAGCAGGGGGCGGGGGGAGCAGGGGGCGGGGGGAGCAGGGAGCGGGGGGAGCAGGGAGCGGGGGGAGCGGGGCGGGGGAGCGGGGCGGGGGGAGCAGGGAGCGGGGGCGGGGCGCGGTCTACCCAATCTGAGTCTGACCCTCCGCTTTAAGAGATTCCAGTTCCACTTCTGTCACTCATTTAGTTGTTTTAAATGTCCCATGATGCTTCACTGGCACGATTATCGAACAGAATTTGACGCCGAGTCACATTTGGAGATAGTGGGACAGGTGACTGACCAAAAGCTGGTCAGTGAGGGGGGATTTGTATCTTGGTGGAGGAGAGAGGGAGCGTTGTCTGGAGGTTTCGGGAGGGGATTCCAGAGCTCGACCCAGACAGCTGATGGCACGGCCGCCCGTGGTGGAGTGATTAACGTCGGGGATGCGAATTAGGCCAGAATGACAGCTGCATAGAGATCTTGGAGGGTTGGAGGGGGTTACAGAGACGGGGAGGATGTGGGGGGGCTGGAGGAGGTTACAGAGATGGGGAGGATTGAGGGGCTGGAGGAGGTTACAGAGATAGGGCGGGTTGGAGGGGGTTACAGAGATCGGGATGGTTGTAGGGGTTGGAGGAGGTTACAGGGATAGGGAGGGTTGAGGGACTGGAGGAGGTTACAGGGATAGGGAGGATCATAGGGGCTGGAAAAGGTTACAGAGATAGGGAGGGTGTGCAGAGGCCGGAGGAGGTTACAGGGATAGGGGGGTTGTAGGGGCTGGAGGGGGTTACAGAGATGGGGAGGGTTGAGGGTTTGGAGGAGGTTATAGGGATAGGCAGGGTTGAGGGACTGGAGGAGGTTGCAGTGATAGCGAGGGTTGAGGGGTTAAAGGAGGTTACAGGAATAGGGAGGGTTGAGGGTTTGGAGGAGGTTACAGGGATAGGGAGGATTGAGGGACTGGAGGAGGTTAAAGGGATAGGGAGGGTCATAGGGGCTGGAAGAGGTTACAGAGATGGGGAAGGTTGCGGGATTGGAGGACGTTACAGAGATAGGGAGGGTTGAGGGATTGGAGAAGGTTACAGGGATAGGGAGGGTTGAGGGACTGGAGGAGGTTAAAGGGATAGGGAGGATCATAGGGGCTGGAAGAGGTTACAGAGATGGGGAAGGTTGCGGGATTGGAGGAGGTTATAGGGATAGGCAGGGTTGAGGGACTGGAGGAGGTTGCAGTGATAGAGAGGGTTGAGGGGTTAAAGGAGGTTACAGGAATAGGGAGGGTTGAGGGGTTGGAGGAGGTTACAGGGATAGGGAGGGTTGAGGGACTGGAGGAGGTTAAAGGGATAGGGAGGGTCATAGGGGCTGGAAGAGGTTACAGAGATGGGGAAGGTTGCGGGATTGGAGGACGTTACAGAGATAGGGAGGGTTGAGGGATTGGAGGAGGTTACAGAGATAGCGAGGGTTGGTGGGCTGGAGGAAGTGACAGGGATAGGGAGGGTGTGCAGAGGCTGGGGAAGATTACAGAGAAAAGGAGGGTTGTAGGGGCTGGAGAGGTTACAGAGATAGGGAGGGTGTGCAGAGGCTGGAGGAGGTTACAGGGATAGGGAGGGTTGTAGGGGCTGGAGGAGGTTACAGGGATAGGGAGGGTTGAGGGGTTGGTGGAGGTTACAGAGATAGGGAGGGTTGAGGGGTTGGAGGAGGTTACAGGGATATGGAGGGTTGAGGGGTTGGAGGAGGTTACAGAGATAGGGAGGGTTGAGGGGTTGGAGGAGGTTACATAGATGGGGAGGGTTGAGAGGTTGGAGGAGGTTACAGAGATAAGGAGGGTTGAGGGGTTGGTGGAGGTTACAGAGATAGGGAGGGTTGAGGGGTTGGAGGAGGTTACAGAGATAGGGAGGGTTGAGGAGTTGGAGGAGGTTACAGAGATAGGGAGGGTTGAGGGGTTGGAGGAGGTTACAGAGATAGGGAGGGTTGAGGAGTTGGAGGAGGTTACTGAGATAGGGAGGGTTGAGGGGTTGAATGAGGTTACAGAGATAGCGAGGGTTAGTGGGCTGGAGGAAGTGACAGGGATAGGTAGGGTGTGCAGAGGCTGGGGAAGGTTACAGAGAAAAGGAGGGTTGTAGGGGCTGGAGGAGGTTACAGAGATAGGGAGGGTTGAGGCTTTGGAGGAGGTTACAGGGATAGGGAGTGTTGATGGACTTGAGGTTACAGAGATGGGGAAGGTTGAGGGGTTGGAGGAGGTTACAGAGATGGGGAGGGTTGTAGGGGCTGGAGGAGGTTAGAGATGGGGGAGTTGAGGGGTTGGAGGAGGTTACAGAGATAGGGAGGGTTGTAGGGGCTGGAGGAGGTTAGAGATGGGGGAGTTGAGGCGTTGGAGGAGGTTTCAGAGATAGGGAGGGTTGAGGGGTTGGAGGAGGTTACAGAGATGGGGAGGGTTGGGAGGTTGGAGGAGGTTACAGAGATAGCGAGGGTTGGTGGGCTGGAGGAAGTGACAGGGATAGGGAGGGTGTGCAGAGGCTGGAGGAGGTTACAGGGATAGGGAGGGTTGTAGGGGTTGGAGGAGGTTACAGAGATAGGGAGGGTTGAGGGTTTGGAGGAGGTTACAGAGATAGGGAGGGTTGAGAGGTTGGAGGAGGTTACAGAGATAGGGAGGGTTGAGTGGTTGGAGGAGGTTACAGAGATGGGGAGGGTTGAGGGGTTGGAGGAGGTTACACAGATACGGAGGGTTGAGGGGATGGAGGAGGTTACAGGGATCGGGAGGGTTGAGGAGTTGGAGGAGGTTACACAGATAGGGAGGGTTGAGGGAATGGAGGAGGTTACAGGGATCGGGAGGGTTGAGGGGTTGGAGGAGGTTACACAGATAGGGAGGGTTGAGTGGTTGGAGGAGGTTACAGAGATAGGGAGGGTTGAGGGGTTGGAGGAGGTTACAGAGATAGGGAGGGTTGAGGGGTTGGAGGAGGTTACAGAGATAGGGAGGGTTGAGTGGTTGGAGGAGGTTACAGAGATAGGGAGGGTTGAGGAGTTGGAGGAGGTTACACAAATAGGGAGGGTTGAGGGAATGGAGGAGGTTACAGGGCTAGGGAGGGTTGAGGGGTTGGAGGAGGTTACACAGATAGGGAGGGTTGAGGGGTTGGAGGAGGTTACAGAGATAGGGAGGGTTGAGGAGTTGGAGGAGGTTACACAGATAGGGAGGGTTGAGGGAATGGAGGAGGTTACAGAGATAGGGAGGGTTGAGGGGTTGGAGGAGGTTACAGAGATAGGGAGGGTTGTAGGGGCTGGAGGAGGTTAGAGATGGGGGAGTTGAGGGGTTGGAGCAGGTTACACAGATAGGGAGGGTTGAGGGGTTGGAGGAGGTTACAGAGATAGGGAGGGTTGAGGGGTTGGAGGAGGTTACACAGATAGGGAGGGTTGAGGGGATGGAGGAGGTTACAGATAGGGAGGGTTGAGGGGATGGAGGAGGTTACAGAGATAGGGAGGGTTGAGGGGTTGGAGGAGGTTACAGAGATAGGGAGGGAGTGTAGGGGCTGGAGGAGGTTATAGATGGGGGAGTTGAGGGGTTGGAGGAGGTTACAGAGATAGGGAGGGTTGAGGGGTTGGAGGAGGTTACACAGATAGGGAGGGTTGAGGGGTTGGAGGAGGTTACAGAGATAGGGAGGGTTGAGGGGATGGAGGAGGTTACAGATAGGGAGGGTTGAGGGGATGGAAGAGGTTACAGATAGGGAGGGTTGAGGGGATGGAGGAGGTTACAGATAGGGAGGGTTGAGGGGATGGAGGAGGTTACAGATAGGGAGGGTTGAGGGGATGGAGGAGGTTACAGATAGGGAGGGTTGAGGGGATGGAGGAGGTTACAGATAGGGAGGGTTGAGGGGATGGAGGAGGTTACAGGGATAGGGAGGGTTGAGGGGATGGAGGAGGTTACAGATAGGGAGGGTTGAGGGGATGGAGGAGGTTACAGATAGGGAGGGTTGAGGGGATGGAGGAGGTTACACAGATAGGGAGGGTTGAGGGGATGGAGGCGGTTACAGATAGGGAGGGTTGAGGGGATGGAGGAGGTTACAGATAGGGAGGGTTGAGGGGATGGAGGAGGTTACAGATAGGGAGGGTTGAGGGGATGGAGGAGGTTACAGGGATCGGGAGGGTTGAGGGGATGGAGGAGGTTACAGATAGGGAGGGTTGAGGGGATGGAGGAGGTTACAGATAGGGAGGGTTGAGGGCATGGAGGAGGTTACAGATAGGGAGGGTTGAGGGGATGGAGGAGGTTACAGATAGGGAGGGTTGAGGAGGAATGACCAGGTGTGTGTGTCTCCTTCAGATCGAAGAGTGTGTTGAGCGAATGGTGAGCTGTCGGTTTTGTGACCTCGCGACTCCTTGCCGCACATTACCCGAGCACGAGGAGACGTGTGGGAGTCGGACTGGGCGCTGCCCTGACTGTGGAAAGTACGTGATGCACAGAGACCAGGAATCGCACGAGCAAGTGTGCCCGAGTGTGCAGAGTGCGGGGCAGGGTACGCTGCTACTTTCTATACAACAAATTTCTATCTAACTTCACAACAAAGAAATGCCCAAAATCTGCCTCACGGTGCCGATGTCCCAGGTTCAATCCCGGCTCTGGGTCACTGTCCGTGTGGAGTTTCCACATTCTCCCCGTGTCTGCGTGGGTTTCACCCCCACAACCCAGAGATGTGCAGGGTAGGTGGATTGGCCGCGCTAAATTGCGAAAATATGAATTGGCTCCTCTAAATTTAAAAAAAGAAAACAAAGGAAATGCCCAAAACATTTGACAGCCAATCGGGTGTTTCCAAATTTTCGCCACTTGTGCAATGAAGGAAACACAACAACTGTTTTATGGACAGCAACATTCAAGTGACAATCAGCAGATAAACCGTTTCTTCGTCCTGTAATTCAGCGATAAACATTCCTCCAGAACACTAAGGTGAACTCGAAAGAGAAAATGCTGGAAAATCTCAGCAGGTCTGGCAGCATCTGTAGGGAGAGAAAAGAGTGAACGTTTCGCATCCAATGACTCTTTATCAAAGCTCCCTCAGTACTGACCCTCTGACAGTGCAGCACTCCCTCAGTACTGACCCTCTGACAGTGCAGCACTCCCTCAGTACTGACCCTCTGACAGTGCGGCACTCCCTCAGTACTGACCCTCTGGCAGTGCAGCACTCCCTCAGTACTGACCCTCTGACGGTGCGGCACTCCCTCAGTACTGACCCTCTGACAGTGCGGCGCTCCCTCAGTACTGACCCTGTGACAGTGCAGCGCTCCCTCAGTACTGACCCTCTGACAGTGCGGCACTCCCTCAGTACTGACCCTCTGACAGTGCAGCACTCCCTCAGTACTGACCCTCTGACAGTGCAGCACTCCCTCAGTACTGACCCTCTGACAGTGCAGCACTCCCTCAGTACTGACTCTCTGACAGTGCAGCACTCCCTCAGTACTGACCCTCTGACAGTGCGGCGGTCCCTCAGTACTGACCCTCTGGCAGTGCGGTTCTCCCTCAGTACTGACCCTCTGACAGTGCGGTTCTCCCTCAGTACTGACCCTCTGACAGTGCAGCACTCCCTCAGTACTGACCCTCCGGCAGTGCAGCACTCCCTCAGTACTGACCCTCTGGCAGTCCAGCACTCCCTCAGTACTGACCCTCTGACAGTGCAGCACTCCCTCAGTACTGACCCTCTGGCAGTGCAGCACTCCCTCAGTACTGACCCTCTGACAGTGCGGCACTCCCTCAGTACTGACCCTCTGACAGTGCAACACTCCCTCAGTACTGACCTTCTGACAGTGCAGCACTCCCTCAGTACTGACCCTCTGACAGTGCAGCACTCCCTCAGTACTGACCCTCTGACAGTGCAGCACTCCCTCAGTACTGACCCTCTGACAGTGCAGCACTCCCTCAGTACTGACCCTCTGACAGTGCAGTACTCCCTCAGTACTGACCCTCTGACAGTGCAGCACTCCCTCAGTACTGACCCTCTGACAGTGCAGCACTCCCTCAGTACTGACCCTCTGACAGTGCAGTACTCCCTCCGTACTGACCCTTTGACAGTGCGGCACTCCCTCAGTACTGACCCTCTGACAGTGCGGCACTCCCTCAGTACTGACCCTCTGACAGTGCAGCACTCCCTCAGTACTGACCCTCTGACAGTGCGACACTCCCTCAGTACTGACCCTCTGACAGTGCAGCACTCCCTCAGTACTGACCCTCTGACAGTGCAGCACTCCCTCAGTACTGACCCTCTGACAGTGCAGCACTCCCTCAGTACTGACTCTCTGACAGTGCAGCACTCCCTCAGTACTGACCCTCTGACAGTGCAGCACTCCCTCAGTACTGACCCTCTGACAGTGCGGTTCTCCCTCAGTACTGACCCTCTGACAGTGCAGCACTCCCTCAGTACTGACCCTCTGACAGTGCAGCACTCCCTCAGTACTGACTCTCTGACAGTGCAGCACTCCCTCAGTACTGACCCTCTGGCAGTGCAGCACTCCCTCAGTACTGACCCTCTGGCAGTGCGGTTCTCCCTCAGTACTGACCCTCTGGCAGTGCGGCACTCCCTCAGTACTGACCCTCTGACAGTGCGGTTCTCCCTCAGTACTGACCCTCTGGCAGTGCAGCACTCCCTCAGTACTGACCCTCTGGCAGCGCAGCACTCCCTCAGTACTGACCCTCTGACAGTGCGGCACTCCCTCAGTACTGACCCTCTGACAGTGCGGCACTCCCTCAGTACTGACCCTCTGACAGTGCAGCACTCCCTCAGTACTGACTTTCTGACAGTGCAGCATTCCCTCAGTACTGACCCTCTGACAGTGCAGCACTCCCTCAGTACTGACCCTCTGACAGTGCGGCACTCCCTCAGTACTGACCCTCTGACAGTGCAGCGCTCCCTCAGTACTGACCCTCTGACAGTGCGGCACTCCCTCAGTCCTGCAGTGGGTGTGTCTCTGGAGTGCAGTTTCAAACCCGCAATGTTCTATCACAAAGGTGCGTCTGACAGCACGGTGGCACAGTGGGTTAGCTCTGCTCACTCACGGCACCGAGGTCTCAGGTTCGATCCCGGCTCTGGGTCACTGTCCGTGTGGAGTTTGCACATTCTTCCCGTGTCTGCGTGGGTCTCACCCCCACAACCCAAAGATGTGCAGGGTAGGTGGATTGGCCACGCTAAATTGCCCCTTAATTGGAAAAAATTAATTGGGTACTCCAAATTTCTAAAAAAAAACAAAGGTGCGTGGTCTACCCACTGAGATGTGTCTGACTCCATCACAGGGAGAGGCCATCAGGATTTGAGGAATTTAATTGTCTCCTGGAGGCGTCTCTGGAGGGTGGGGTGAGGATTGATCGTCTCCTGTTCCACTGGGAAAGTGCAGGGGTGGTTTGCTTTGTGGAGTTTGCAGCCTCCGTTGCAGTGCTGGTGCCCTGTTCACAGTCCTGCCTGTGCCGAGCAGATCACTCTCACAGTCACTGCTGTTTATGTCGCATTGCCGAGTGGTCACGTTTCGAGGATTTCACTTTCTGTTCCACTTGGCTCGCCAGCTAACCATCGGCAGAGGTGTTCGTATCGATGTCTGGGGTCCGACGACACCAGATTGACTGGCCTCTTTCCTGGGGTGAATGATTTGTTCTCTGACCATCGGAATTCTCGACCGCAGGGAGCTGGGAATGGTCAGTTGCTGAATATGTTCAGGACCGAGGTTGATCGAACCACAGAGTGGTTCAGAGAGATGGCACGGAGGTCAAAGATCACCCTGACCTTGTTGAATGGCCGCAGACTCAAAGGGCCGAATGGCCTCCTCCTATAATAGAACCAAAGAAATCCCAACAGTGCTGAAGGAGGCCATTTGGCCCATCAAATCTGCTCCTTCTGAAAAAGCCCCCCACCTAGGCCCACTCCCCCACCCTATCCCTGTAACCCCACCAGAACTACACATCTGTGGACTCTAAGGGGCAATTTAGCCTGGCCAATCCACCTCACCGGGACATCATTGGACTGTGGGAGTGTTATGGGCCAGTGTTTAGAGAATCCCAAAGTGTATCATGGAGTTCACCTGACCCACAACTTTTAATAGATTGTGGTACAGGGAGCACACGGCCCACTCTACAGGTGTGGCACAGCAGAAATGGAAAAGTATTTTTTAAAGCAAAACAATGTTTATTCAATGAACTCAAGTTAACCTTTTTGAAACATACAGTGAACATCTTAGCAACCATCAATTCAAATACAACTCCCAAAGAATACAACGCTAAGTAATCCTTTAAGCTTTCCTTTTAACATCCATACGACTTAAAACACCTTTTACCAGAAGCACACTAGGTTAAAGTCACTACTGTTATTAGTTTTAAATCACCAGGATCGATTTACAGTCTTTAGATTACAGAGAGAGATTCATGCACCTTCTGGCTGTGACTGCAGCTATCCAGCTCTGAAAACGAAACTAAAACACACCCTGCAGCAAACAGCCTAAAACGAAAGTAAAAAGCTGACAGACAGCCCAGCTCCACCCACTCTCTGACATCACTGCAGTAATAAACACCCATTTCTTAAAGGTACTCTCACATGACAGGGAGGAAGCCGAAGCACCCGGAGGAAACCCACGCAGACACGGGGAGAACGTGCAGACTCCGCACAGACAGTGACCCAGCGGGGAATCGAACCCCGGACCCTGCCACTGTGAGGCAGTCGTGCTGACCACCGTGCCCCCCCCACCATGCCCCCCCCCCCGTGCTAACCACTCTGCCACCCCCACTGTGCCATCTGTACCTTTTGTTTTTCTGACTTTTGCCCAGATTTGTTTTTCCTTTGTTTCCTTTTCCGTTTAGTTTCTGTCTCCTCAGCGGGGGAAACGGTCCAGATTCCATGTGAATTCTGCACAGAGATGTTTCCGGAAGATCAGCTCCTACATCACCAGGTGAGAGAGGTCACAAGGACAGAACCTGGACACTGGGGGGAAGAGGACCCGGATCCTGAGGGGAATTGGACTGGGATAGGAGCCGGGGGGGGGGGGGGGGGGGGGTGGGACTGGGATAGGAGCCGGGGGGGGGGGGGGGGGGACTGGGATAGGACCCGGATCCTGGGGGGGAGGGGAGTGGGATTGGGATAGTGCCCGGATCCTGGGGGGGAGGGGAGTGGGATTGGGATAGTGCCCGGATCCTGGGAGGAGATGGACTTGGCCTACCAACCGGATAAGCATTGACAACTCTGCACGTTTGTCCTGGCTGAAGGTTGAAGGTTAATCTCCTGGTCGCTGGAACATTCGAGGAGAAACATGGGAGCAGATTTAATAGTTTAAGTGAACATCTTTAGTCACTGCTCATCGCCTAAAAGACCAAGAGTGAAGATTCAGCCAGTGAAGAATGTTGACAACTGTCTGTGGGAGGGGGATTCCGTCTGGTCAGAGGTTTGAGGCTCTGGGATTGGAACAGGCATTAGTAACGGATATGTATCGAGTGATTATCATCCAGCTCCCTCTCTCTGTTCCCAGGACGGCTGCAGGTCGCTGTCAGGATTGATGGAAAGGTTTCGGGATTCCCTGTGGCGAGACCCTCCTTCCTACCCCGATACCCCCTCACCAGTTGGTGCTCTGCCCCCCTCCTCGGAATGGCGTTCCACCTTTGACGAGAGTGAGGATTTGGACGAAATTGGTTTCTGCCGCGTGTGTGACTGTGCCCTGCCCCAAGGCCTCCTTCAGCGACACGAGGTAAACTGACAGCCAGATTTTACATCGCTTCGCTATTCTCTGCAACACCAGCGCATCGAGGAAGACATTTAAATTCCAAATTTATCCCGCTCCCCGAAAAGCTGGTAAAGGTAAAAGAAACATTCGTATTCCTGTGGTGTCTCCTGTAACCTTGGAATGTCCCAAAATGCCTCTCAACCAATGAGGTATGTTTGAAATGGACTCATTGTTATAATATAGCAACCACAGCCAGTCAGTTTGTACAGAGCAAGATCCAACAAACTGCAGTGGTTTAATGAGCAGTGTCCCTTTAAGAAAGTTTTTGTCTTATCACATGGCATCAGTGATGTCATCTTGTGGGTGGAGCTGGGCTGTGGCTGTGAGGTTTTTTGAGTTTCACTTTCAGTTTGACTGCTGTGGACGACAAACAGGAGAAAGGAGAGATTTGGCCCGTCTCTCCGCTTTCATTTTAAAGAGTTGTTCGAGAAAGAATCCCGTGGCTACCTGCTTTGGTAACTTAAAAGATATAGTTTGCTTTCCAGAAAGGTTTACACCATCTGGTGAGACAATAATAATAATCGCTTATTGTCACAAGTAGGCTTCAATGAAGTTACTGTGAAAAGCCCCTAGTCGCCACATTCCGGCGCCTGTTCGAGGAGGCCGTTACGGGAATTGAACCCACGCTGCTGGCCTTGTTCTGCATTACAAACCAGCTGTTTAGCCCACTGTGCTAAACCAGATGTGGTCAGAATCTCAGGGAAAGCCAGTCTTTTTTTTTTTTAGAAAATATTTTATTGAAGCATTTGTAATTTTCACAATTTTAACATATTGACATTTCTAAAACAACCGCATGGGTTGATGCACAAAATACCCCCTAAAATAACAACAAACAATAGACCACGTACCCCACTTCTCCCGCCCTATCCCCAATTACCCCTATACTAAATTCCCTGTCCTTATTTAACATTGCCATACCTCCTATTTTCCTCCCCCCACCCCCCTTTTTCCCTTTCCCCCATTACTGCTGCCGTTCAGTTTTAGTGAAAGAAATCCCTGAACGGCCGCCAACTCCGGGCGAATCCCTGTATTGATCCTCTTAAAGCAAACTTGATTTTCTCCAGACTGAGAAACTCTACCATATCGCTGACCCACACTCCTGATTTCGGGGGCTCCGAGTCCCTCCATCTCAGCAAGATCCGTCTCCGGGCCACCAGGGAGGAGAAGGCCAGGATATCGGCCTCCCTCCCCCCCTTTTCCCCGGATCTTCCGACACCCCAAAGATTGCTAATTCTGGACTCGGAACTACCCTACCTTCCAGGACTTCCGACATAACATCCGCAAATCCCTGCCAGACTTCCCTCAGTTTCGGACATGCCCAAAACATATGACCATGGTTGGCCGGGCTACCCCCACACCGCCCACATCTGTCCTCCACCTCCTCGAAGAACCTACTCATCCGAGCTACCGTTATGTGGGCCCTGTGGACTACCTTGAACTGAATCAAGCTGAGTCTAGCACAGGACGAGGATGCATTTACCCTTTTCAAGGCTTTTTCGCACAGTTCAGTTTCCAGCTCCCCTCCTAGCTCCTGTTCCCACTTCCTCTTCACCTCTCTGATAGGGGCCCCTTCCCACTCTAACAATTCCCTGTATATGTCCGAAACCTTCCCACCTCCAACCCCTGTTTTTGACAGCACGTTATCCCGTAGTCCCCTCGGGGGAGGCGAGGAAAGCTTGGGACCTGTCTCCGTACAAAGTCCCTCACTTGAAGGTACCGAAACCCGTTCCGACCCGGCAAGTCAAACTCCTCCTGTAATGTCTCCAAGGTCAGGAAGCCCTCCTGGATGAATAGATCCCCAAACCTCTCAATCCCTGCCCGCTGCCATACCTTAAATCCCCCATCCAGCCCCCCCCGGGACAAACCGGTGATTGTCACAGATCGGTGATCACACTGATGCCCCCTCCAGTCTCATATGCTGCCTCCATTGCCCCCACACCCTCAGAGCTGCCACCACCACAGGACTTGTAGAGTACCGAGCCGGCGGGAACGGCAGAGGCGCCATCAGCAAAGTCTCCAGACTCGTACCGTTGCAGGATGCTGCCTCCATCCGCTCCCAGACCGACCCCTCCCCCACTACCCACTTCCTGACCATCGATATGTTGGCCGCCCAGTAATAGTTAATAAAGCTCGGGAGAGCCAATCCCCCTTCCCCACGGGCCCGTTCAGGAGTGTCCTCTTTACTCTCGGGGTTTTAACCCCCCATATAAACCTCGATATCGCCGTGTTCATTTTCCTGAAAAAAGCCTTTGGGATGAAAATCGGAAGACATTGAAAAAAGAAGAGCAGTCTCGGAAGGACCGTCACCTTCACCGTCTGAACCCTCCCCGCCAGCGTCAGTGGGAGCAGGTCCCATCTACAGAAATCCCTTCTCGTTTGATCCACTGCTTTGCCCAAATTTAACTTGTGAAGCTGCCCCCAATCCTTGGCCACTTGAATCCCCAGATACCTAAAACTCTTCCCAACCACTTTAAAAGGTAGCTCCTTCAGCCTCCTTTCCTGCCCCCGTGCCTGGATCACGAACATCTCGCTTTTCCCATATTTAACTAATAGCCTGAAAATCGCCCAAATTCTCTTAATACCTCCATGATTTCGGTCATCCCCCCACCGGGTCCGAGAGATAAAGCAACAAATCGTCCGCATAGAGAGAGACCCTATGTTCCACCCCCCCCCCCCCCCCCACTATCCCCCTCCAGGTATTCGCTGCTCTCAGGGCCATTGCTGAGGGCTCTATGGCCATGGCAAACAGTAATGGGGAGAGCGGGCATCCCTGCCTTGTCCCCCGACAAAGACTAAAGTATTCTGACCGAACTCGGTTAGTTCTTACATTTCCCACGGGGCCTGGTACAGTAGCCGGACCCACTCCACAAATCCCGGCCCAAACCCAAACCTGCCTAAAATATCCCATAGATACTTCCTCTCCACTCGGTCGAAAGCCTTCTCCGCGTCCATGGCAACTACCACCTCAGCCTCACGCCCCTCCGCTGGCAGCATAATTACATTAAGAAGCCGTCTAATGTTGGACGTCAGGTTCCTGCCCTTTACAAATCCCGCCTGATCCTCCCCAATTATCTCCGGGATACAATCCTCTATTCGAGTGGCCAGGATCTTTGCCAATAATTTAGCATCTACATTCAAGAGGGAGATTGGCCTGTACGATCCACAGCTCTCCGGGTCCTTGTCTCGCTTCAGGATGAGAGAGATTGCTGCCTGTGATAGGGTTGGGGGAAGCATTCCCAGCTCTTTGGACTCATTGAAAGCCTTAACCAGGAGCAGCCCCAGTAACCCAGAGAACTTCTTGTAAAATTCCACTGGGAATCCATCAGGTCCCGGGGCTTTACCCGATTGCATCGCCCCCAGTCCATCTACCACCTCCCCAAGCCCAATCGGGCCCCCCAGGGCCTCCACCAGCTCCTCATTTACCTTCGGGAACTCTAGCCACCCCAGGAATTGACTGATGCCCTCCTCCCCATCCGGGGGTTCCGACTCGTATAGCTGGCTATAAAATTCCCGGAACATTTCATTCACCGCCCCCGGGTCCGTCACCGTCTTCCCCCTCAAATCCTTTATTTTCCCTATTTCTCTCACTGCCTCCTGTTTCCTCAGCTGATGTGCCAGCATCCTGCTCGCTTTCTCCCCATGTTCAGATAGTGCCCCTTTTACCCCCCTCAGCTGACCCCCCGCCTTCCCCGTGGAAAGGAGCCCAAACTCCAGTTGAAGTCTCTGACGCTCCTTCAGGAGCTCCTCATTTGGAGACTCCGAATGTCTCCTGTCCACCTGTAAGATTTCTCCTACCAACCTGTCCAGCTCTGCCCGTTCAGTTTTATCCCTGTGGGCTCGAATCGAAATACATTCCCCTCTAATAACCGCTTTCAGTGCCTCCCAGACCACCGCAGCCGCAGTCTCTCCCGTGTCATTGATCTTTATGTACCCCCGATTGGCCCCTCTCACTCGCTCACAGATGTCCTCATCCGCTAACAGCCCTGTATCTAGTCTCCACTGTGGAGGAAAGTAAGTCTTAATCAAGTGAGAATGCAGAGTGCTGGGCCAAGGCCTGGAAAAGGGGTTTTGGTTTATGGGATTTTGTTTTTGAATTGGAACAGTTAAGGGGGTACTCATTAAGTGTTATACATAGAAATGTAGCTGTGGGGTATCTTTATGTTTGTAATTGATAATAATTCTTGCTATATTTGTTTATTTATATATATATACTAACTAAGTTCTTAGAATAAAGCGTGTTTGAGTAAAGTATTTCGGAAGACTGTTGATCCACACCTGAAGGGAAGGCTCTTGTACTCATCCTAGCCAAATTCAACATACAGTTTGTAGGTCAGGTGGAATAAATATACTCTGAAGTTTCGAAGCCCTGGCCCATAACAGCAGATCCTGTTCTTCCCTCGGGGATGAATATTAATCCGTGTTGGAACTGTACGAGAATTCTAACCATTTGCAATTTGTAAGACTGAGAGAAGCTGGCTAAACCACAGGAGTGATGGCTCTGACCAATGGGTATCTTTTATGGTAAAACAAACTTTAATTTAAACACAGAATTAACCACATTACATCAAATAAATAGCTTTAGAATTAACAGCTAGACAGTTCTTAAAAAGGAAAAAAATGGCGTAGTGGTTAGCCCTGCTGCCTCACGGCGCCGAGGTCCCAGGTTCGATCCCGGCTCTGGGTCATTGTCCGTGTGGAGTTTGCACATTCTCCCCGTGTCTGCGTGGGTTTCGCCCCCACAACCCAAAGATGTGCAGGGTAGGTGGATTTGCCACGCTAAATTGCCCCTTAATTGGAAAAAAATTAATTGGGTATTCTAAATCAGTGTTCTTCAACCTTCTTTTCGTGGAACCCATTTTTGCCAACCTTCGCGACCCACGCCGGCCGACCTTCGCGACCCACGCCGGCCGACCTGAGCGGCCCACGCCGGCCGACCTTCGCGGCCCACGCCGGCCGACCTGAGCGGCCCACGCCGGCCGACCTGAGCGGCCCACGCCGGCCGACCTGAGCGGCCCACGCCGGCCGACCTGAGCGGCCCACGCCGGCCGACCTGAGCGGCCCACGCCGGCCGACCTGAGCGGCCCACGCCGGCCGACCTGAGCGGCCCACCATTTTCTCTTACCTTGTTTGCTGCTGATAAAAATGGAGGAAATGGTTTTGGGTCCCTTCGGCCCTCGTACTCGCTCCTCCAGTGGAATCTGTTGGATGAAGGTGAAGCCTTCCGGTGTCGGAAAGTATGGAGTCTCCATCTGTCCAAAGTTCTGCATTTTCTTGTTCCTATAAAATTTTATCAAATAAACCCCCCCCCCCTCCCCTCCCCCGAACTTGTAAAAAAAAACAAAATAAAATGAGTAAAATAAAAGAAAAAAATGAATAAAATAAATGAAAAAAATAAAAATTAAATTAATAAAATAAAGGAATAAAATCCACTACGGAACTTGTAAAACAAAAAGCTGCAACCGTTTAAAAAAAATAGCGGCCGCACTGCGCATGCGTGCCCGATAAGCGGGGCATCGCACCGATCATCGTGAGCGCATGCGCAATGCGGCCAAATTTCTTTTTTATAAACCTGTTCGCGGCCGCTTGCCGGCGTTATGAAAAGCCGGCTGCTGCGCGGGGATTTGCGCGATTGGGAGTGCCGGACAACGGCTCCGCGACCCTCCCGACACCCGCCCGCGACCCACGGGTGGGTCGCGCCCCCGACTTTGAAGAACACTGCTCTAAATTTATTTGAAAATGGGGGAGGAAACTTTAATTCATTATTTATACCTCCTGCTAAACATTCCAATGAAGCAATCCAATACAGTTCAAATGCCACTTATAAATAAAGTTACAAACAGTTACTTGCTCCTCTGTGCAGGCCTTTGGACAGAGACACCCTTTCAGGAAAACCTGAAAATCCTTGTCTTGTAAGACTCTACCGTTCAACGTAAGACTGCAAAACTACAGACAGACTTGGCTCCTCCCATTAATAGCATTATCCATTTCTCAAGCATACGGCACTCTCCAGTCCCCTCCCACTAAGATGTTCCCATGGCCTGCTTATCCAGGACTAAACACAACCCCTCATAAATTATCTACAGCCGAGGGAATCGCCTGAATGTAAACCATATTCAATTGGACATCCATATGGAAACAAGTAAGTTGTTAAAATCAATGATTACCTCATTTTTACGACTCCTTGACCACAGCTTCATCAGACACGCTGCCCATACGTATCGTAAACCAGGATTTTTAATAACTTTAACAAATATGAAATATAATATATGTGATAATTTCTTGTATTCATCACACCAGGAAACCAAGAAGACCTTCCTCTGCCTGTGCTTTTCTTCAAAATAGTGGGATATTTCCTGGCAGTTCAGCACTCCCTCAGTACTGACCCTCTGACAGTGCAGCACTCCCTCAGTACTGACCCTCTGACAGTGCAGCACTCCCTCAGTACTGACCCTCTGACAGTGCAGCACTCCCTCAGTACTGACCCCCTGACAGTGCAGCACTCCCTCAGTACTGACCCCCTGACAGTGCAGCACTCCCTCAGTACTGACCCTCTGACAGTGCAGCACTCCCTCAGTACTGACCCTCTGACAGTGCGGCACTCCCTCAGTACTGACCCTCTGACAGTGCGGCCATCCCTCAGTACTGAACCTCTCACAGTGCGGCACTCCCTCAGTACTGACCCTCTGACAGTGCAGCACTCCCTCAGTACTGACCCCCTGACAGTGCAGCATTCCCTCAGTACTGACCCTGTGACAGTACAGCACTCCCTCAGTACTGATCCTCGGACAAAATGACGTCTCAGTACTGACCCTCTGACAGTGCAGCACTCCCTCAGTACTGACCTTCTGACAGTGCGGCACTCCCTCAGTACTGACTCTCTGACAGTGCGGCACTCGCTCAATACTGACCCTCTGACAGTGCAGTACTCCCTCAGTACTGACCCTCTGACAGTGCGGCACTCCCTCAGTACTGACCCTGCGACAGTACAGCACTCCCTCAGTACTGATCCTCGGACAAAATGACGTCACAGTACTGACCCTCTGACAGTGCAGCAATCCCTCAGTACTGACCCTCTGCACTCCCTCAGTACTGACCCTCTGACAGTGCGGCACTCCCTCAGTACTGACCCTCTGCACTCCCTCAGTACTGACCCTCTGACAGTGCGGCACTCCCTCAGTACTGACCCTCTGACAGTGCAGCACTCCCTCAGTACTGACCCTCTGACAGGGCAGCACTCCGTCAGTACTGACCCTCTGACAGGGCAGCACTCCCTCAGTACTGACCCTCTGACAGTGCAGCGCTCCCTCAGTACTGACCCTCTGACAGTGCGGCACTCCCTCAGTACTGACCCTCTGACAGTGCGGCACTCCCTCAGTACTGATCCTCTGACAGTGCAGCACTCCCTCAGTACTGATCCTCTGACAGTGCGGCACTCCCTCAGTACTGACCCTCTGACAGTGCCGCACTCCCTCAGTACTGACCCTGTGACAGTACAGCACTCCCTCAGTACTGATCCTCGGACAAAATGACGTCTCAGTACTGACCCTCTGACAGTGCAGCACTCCCTCAGTACTGACCCTCTGACTTTGCAGCACTCCCTCAGTACTGACCCTCTGACTTTGCAGCACTACCTCAGTACTGGCCCTCTGACAGTGCGGCACTCCCTCAGTACTGACCCTCTGACAGTGCGGCGCTCCCTCAGTACTGACCCTCTGACAGTGTGGCACTCCCTCAGTACTGACCCTCTGCACTCCCTCAGTACTGACCCTCTGACAGTGCGGCACTCCCTCAGTACTGACCCTCTGACAGTGCAGCACTCCGTCAGTACTGACCCTCTGACAGGGCAGCACTCCCTCAGTACTGACCCTCTGACAGTGCGGCACTCCCTCAGTACTGACCCTCTGACAGTGCAGCACTCCCTCAGTACTGACCCCCTGACAGTGCAGCACTCCCTCAGTACTGACCCCCGGACAGTGCAGCACTCCCTCAGTACTGACCCTCTGACAGTGCCGCACTCCCTCAGTACTGACCCTCTGACAGTGCAGCACTCCCTCAGTACTGACCCTCTGACAGTGCGGCACTCGCTCAATACTGACCCTCTGACAGTGCGGCACTCCCTCAGTACTGACCCTCTGACAGTGCCGCACTCCCTCAGTACTGACCCTCTGACAGTGCAGCACTCCCTCAGTACTGAACCTCTGACAGTGCGGCACTCGCTCAATACTGACCCTCTGACAGTGCAGCACTCCCTCAGTACTGACCCTCTGACAGTGCAGCATTCCCTCAGTACTGATCCTGTGACAGTACAGCACTCCCTCAGTACTGATCCTCGGACAAAATGACGTCTCAGTACTGACCCTCTGACAGTGCAGCACTCCCTCAGTACTGACCCTCTGACTTTGCAGCACTCCCTCAGTACTGACCCTCTGACTTTGCAGCACTCCCTCAGTACTGGCCCTCTGACAGTGCGGCACTCCCTCAGTACTGACCCTCTGACAGTGCGGCGCTCCCTCAGTACTGACCCTCTGACAGTGCGGCACTCCCTCAGTACTGACCCTCTCACAGTGCAGCACACCCTCAGTACTGACCCTCTGACAGTACAGCACTCCCTCAGTACTGATCCTCTGACAGTGCGGCGCTCCCTCAGTACTGACCCTCTGACAGTGCGGCACTCCCTCAGTACTGACCCTGTGACAATACAGCACTCCCTGAGTACTGACCCTCTGACAGTGCAGCACTCCCTCAGTACTGACCCTCTGACTGTACAGCACTCCCTCAGTACTGACCCTCTGACAGTGCAGCTCTCCCTCAGTACTGACCCTCTGACAGTGCGGTACTCCCTCAGTACTGACCCTTTGACAGTGCAGCTCTCCCTCAGTACTGACCCTCTGCCAGTGCAGCACTCCCTCAGTACTGACCCTCTGACAGTACAGCACTCCCTGAGTACTGACCCTCTGACAGTGCAGCGCTCCCTCAGTACTGACCCTCTGACTGTACAGCACTCCCTCAGTACTGACCCTCTGACAGTGCAGCTCTCCCTCAGTACTGACCCTCTGACAGTGCGGTACTCCCTCAGTACTGACCCTTTGACAGTGCAGCTCTCCCTCAGTACTGACCCTCTGCCAGTGCAGCACTCCCTCAGTACTGACCCTCTGACAGTGCGGCACTCCCTGAGTACTGACCCTCTGACAGTGCAGCACTCCCTCAGTACTGACCCTTTGACAGTGCGGCACTCCCTCAGTACTGACCCTCTGACAGTGCAGCACTCCCTCAGTACTGACCCTCGGACACTGTGCCGTCTCAGTGCTGTGTTAGGAACTCAATGCTTGATCGGAAGAACATCCATTAACAAAGCGTTTCTCCAGAATGTTTGGGGCAATGATCAGTCTGTCATTACTTGTTTCGCATTCACTTCACATTCATATTCTCATTCTCTCCCTCTCCCTTCCCGAAGATGAAGTGTCGATTTTTTGATCAGCATCGGAAGAATAGAATGCAACAAAACCCGATTAACAAAAGCAACCTCCTTTGAGGTAGGACTGCTCTCTGAATATACGTCGCCTTTGCACACACATTCACGACATCTCATTGGCTGATGATTCCTGGGGTTCCTGTGTGTCCATCCAGCCGGTTTCATGGAGTGATCTCGGAGGTTTGTGTTGCGTCGCTCTCTCTCTCACACCAGCAAACGCAGTGGGAGCAGGTTTATATGCGAGGTATAGACTATTGAGAGCTCAGTATCCACGATAAAAATAACTGGAGTAAATTGTAGAAGTTGATAGAAATGGCAATGGGTAAATGGGGTAAAACCCGAGATGCAATTAAGGCCAATTAGTTCTTAATTACAGAGACTTGGCCTGTGAAGAATAAAATCCAGGATGACTTGGGGAGAGGATTTCCTGAGGAAGATAAAGGCTAGTACATAAGCCCCGATACTTGTTAATTAATAAACTTAAATAAACACTGCCTTGGGTGAATAAACCGTGCTTATTTTTTTTAAAATTTAGAGTACCCAATTCATTTTTTCCAATTAAGGGGCAATTTATCGTGGCCAATCCACCTACCCTGCACGTCTTTGGGTTGTGGGGGCGAAACCCACGCAGACACTGGGAGAATGTGCAAACCCCACACGGACAGTGACCCAGAGCCGGGATTCGAACCCGGGTCCTCGGCGCCGTGAGGCCGCAGTGCTAACCACTGCGCCACCGTGCTTCCCGCACCGTGCTTGTTTTACGTACTGGTCTCGCTAATTGACTACCAGAGGAGACTGTTCAACCGCCTTGGGTCTGTTACACAGGAACAGGAGGAGGCCATTCAGCCCCTCGAGCCTGTTACACAGGAACAGGAAGAGATCCATTTAGCTCACTCAAGCTTCTGGGGAAATGGGTCGAACCCGAGGTGTCCCATCAACCACAGTGTGGAGGAAACCTCGCTTACAGAAAAAGGCAGACATGTCAGAAGCGGCATTTTGAAGGTGGCATCTTCGAATCAGATGCGACTGAGAAACCGGGAGGATTGGATGGGGTCCTGGTGGGATGCAGGGTGTGAGGAGCAATTGTCCAGATAATGGGCAGCACGGTCGCATTGTGGTTAGCACAATTGCTTCACAGCTCCAGGGTCCCAGGTTCGATTCCCCACTGGGTCACTGTCTGTGCGGAGTCTGCACATCCTCCCCGTGTGTGCGTGGGTTTCCTCCGGGTGCTCCGGTTTCCCCCCACAGTCCAAAGATGTGCAGGTTAGGTGGATTGGCCATGATAAATTGCCCTTAGTGTTGGGTGGGGTTACTGGGTTATGGGGATAGGGTGGAGGTGTGGACCTTGCATAGGGTGCTCGTTCTAAGAGCTGGTGCAGATTCAATGGGCCGAATGGCCTCCTTCTGCACTGTAAATTCTATGATTTAATATTCAATTCCCCTCACGATAAACAACATTGCATTTGTCTTCCTAATCACTCGCTGCACCTGCAAACTAACTATTTGTGATTTATGTACCCAGGTCCCTCTGTACCCGGACACCCAGGTCCCCCTCTACCCGGACACCCAGGTCCCTTTTTACCCGGAAACCCAGGTCACTCTGTACCCAGACACCCAGGTCCCTCTGTACCCAGACACCCAGGTCCCTCTGTACCCGGACACCCAGCTCCCTCTCTACCCGGACACCCAGGTCCCTCTGTACCCGGACACCCAGGTCCCTCTCTACCCGGACACCCAGGTCCCTCTGTACCCGGACACCCAGGTCCCTCTGTACCCGGACACCCAGGTCCCTCT
This sequence comes from Scyliorhinus torazame, assembly GCF_047496885.1. Taxonomy (NCBI): domain Eukaryota; kingdom Metazoa; phylum Chordata; class Chondrichthyes; order Carcharhiniformes; family Scyliorhinidae; genus Scyliorhinus; species Scyliorhinus torazame. The sequence continues at coordinate 222,578,808 of NC_092718.1, forward strand.
CTACCCGGACACCCAGGTCCCTCTCTACCCGGACACCCAGGTCCCTTTTTACCCGGGCACCCAGGTCACTCTGTGCCCGGACACCCAGGTCCCTCTGTACCCAGACACCCAGGTCCCTCTGTACCCAGACACCCAGGTCCCTCTGTACCCAGACACCCAGGTCCCCCTGTACCCGGACACCCACATCCCTCTGTACCCGGACACCCAGGTCCCTCTCTACCCGGACACCCAGGTCCCTCTGTACCCGGACACCCAGGTCCCTCTGTACCCGGACACCCGGATCCCTCTGTACCCGGACACCCAGGTCCCTCTGTACCCGGACACCCAGGTCCCTCTGTACCCGGACACCCAGGTCCCTCTGTACCCAGACACCCAGGTCCCTCTGTACCCGGACACCCAGATCCCTCTGTACCCGGACACCCAGGTCCCTCTGTACCCGGACACCCACGTCCCTCTGTACCCGGCCACCCAGGTCCCTCTGTACCCGGCCACCCAGGTCCCTCTGTACCCGGCCACCCAGCTCCCTCTGTACCCGGCCACCCAGGTCCCTCTGTACCCGGCCACCCAGGTCCCTCTGTACCCGGACACCCAGGCCCCTCTGTACCCGGACACCCAGGTCCCTCTGTACCCGGACACCCAGGTCCCTCTGTACCCGGACACCCAGGTCCCTCTGTACCCGGACACCCAGGTCCCTCTGTACCCGGACACCCAGGTCCCTCTGTACCCGGACACCCAGGTCCCTCTGTACCCGGACACCCAGGTCCCTCTGTACCCGGACACCCAGGTCCCTCTGTACCCGGACACCCAGGTCCCTCTGTACCCGGACACCCAGGTCCCTCTGTACCCGGACACCCAGACCCCTCTGTACCCGGACACCCAGGTCCCTCTGTCCCCGGGCACCCGGACCCCTCTGTACCCGGGCACCCGGATCCCTCTGTACCCGGGCACCCGGACCCCTCTGTCCCCGAGCACCCGGATCCCTCTGTCCCCGGGCACCCGGATCCCTCTGTCCCCGGGCACCCGGATCCCTCTGTCCCCGGGCACCCGGATCCCTCTGTCCCCGGGCACCCGGATCCCTCTGTACCCGGGCACCCGGACCCCTCTGTCCCCGAGCACCCGAACCCCTCTGTCCCCCGGCACCCGAACCCCTCTGTCCCCCGGCACCCGGACCCCTCTGTCCCCCGGCACCTGGACCCCTCTGTCCCCGGGCACCTGGACCCCTCTGTCCCCGGGCACCCGGACCCCTCTGTCCCCGGGCACCCGGACCCCTCTGTCCCCGGGCACCCGGACCCCTCTGTCCCCGGGCACCCGGACCCCTCTGTCCCCGGGCACCCGGACCCCTCTGTCCCCGGGCACCCGGACCCCTCTGTCCCCGGGCACCCGGACCCCTCTGTCCCCGGGCACCCGGACCCCTCTGTCCCCGGGCACCCGGACCCCTCTGTCCCCGGGCACCCGGACCCCTCTGTACCCGGGCACCCGTATCCCTCTGTCCCCCGGCACCCGTATCCCTCTGTCCCCGGGCACCCGGATCCCTCTGTCCCCGGGCACCCGGACCCCTCTGTCCCCGGGCACCCGGATCCCTCTGTCCCCGGGCACCCGGATCCCTCTGTCCCCGGGCACCCGGATCCCTCTGTCCCCGGGCACCCGGATCCCTCTGTCCCCGGGCACCCGGATCCCTCTGTACCTCAGATTTCTGTAATCTTTCCATTTAAATAAGTTGCTGTTTTTTATTGTTCCTGTCCAAGTGAACAAGTTCACATTTTCCCACATTATTCTCCAGTTGCCAAGCCAGTCACCTAATCTCTCGATACCCCTTTGCAGATTCCATGCATCTTCTTTGCAACCGACTGATCTTTGTAGCAACCTTTGGTCCCTTCACCCAAATCATTGATATAAACTGTACGTAGTTGAGTCCTCAGCAGGGACCCTCGGGACACTGCACTCGTCCAATTGTCAACCAGCGAATGACCCCGAGACACTCCGGTCCCTCCGAATACCAACCTTTCCAGAAAGAACATTCTGATCTCCTGAATTTTTGTATCAAATTGGATAACTTCACCCTTGTCTACATTGTACAGCAATCTATTGTGTTCTTGTCCACGCATTTAACCCATCCAAATCTTTTTGCAACATCAGTGTGTCCTCCTCGCAGCTTAAATTCTCTTAGAACTCTGTTTCATCAGTAAAACTCGATGCAATACACTCTCTCTCTCTTCATAGATAGAGGTTAGAAATAGCTGAGGCGCCATAACTGATCCTCACAGTATTTCATTGATTCCAGCCTGAAAATTACCTGTTTATTCCCACTCTTGTTTTCGGTCCGTTAATCAATCCTCCTTGCTAATATATTACCCCCAGTCCCATGAAACCTAATTTGGTGTAATAAACTCTTGGGTGGCAGCTTTTTGAATGCTTTTTGAAAACCCAAGTATACCACACCTACTGACTCCCCTTTATCTACCCTCGTCACATGCTCAAAAGCACTAATCAATTTCACAAACTCAATTTCCTATTTATAAGGAATGCTTTTTTTAAAGTGCCAGTTACCACATTCCTAACAATATATTCCTGCATGTTCCCAGCCACTAATATGAGGTTCGTTGGCCTGCAGTTCCCTGTTTGGCTTCTCCTTTCTATCTTGAATAACATGGTTATATTTGCTGCCTTCCGATCCATGAGGATCATTTCTAGAATCGAAGTAAATCTGGAAGATCACAGCCAATGCACCACTATCTCCAGCTCTTTTAAATCACAGGATGTGGGCCATCAGGTCCTGGGGGTTTGTCAGCTTTTTGTCTTGTTAGTTTTCTGCAGGCCCGATGTCATTACATATGCTGAGTATTCCAGTTCCTCCGTCTCACTGGGCCCTTGGAATGGATCCCGATATTCCCGACCTCCTGTCTTTTCTACCATGAAAACTGATGCTAATCTGTTGTAACCCTTTGATGAAGCCTTGGAATGTTTTATATGTTTAAGACACTGTTCATATAAGTTCAGAATGACTGCCATTTCTTTACTCTTCATTCTGAATTCTCCGTCGTCGTCCCCCTGGGTCCCACATTTACTTCCACTAACCTTTTCCTCTTTGCATACCCGTCTGCAATTTGATTTGATGTTTCTTGCTAGTTTACTGTCCTATTCTATGTGCCTTTAACAATTTCTTGGTCAGCTATTGCTGAATCTGAAAACTGCCCTAAATCAATTACTGACCAATTGATTATTCCCCAGTGTACAACTGTGCGATCTACTCACCGAGTAGAGAACATCACGTGGAGAAGATGTTGATACCACGCCAAAGAAAGATGATGAAAGATCTAATGTTCCAGATTTAGAACTACAACTGTCAAACTGTTCATTATTGCTAATTCTATTTAAAGCTGTTAATGTTGAGCAGATAGATTCTAACTGCCGAGTGTAGCATTGTGCTGCTGGATACAGATCTTGGTCACAATTCCCTACATTCCAATGCTCTCCTGATCACATCCCTGCCTCCATTCTCCATTAGGGCAGCATGGTGGTGCAGTGGTTAGCACTGCTACCTCACGGTGCCGAGGTCCCAGGTTTGGTCCCGGCCCTGGGTCACTGCCCGTGTGGGGTTTGCACGTTCTCCCCATGTCTGTGTGGGTTTCACCCCCACAACCCAAAGATGTGCAGGGTAGGTGGATTGGCCGCGCTAAATTGCCCCTTAATTGGGGGGAAAAAATGAATTGGGCACTCTAAATTTGTAAAATAAACTTTAGTTCATCCAGAACTCTGCTGCACCACACTAACTCGCACTGATTCAGCCATCATCCAGTATCCTCCTGTTCAAATCCCTGCATGACTTTCGCCTCTCCCCATCTCAGCCCAAGTTATCTGTGTTCCTCCAATTCTGGCCTCCGGGATATTCCCCATCTTCCTCACTTCCCCATTCGGTGGCCGGTGCCTTCAGCTGCGGGCTCCTGGGCTCTAAGCCCCAGAGTTCCATCCCTAAACCCTTCTCCTCGAGGATGTTCCTTAAAACTCGCCTTTCCAAACAAGGTTTTTTAGAATCTGTCCCAATCTCACCTCCTGTATCTTCACAACACATTGTGGTTGGTGATGCTGTTGTGAAGTTGCCTTCAAAGTTGTTGTTTGTCATGGGATAATACTGTTGCATTGCTGTAAAGGGTATTAAGTATCAGAAGAGTATTACTGCTGGGCCGGCACATGGCGCAGTGGTTAGCACTGGGACTGCGGCGCTGAGGACCTGGGTTCGAATCCCAGCCCCGGGTCACTGTCCGTGTGGGGTTTGCACATTCTCCCCGTGTCTGCGTGGGTCTTCCCCCCCCCCCCCCCCCCAAAACCCAAAGATGTGCAAGGTAGGTGGATTGGGCGCGCTAAATTGCCCCTTAATCGGAAATATATATATATAATTGCGTACTCTAAATTTATTTTAAAAAGAAGTGTGTTACAGCTGTCTATGTTCAATTTCTAATCCTGTGTAATGAGTAATCCTAAATTCGAGGAAAGCTCCAAATATAACGGTTCCAGTCCCTTCATTACTCAATGGCTCAGACAACAGAGTCCAAAGTGAAATGACACCACGCGGCACTGGAAATCCGTCCATTTCGAGATACCGGTTGCTTGGCAATAATAAAGAAACTTATTCTCTCTGAAGATAAATCAGTCACACCAGGCTGTGACTTTAAGGGACACTGTTTCCTGCAAGCATCAAAATAATGCCCTGCTGCTTACCTTATTTTGTACATGTTTTACAAGTAAATAAATACAAATTGCGAATTTAGCCTGCAACCGTTTGGTTCTCGAGTTATATTTCCGGAGTTGAATTCACAGGTGACGTGGCGGGGAACCCTTCATAGACACCGGCTAATGGGGTTCTTGCACCTCGGGGGACCTCGGGAGGCCCCTGGGATGTTGACCCAAGCAGCCGTTGATGTGGCTGACGGACGGATACCGACACTGATTGGAAAATGGTCAGGACCATGGGTCACCTGCTCAATCTCTTTTTCCTGGGGTTCCAGTTAAACCGGAGAGGCAGCAGAACCACCGACAGATGTTAGCTCTTGATTAACAAGGGGATCAGGGGTTATGGGGAAAAGGCAGGAGAATGGGGATGAGAAAATATCAGCCATGATTGAATGGCGGAGCAGACTCGATGGGCCGAGTGGCCTAATTGTGCTCCTTTGTCTCGTGGTGGTTTCGAGTTCCACTCCAGAGACTTTTAGCTCAAGAATTAAGATGAGTTTCCGAGTACAGTGCTGAGGGATTTCTGCACCGTCAGACAGGCCATTAAACTGAGGCCCTGTCTGCCTTGTGAGGCGGGCATAGAGATTCCCTCCCTCACTGTTGGACAAAGAGCAGCGACATTTCTCCCCGGAGCCCTGCTAAATATTTAACCCAACATCACAAATAAAATTGTCTGGTCGTTATGTGATGAAATTTTTATGTTGATTGTCATATATATAAATGTATCTATCTGTTGCAGTAATGTTATTAAGAGTCTGCGTTAAGGGGCCGCCTGGGAGGAAGTGTGTAGAAGCCAGGTATTTCGAATACAACTAGTATAGGTAAAAGATAGCTGTTTAAGCATAAATGTTGAGCCCCAGTTTTTAATACCCATTTATACAGCATAATTCACTTTTACTGAGGTCCGTTGTTCTGGCAAATGCATATTTTCAAAGACAGTGTGACATTAAAACAGCACAGTTGCAAGATAATTTGACACTGTCTTCTGCTAATTGTCAAGGCCAAGGGATTGAATACACAGCAACATGAAGGCACCATTGTTCACAATGCAGATAACAGCTGGGTCAGAAAAGCTGATGTTGCACATTGAAGATGGACGGCTTGCCATCAAATCAAATGTGTTTGAGTCTAACCCAAACCAATTAGGATTATATTGGGGTGTGATTAGACGACTTAAGACAGATATGAAAGTGTATAACTGAAAAGTTTCTCCCCGCCATTTTAGGGTTTGGTTTTAGTGTTTAGTTTAGTCAGTTTTGTCCTTTATAGTCTCCATTTTAGAGATGTCTTTTGGGGGTTCTGTCAGCCTAACAGTCTGTGTCAGTGATGTTAGTCCACTTTTGACTTTGAGTTTGAGTTTAGCTGAAGATTAGCTTTCTCTCTCTCTTCATGTTTCATTGCCAGACTTTGACCGTTTAAAAGTTACTTTCGAGCTGTCTGCCTAAGCAAAGAAAGATAATGTCTGTAATTCTCTGAAAGCTTCGAATTGTCTACGAATTGCCTTTTAAATGACTTTCAAATTGTAATCAAGCGACTACAAATAAAACAATTCTTTTTGGCACCTGAGAAGTTTATACTGCAAATTTCTGCTGAGTTCCAGTATTCGCAAAGTGCTACTGATAACCGAATAGCAGAGATGATATAAATTCCTTCAACTATACACAGTCGAATAATACAAGGAATCGAACTACTTAACACAGTCTACAAATATTACAAATCTTATAACTTGTCGTATTGCGCCAGGACTTGATTCATCAACTAAGTTTCCCCCAAACTTGGCGTAGTTCGACAGGTTAAGATTCCTATAAATTAAAGATTCCTTCAAAGTGGCAGCGCGGGGAGTGTGACCAGGAGGATCGCCAGTCCCACAAAAAGCTGAGCAACCCCCCCCCCGCCCCCCCCCCCCCGATGCTCATGATGCATGAAGCGTGCGGCTCACGGTTCCCATCCCTGTGTCCCGGCAGGAGAAGTTGGCCCACAGCAGATGGGAGAGGGGCCAGACGGGCAGCAGGGTGCCGGGCGGCAGAGTCCGTCTTCCCCCCCCCCCCCCCACCCCCCCCCCCCCCCCCCCCCCCCCCACGAGGAACGGGCCCTGAAGGTCGCAGGTGCAGCCGAGGACAAATCAGCCTCCGTCATGATTGGCCTCTGGTGAGGATTGACCGACCCCCACCCAGATGTCACGGGTGCTGTTCATGCCAGCTTATTGATCCTTCCCTACCACTGACCACATGTCCATTCTCCCACAGGATGCCTGGCACCGAGGCCAACACTGCCAGGGTGGCGACCTCAGTGGAGAGCCTGGAGCGCAGCGTCGGCACCATGAGTGGAGGTGTCCATGGGTGAGAACCTCGGCAGCATGTCCGAGTGGCCGGGGACGTGTCCTTGACGCAGTTTCTGCAGAGCGTGGCCCAGTCACAGAGGGGGCATCGCTGAGGGCATCAACAACATGGGGGAGCTGCCAGGGCTGGCAGAGCCAGATGATGCAGGGGCATCCGGAGCTCAATCCAGCTGCCCCCCTATCCCGCAGGGCCCAGGAGGAGGGAGCACCAGATGGCAATGGGGTGGCAACAGCATCCTCCAGTTCCCCCATGGGGTCCCACCCCCGACTCCCCTCGCATCCTCTGCCATTCCTCATGTGTTACACCACTCTCTGTGTAAAGAACCGACCTCTGACATCTCCCCTATACCTTTCTCCAATCACCTTAAAATTATGTCCCCTCCTGACAGCCATTTCCACCCTGGGGGAAAGTCTCTGGCTATCCACTCTATCCATGCCTCTCATCACCTTGTACACCTCTATCAAGTCACCTCTCTGCCTTCTTCGCTCCAGTGAGAAAAGCCCTCGCTCCCTCAACCTTTCTTCATAAGACATGCCCTCCAGTCCAGGCAGCATCCTGGTAAATCTCCTCTGCATCCTCTCCAAAGCATCCATATCCTTCCTATAATGAGGCGACCAGAACTGGACACAATATTCCAAGTGTGGTGTAACCAGGGTTTTATAAAGCTGCAGCAAAACCTCGCAGCTCTTAAACTCAATCCCCCTGTTAATGAAAGCAAACACACCATACGCCTTCTTAACAACCCTATCAACCTGGGTGGCAACTTTATCTATGTACGTGGACCCCAAGATCCCTCTGTTCCTCCACACTTCCAAGAATCCTGCCTTTAACCCTGTATTCAGCATTCAAATTCGACCTTTCAAAATGAATCACTTCACACTTATCAAGGTTGAACTCCATCTGCCACTTCTCAGCCCAGCTCTGCATCCTGTCAATGTCCTGCTGTATCCTGCAACAACCCTCAACACTATCTACAACTCCCCCAACCTTCATGTCATCGGCAAACTTACTAACCCATCCTTCCACTTCCTCATCCAAGTCATTTATAAAAACCACAAAGAGCAGAGGTCCCAGAACAGATCCCTGCGGAACACCACAGGTAAGCGACCTCCAGGCAGAATACTTTCTATCCACTACCACTCACTGTCTTCTTTCAGCCAGCCAATTCTGTATCCAGACAGCCAAATTTCCCTGTATCCCACGCCCCCTAACTTTCTGAATGAGCCTACCATGGGGAACCTTATCAAATGCCTTATTGAAATCTGTATACACCACATCCACTGCCCGACCTTCATCAATGTGTCTCGTCACATCCTCAAAGAATTCAATGAGGCTTGTGAGGCATGATCTGCCCTTCACAAAGCCATGCTGACTATCTTTAATCAAACTATGTTTTCCAAATAATCATAAATCCTATCTCTCCGAATCCTTTCCAATATTTTGCTCACCACAGACGTACGACTGACTGGTCTGTAATTCCCAGGGATTTCCCTTTCTTGAACAGGGGAACAACATTCACCTCCCTCCAATCATCCGGTACTACTCCAGTGGAGAGTGAGGACGCAAAGATCATCGCCAATGGTGCAGCAATCTCCTCCCTCGCTTCCTGTAGTAACCTTGGGTAAATCCCGTCAGGCACAGGGGACTTATCTATCCTGATGCTTTTCAAAATCTCCAGCACATCCTCCTTAATATCAACCTGTTCGAGTCTATTAACCTGGTTCACACTGTTCTCATGAGCAACAAGGTCGCTCTCTCTAGTGAATACTGATGCAAAGTATTCATTTAGGGCCTCCCCATCTCCTGAGACTCTCGGCACAAGTTCCCTCCACTATCCCTGATCGGCCCTACTCTCACTCTGATCATCCTCTTATTCCTCACAAGTGTAGAACGCCTTGGGGTTTTCCCTAATCCTTCCCGCCAGGGCTTTTTCATGCCCCCTTCTGTCTCTCCTCAGTCCATTTTTGAGTCCCTTCCTGGCTACCTTACCTCTAGAGCCGAGTCAGATTCTTGCTTCCTCAACCTTACGTAAGCTTCCTTCTTCCTCTTGACTAGAAGCTCCACTTCTCGTCATCCAAGGCTCCTTCACCTTACCATTCCTTCCTCGTCTCAGTGGGACAAAACTATCCAGCACTCGCAGCAAGTGCTCCTGAAACAATCCCCACGTTACTGTTGTGCATTTCCCCAAGAACAATTGTTCACACTTTATGCTCCTCAGCTCCTGCCTAATAGCAGCATAATTTCCCCTCCCCCAATTAAATACCTTCCCATACTGTCTGTTCCTATCCCTCTCCATGACTATGGTCAAGGAGTTGTGGTCACTGTCACCGAAATGCTCTCCCACCGAGACATCTGACACCTGACCTGGTTCGTTGCCGAGCACCAAGTCGAATATGTCCTCCCCCCTAGTCTGCCTATCTACATATTGAGTCAGGAATCCTTCCTGTACACACCTGACTAAATCTGCTCCATCCAAACCATTTGCAGTAAGGAGGTTCCAGTCAATATTAGGGAAGTTGAAGTCACCCATGACAACAACTCTGTTACTTCTGCACTTTTCCAAGATCTGCCGCCCAACCTGTTCCTCTATCTCTCTGCTGCTGTTGGGGGGGTCTATAGAAAACTCCCAATAAAGTGACTGCTCCTTTCTTGTTTCTGACTTCCACCCATACTGACTCAGTAGACAAACCCTCCTCAACTACCTCCTTTTCTGCAGCTGTGATGCACTACCTAATTAACAGTGCCACTCCCCCTCCTCTTTTACCTCCCTCCCTATTCTTCTGAAAACATCTAAACCTCGGAACATCTAACAACCATTCCTGCCTCTGTGAAATCCATGTCTCCGTAATGGCCACAACATTGTAGTTCCAAGTACTGATCCATGCTCTAAGTTCATCTCCCTTATTCCTGACACTCCTTGCATTGAAACAGACACACTTTAACCCATTCCACGGAGTGCAACTTTGCCCTATCAACAGTCTATTCTTCCTCACAGACTCGCTGCATACTATTTCTGCCTGTTCAACAGCTACCCTATCCTCTGATCCATAGCTCTGGTTCCCACCCCCCTGCCAAACTAGTTTAAACCCTCCCAAAGAGCTCGAGCAAACCTCCCACCCAGGTTATTGGTGCCCCTCCAGTTTAGGTGCAATCCGTCCTTCATGTACAGGTCCCACCTTCCCCAGAAGGTATCCCAATGATCCACATATCTGAAGCTTTCCCCCCTGCACCAGCCCTGTAGCCACGTGTTCAGCTGCACTCGCTCTGTTCCTTGCCTCACTTGCACGTGGCACCGATAGCAATCCTGAGATCACTGCTCTGCTTGTCCTGCTCTTTAGCTTCCAACCTAAAATCACTTTTTAGATCCTCATTCCTTTTCTTATCTATGTCGTTGGTGCCTATGTGCACCACGACTTCTGGTTGCTCCCCCGCCCCCTTAAGAATCCTGTAGACTCGATCCGAGACATCCCTGGCCCTGGCACCCGGGAGGCAACATACCTTCCGGGAGTCTCGTTCGCGATCACAGAATCTCCTATCTATTCCCCTAACCATTGAGTCTCCTATCACTATTGCTTTTCTATTCTCCCTCATCCCTTCTGAGCCACAGAACTCAGTGCCAGAGACCTGGCCGCAAGGGCCTTCCCCCGGTAGGTCATCTCCCCCCCTCCCCCCCCCCCCCCCCCCCCCCCAAACAGCATCCAAAACGGTATACTTGATTTGAAGGGGAACGGCCAGGAGGGATCCCTGCACTGTCTAGCCCTTTGTTTTCCTTCCCCTGACTGTAACCCAACTACTCTTGTCCTGTACCTTGGATGTGGCTACCTCCCTGTAACTCTTCTCTATAACCCCCTCTGCCTCCCGGATGATCCAAAGTTCATCCAGCTCCAGTTCCCTAACACGGTCTTTGAGGAGCTGGAGTTGGGTGCACTTCCCGCAGGTATAGTCAGCGGGGACACCGGTGGTATCCCTCATCACCCACATCCTACAGGAGGAGCATGCAACTGGCCTAGCCTCCATCCCCTCTTACCTTACAGAATATAGCTGCCCTGTGGACCAACTGGACCTCCGCCCTCCGACTCTGCTCCCAGTCAGCTGCACTCTCTGTAAACTCCCGGCTCCCTTCATGCTCTTTGAGGAAATGTAGGAAAACAAAATGAAAGGAGCACCTTACTCCCTCCTCACCTAACTCCCTCAGTCACCAAACTCTCACTATAGCACTCAAATGCACCAAATTCAGCAGCACTGTGAGCATAGCAAGGTGTACTAATCGGTGCTCGCATGACCTCTTCCGGGGGAGGTGGTTAGATAGGGAGGGGGGGGTCGCTTCCATTAATGGGAAGGAGATTGGCTTGAATTGGTGATTATTGGTTTCTCGGTGGGCTCCTCATCTCGCCAATGGGAGCGGGCCGCTAACATCACAAACCGATCGGCGCCGTTCCCAAAATAAATAAATCGTATCGAACATCCACAACCCTCGGGCTTTGCGAATTCCGAAAATCCACAACTGTCGGTGAAGAAGCTCCTTATTTGTTCTTGGGATGTTTTTCGCCCTTGAACTGAGTGTCTCGCTCGGCCATTGAAGAGGAGGGCCTTGAAGAGTTAACCTCATCGCTGTGGGGGGTCTGGAGTCACATGTAGGCCAGACAGGGTAGGGACGGCACATTTCACAGTGAAGCAGATGTGTTTTTGTGACAATCGACAAAGGTTTCATGGGCATCTTAGACTTTTAATTCCAGATTTTTATTTTTATTGAATTCAAATTTCACCATCTGTCACCATCAGTCTGCCGTGGTGGGATTTGAACACAGGACCCCAGAGCACCACCCTGGGGTCTTTTGATTACTCGTCTAATGACAATAATACTCCACCACTGCCTCCCCTCAGTCTCAGGATAAATGAAGGACTGTCACTGGGCCCACCCACAAGAACGAAAAGCCATGAAATGTTATTTTAAAAGGATTTATTAATATTTCTGACAGTTATACATAGATACATTAGGAAGGGGTGAAGCCAACCAGCAAAGATAAAGAAATAAAACTAAAACACTTGTGTTATAAAGTGTGATTTATGGTACATGAAAGCATTTTCCTTAAACCGTGCCGACAATCTCTCCGAGCTGTGTGGTCCTAGAAGTGATTGACGGAAATGGAGTTCCTCAGATTCATACACTGAACATCATCAATGTACAAGCTGTTGGTCTTGATTTCAATCTCCTCCTCCAGGGCCAGCTGATTCCGGCGCAAGCCCCTCAGCTCAGCCTCGGCCTCAGCCAGAGTGTCTCGGAGCCTGTGCAGAAAAACAGTCAGCCTCACCGTTATGTTTTAACAAAGTGGGAGATTCCCTCCCCGGACACTTAAACACTGGTCCAATTTAATTCCAACACGGGGTTAGATACAGAGTAAAGCTCCCTCTACACTGTCCTCATCAAACACTCCCAGGACAGGTACAGCACGGGGTTAGATACAGAGTAAAGCTCCCTCTACACTGTCCCCATCAAACACTCCCAGGACAGGTACAGCACGGGGTTAGATACAGAGTAAAGCTCCCTCTACACTGTCCCCATCAAACACTCCCAGGACAGGTACAGCACGGGGTTAGATACAGAGTAAAGCTCCCCCTAAACTATCCCCATCAAACACTCCCAGGACAGGTACAGCACAGGGTTAGATACAGAGTAAAGCTCCCTCTACACTGTCCCCATCAAACACTCCCAGGACAGGTACAGCACGGGGTTAGATACAGAGTAAAGCTCCCTCTACACTGTCCCCATCAAACACTCCCAGGACAGGTACAGCACGGAGTTAGATACAGAGTAAAGCTCCCTCTATACTGTCCCCCATCAAACACTCCCAGGACAGGTACAACACGGGGTTAGATACAGAGTAAAGCTCCCTCTATAAGGCCATAAGAAACAGGAAGAGGGTAAGGCCCCTCAGCCCTTCAAGCCTGCTCTGTTATTTAATAAAATCAAGTCTGATCCAGCACTCACTACAACCACTTTCTGCTTTATCTCCATAACCTTTAATTCCCCCACTGATTAGAAACCTATCCATTTCAGCCTTGAGAACATGTCTCGGCCTCCACAGCTTCCTGGGATAAAATATTCCAAAGATTCGCCGCACTTTGAGAGAAGAAATTCCTCCTGAAATCTATCTTAATTGGGCACGCCCTTATTCTGTGAGCTTTTATTCAGCCTCTCCTTCCATCAAAATTATAACCGCATTCTCATTCTTTCTTCCAAAATAAATAATCGCCCATTTTCCCCACATTGAATTCATCTGTCAATTTTCTGTCCGCTCACTGAGCCCGTCAATATCTCCCTGTAAACTATTGATAGCCTCCGTACAACCTGCCTTCCCTCCCTCTGCAACACAGGAAACATTCGCAGGGCGACGGAGAAAGGGTATAGGAGGGCGGGGCCACTGGGATTGTTCTTTCGGAGAGTCTGAATGACCTCCCTTCTGTGCCATACGATTGTCCCGCCTCCCTATAATGGTCCAGAGCTTGTTACATTTCGCTGCTGTTTTTGCACGATGGGGATCAATGCAAATGTCTCCCTCCCCCTCTGACAGCTCACCCCCCCCCCCAAACCCCCACCTTCAACGCCCCCCCCACCCATAACTCACCTGCTCACATTATCCGTTATCTCTTTCACTTCACTGAGCAGCCGATATTGTGCCGGGTCTCGTACCAGCTCCACGTTCGGCCGTTTAGTCCGCGTGTCCAGGCGTGTCTGAGCCACCATCATGGGCCCTTCCTCGTCCATGATGGCCTTTTTCAGCAGGTCGATGTTCTTCTCCTGCGATGAAATCTCATCCAACACCTGAGGAAGAATGAGCGCCCCGTCATAAACACAAATAGCACTGAACCTCAGAACTGAATAAAATTGTTCAGAACGTGCCTGGATTTCTGTTAATCGACCAGCACTTGGGTTACAACACATCACTTCCCAGTTTGCAAACAACTCCAAACTTGGAAATTTGTTAAACCGACTTCAGGAGGCGAGAGACAGACTGGGGAAATGGGCAAACACACGGCAGATGCAGTTTAACACTGTGAGGCGGGTGAGGGCAATGTGCCGAGAGGGCACACATCAGGTGGCTCTCCTCCCACGAACCTGAAAAATGGGCACTTTTTTGCCCAAAAAACGTCCACAAACAACACAAATCATCCCCACACCACTAACAAGACACACGAGGAAAAGTCGAGGATCAGGAGAACCAGTCGAGGCGGCAGAACTTCCGAATTGTGGGCCTACCGGAGGGGATCGAAGGTAGGAACCCCACAGATTGTGTGTGACCCAAATGCTGGGTAACCTGGTGGGAAGGGACAGCTTCGCCAACCCATCAGAAATCGACAGAGGGGCAGCACGGTGGCACAGCGGTTAGTATTGCTGCCTACGGCGCTGAGGACCCGGGTTCAAATCTCGCGTGGCTGGTTTGAAAAAGTGGCTCTGTCTCTGCTGGGCTCATCCGTCAGGTAGCGATCGTTGGCCTTGAACTTGGCTGTCTGGTCGTTATGCTGCAATTGGGTGGCCCAGGCCAGATCCAAAAGAGACAGAACACATGGCGGTGTCCTCTTTTTATCCCTCTGGGATTTCGCGCTCTTTGGGGCGGTCCTTAATCTTGGACCAAATAGTTCGACAGGGCTCTGATCACTGTCTTCGATTTTGGCCAATAAAGGGGCGGGTGCCTTGATAGCTGGGCGGGTCCTTAGCGGTCATTGTCCTTGGCAGTCGGGCTTTCTGAGTAAAGGGAGTGTCGCCGATCAGTCTGTGGCTGTACCGGTCTCTTGAGTGCAGTCCTATTGTTCTGGGGAAATGGGCCATTAGAATGCAAACGAGCGGGGGTTTTGATCAGGTCTAGCTACCTGTGTTTCAAATACACAGAAGCTCTGTATCTGTCTGAGTCCTGCGTTGGCCATAATTCCCATGGTCCTTTGCAGGCGGCCACCTCAGGTGGCTACATCCCGTCCTCTTGATCCTGAACGCGAAGCGTGGTAGATCACACTGTTGATCCGTTATCATCCTTGGTGTGCCAGTCACCCTTGGTCAAGGCCAGGTTCTGCACTACTCTGTCCTATATATTGGGGCATTTACCTAATTCCATTAACACATCACAAATTATTAATTTCTAACGGGTCACTACAAAACATTTCACTATTAAACATTTAACTTATCCGCACAATTGAATCTCTAACTAACACTCTCTAAACTACTCTTATGTTGCTGGTAAATATCAAAAAGAACGTATGTACAGTACAAAAATTTTAAAACAGCAGCATTACATTTCTACTTAATCCAGCAAAGTTTACAGAGGTACATGGTTATAATTCTTACAGCAGGAAATTCAGTTTTGTGGAATGCCGAAAAAGGGGGATCGGACTGTATATATCGGGAATGAGGAGGCTTTTGCTCGCCATTTACGGAGTCGAAGTGTCTGAATGACACTGCAGATTATTGCAATTACTAGAAGGGCCTCTACTGTGTATGAAAGGGGGTTCCATTTGGCAATGTTTTCGCACCAAGTGGGGGTTTCGGTGTCTATCTCCATGTTTGGTGTAGTGTCCGGGCTAGGGGTGTCATGTTGTGTGGTGGTATTCGGGGCTGCTGTAGTGTGCATTAAAATAGTTTGTTGCGCACGCAATTGCAGGAGTCCAGCGAAGATCAAAACGTTTGTCAGCGGTCCTTGCTTCATCTTGTCGTCCGTGTTCCGTGTGATGCTGGGGGTGCAAGCAGAATATCTGTTATCATCTTCGGTTAATATCTCGTTTTACTTGTCTATCTCTCCTTAATCCAATT
This sequence comes from Scyliorhinus torazame, assembly GCF_047496885.1. Taxonomy (NCBI): domain Eukaryota; kingdom Metazoa; phylum Chordata; class Chondrichthyes; order Carcharhiniformes; family Scyliorhinidae; genus Scyliorhinus; species Scyliorhinus torazame. Next base: position 222,594,675 of record NC_092718.1, read on the forward strand.
TCCCATTATGATCGTCACCATGTGTGACTCCCTCATTAAATAACGTTTTGAGAGACAAGAAATACCACTTTTCAAAGTACAGAGGCTCTCGCAGCTTGTGGTCGACGCGGGGAGTGGGCGGACAATTTCTCCGTCCAGTCTTTTCTTTACGACAACCATTGACGGTTCAGGCTCGTCTTTACCGGCCGAATTTCAGGGCGGCCAGTTTTATATGTTTGTTGGCCGCAATCACATTTGGGCTGGGGTGTAACGAGCATATGGAGTCGGTGTAGTGTGACCAAAGAAGAGAGAAACAAAAATGAAGTGGCCTTGCTGAGGTGTCCCTGCCAGGAGAAGTGGTGGATAAGCGCTCACAGTTTGCATGGGACAGCTGGGACCTTGTAGCTGCTGTGGGTGGTGTTCTCTTTCATATCTGGGGGCTAGTCCAGCTGGGGGTGGGGATCTCCTGCAATCTCGGGCGAAGTGTCCTGACTGCCTACAGTTGTAACATGACCCCCGGGGCACGTACGGTGGAGCAGGCTCTCTGGTGGATTGCTCCCTTGGGTTTGGTTCCCTGGGATATTGGACTTCTCCCCTACCCTCGTTTATGCATGCGGGTCCCTGGCTAATCCTAAGTGGGTGCATGTTTGCTTCGAACTCGTCCTGATCTGTCTGTCTGTGTAGGGATTGTTCCCATGATCTAAAGAGTCATTTTAATACCCACACTTCATTGTGTGTGTGGTCTGCGGGGTCGTAATTCCCACAAGCCTTTTGGCCTGCTTCTGTGGCATGTGAGACTAAAGTGCGGGACCATTTAGTGGTGTCATCCTCACTTAAGTGTGTGCGGTTCAAATCCCCAAATGCTGCCTTAAAATGGATCCAAAGGCGACCTGCAAATGCGGTCGGATGTGATTTGTTATGTTGTAGGTGTAACATAAGCGGCTTCCTTGTGGTGCTCTTGACAAAGGAAGGTTCAGACGTGGAGATAACTTCAACACGTTTATTGGTTGAGTGTGTGTGTGTGTGATGTTTCTGGTGCTCTCTCTAGTGTCTAGCTAGCCTACATGCATTTACATTGATGCACATCACCACATCCCCCCTTTTTTATATGTTACATATTTTCTGTACACTTTGAGAAAATTGAACAAAGAACAGGTAGATAAGGTAAGGTATACAAGTCATGGGAACAGAGATTAAACAATAAGTCCAAATCATTCGTGTGAGTCCAAAAACCATCAATCATCATGGTCAAGTGTCTCTTGGTTATGAACGGCATCAACCTCCCTGTGCCACAGGAACCAAGAAATGGTCAAATCACTTCGCTGTCTGATTTGGAGTCCCTTTCTTTTTTTGCTGTTTGTGATGGTGCTGTCGGAGGGCATCTTGTAGCTGATGAGGTGTTGACGTTGAAGAGGTACCATCAACAGTATCATTCGAGGTCATGGATGTGCCATATGTTGAAGTTGGATAAGTCTGCACATACTGGTTCTGGCCACATGCTGTGCAGGAAGGGTGGTCCTGCTGAGAACCGTTGAAGCTTGTCGAATTGGAAACAGAATTGCTGCTCGCATAAATACCTGGTGATGGTGTGAAACTAGAACCTTGCATCTGATAGGAATATGCCGTCTGGCCAGGCTGGGGTGTAGCAAATCCTGGGCTGTAACTAAGGAATCCAGTCTGTATTGCAGATTGCGCCTGCGGTAGTCCTCCTTCGGTCTTGATTCCATTACTGGGCAATCCGTAGTGCTGGCCTGTTTGAGAATATGCTGCATAGACTGCTGGCTGCTGCATGCCTGAATACTGGGTTTGTCCAGCATGAGCTGTCATTGGCTGCACTGCTGGTGTGGAAAACATGTGTGGATATAGCTGTGGTGAATATTGGTGTATTCCTCTTGGACTGTAGCCGCTGCTTGTTATTACTGACCCAGTGTAATTGTTAAGTGATCCATCTCCTGTCGTTGTGGCATCTGCTGTCACCCTGAGCGTGCCATCACTGAGGTTGCGGCACTCCCTATCTGGAGTAAAGTCCGGCTTACATGAATCAGAGTTGGCGTTTGGTTGCCCCCCATCTGGAGTCTGGTCTGTTTTAACTGAGTCAGTGTTGGTTTGTTGATGCTCCCCATCCGGAGTCTTAGCAGGTTCACTGGAGTCAGCTGAGATTTCTTGAAGCTGCACGTCTGGAGTCGGAACATGCAGGAATGCATTGACTTGTGGAGAGGTTCGAGCGAATGAGGGTGGAAGTATTGTGGAGTCACGAGAGTCACCAGTGGTCTCACAGTGATCGTCGAGTTGCCTCTGTACACACCAGCTGAGGTCTGTCACTTTGCACATCTTGCATGGGAAGTGAGATGCTGTCGTCACTCGTCTCACATACCGTGGGTAGATCCTCAGTAGCTGCTTGTTCTTCACTTGGGTTGGGTAAATTGTCAGAGTCTTCATCTGGTGGTGCAAACAATGTGGGTGGACTGTCGTTGTCTTGCTGTTGTCCTTCATTTGGGCTTGGGACAGTCATCGTCGCTTTGTCCTTCATTGTAGCATGATAGACCGTCATGGTCGTCCTGCTGTGCACTGGAGCGTGGTAGACTGTCATAGTCTTCTTGCTGTTTACTTGAGCATGGCAGACTTGCATCATCTGCCGCTAGTTGGTCAGAGGAGGTTGCTAGACCCTCATGGTCTTGTTCCTGCAAGGACTGCGCTCTGGAGTCTTGCGTTTCTGCAATTGTGGAGTCTGTCCACGAGCTCGCTGCGGAGGCTTGTGACACTGGAGTCACTTCTTGTTCATGCAAGGACTGCTGCGTGGAGTCATGCATGTCTTCTTTTGTAGAGTTGGGAACCCTGAGCGGTGCGTGGACCACGCTCTGTGTGGCAGCAGGCCGCTCTCTGTGGGCGTGTACCACTCTCTGTCTCTTGGTTTCAGGCTGCAGCATCATCCTGCACTCACGAGTCGGGATGTCATATCTGCTGGGCTGAATATCCTCAAATCCGAAGAACGAATCCGCGTCTGCGTCGGATTCAATACGGGGGTCGCCAATGTGCAACACGTCTAGTTGCGGTTCGGATTTGGTACTGGGGTAGTCTCCCAAGGTGAAAGGTTCGTCTGAGTCGTTGTGTTCTAGGACCATCTCATCACTGTTTGTGTCGGAGCTGGCATTGGGCTCGCGAGGTCCAGAGAAAATGTAAAGGTCGGTGTCGAAGTATTCACGGTCGGAATCATCGGTTTGGGCGTAGGTAACTGCTTGTTGCAGGGTTCTTCGGAGGTTAATTTCATTTCCTGGTTCAATCTGAGGCATTGTGCTGTCATTCCAGGTGAAGGAAGGTTGTTTTACAGCTTTAAAAGATTTTTTCTTTGATTTGGGACGTTTCCCCTTTAAATGGCCGTGGCCCGGGGCCTCTGATGTCATGACGGATGTGACATCATATGTAGGAAGCGTTTGCACATGCGCATATCGCTGTTCCTGTACCGGGGGCCGTTTTCATGATTGCGCATGTGCGGCGTCTCGCGCAACTGCGCAAGTGCAGTCCCTTTAGAAAGATGGCCGCCAACCAAAATCGTTCTCTGCTCGGGGATCTCGGCCTCGTGGTGAGTACTGGCGCTTCTCTTACCTTTTCTTGCTGGGTGGAGTGTGTTTTCCTCACAGTATTTGCCGAATTTGCCCAGGACTGCCTGGGAGTCGCTCCTGTTTTGCCCCTTGGAGAACTTGAATTTTTAAAAGATTTCTTCTGCTCTGGCACCGGCGATGGTGAGCAGAAGCTCTGTCTTTTCAGCATCGGCCACTTCTTCTAGTTCGGCTGCCACCAGGAAGATTTCAAACTTTTGCCGGAATGCCCGCCAGTTTCCGCGGAGATCGCCGTGGCACTGGAGCTGCTGCGGAACCCGGACCTCGAACATCTTGCCTGGATATCGTTGCTGGTTGTCACTGTATGCTGAGGTATGGCGATCGGGATTGAAACAGTTCACTGCTGGTACCATGATTTGTTATGTTGTCGGTGTAACATAAGCGGCTTCCTTGTGGTGCTCTTGACAAAGGAAGGTTCAGACATGGAGATAACTTCAACACGTTTATTAAACTATTCACACTTCTATTACTTGGGTTCGACACTACTGCTAATCCTACTATAGCTACCCAGACTGACTAACCAGTTGCTGCAATCCACGTGGTGGGTGTAATATTGAATCAACCCTGTGTCTCTACTCACTGACTGTCTCCACTGGAAAGAGGCAGATCATGTGTGTGGTGTCCTTTATATATGGGTTGGTGTAATGCCCCCCTGTGGTCGTGTCACCTCTGTGTGTATCGTGAATGTCCATTGGTCGTGTCCTATCTAACTGATCTATTGGTTGAGTGTGTGTGATGTTTCTGGTGCTCCCTCTTGTGTCTAGCTAGCCTACATACATTTACATTGATGCACATCAGCACAGGATGCTCTCCCTTCTTTTGCCTATAGTGGTTTAAACCCTCGACTGGATCTCCTTTGTTATATCCGATTGCATCTAAAATGGCCGTTTTCATTTTCTGTAGGGTTCCTCCCGCTACATTCTGGGGTTCAGGGAAAGCTGATCTTACGGACTAGCTAAGGCTCATAACTATGAGTTTGACTTCCTCTCTCTCGTCTAGGCCGTACATAACTTTTTGTTGGCGCATCGCCTCAAAGAAGTTGGGGGGTCTGCGGTGGGCTGGAATGGACTGATTTTCGGACAAGCCTCGCTCAACTGGGTTATGGATAGTGGGGGGGTGTAAACGCAATCCGGCTCCTCCTGATCCGAGGCCTTGCGCTGTGTGGTAACCGGATTCATGGGGAGGGGGGGGGGCTGCTGCCTGTGCAGTCGGTGGTGACGGTGCTTTCCTTTTCGGGGCCTGGGGGCCTCGATTCTGATTCCCTGTATCCTCAACATATCTCTGGGCGGTTTCATTTAGTTCTTGCCAATCGGGGGCATCTTCCTCACCTAAATTCTATAATACCTCAATCCATTCCACACTGAAAGCAGTGACTGTAATTTCTCCATCTGTTGTCTGCATTTCGCGTGGTCTATTCTGCTCTGTCTCTGTTCTTTCATGGAGCTGTGGAGCGCTCGCAAAGCTGCTTTTAAATCCACACATTGACTCGTTAACTGTGCTACCTGCTGTTCTGTCTCTTCTCGTACCAAAATTGCGCGCTGTGCGTCTTGGTAGGCTTTATCGTACTGGGTCTAAAAGCTGCTGAGGTGAACTAAACAAAATTGGTGTGCTCGTTTCACATCCGCCACCTCCTTATCCTTAGCTGCCAACTGTTCCCGGAGTTGCTCGATTATCTTTTCACTTTCACTATTGTTTCCCTCATTCTTCTCGTCTTTCTCAACTAGCTGCCTACGGAGCGTCCTCACGACCTCCTCTGTGCCTCGCAACTGTGCCAAACAGGACACTATTGCCATCGGCTTTCGGACCTTTGCTGCATTTTTCTTGTGGACCTCACTTAGATTGTCCCACCAAGCTTGTCCTATGCTTCCTGGACCTGACTCACCATTCGCACAAAAATTGGACCATCCTTTCCCCTTCAAATACTTCCTCAACTCTTCCTCCCATATGGGGCACTGCTCTGCTCTGTTGGTCGCTGCGACCTCGGCTTCCTGTGGGTTCATTAAACGTCCCATCGCTTTTGTGGCCATTGCTTCTAATAATTCTTTTGCTCTTCCTCTAATATCTCTTGCTCTACTTTTATCTTCTCTTTCCCTACCTTTAATTTGGGACAGGGGAATAAGGCGGCGATTTGAACAGCGGGTATGGCCTAAGCTATTTTCTGGTTCACAATTCCCTCGATAGTTTTGACACAATCTGACGAGTTTACCTTATATCCCTGTTAGTACGCCTGCAGGTTAGTACACACATGGTTTACCAGGGAAGTGAAATGGTTTACCAGGGAAGTGGAATCTCTTGTTAAGAGGAAGAAGGAGGCCTATGTGAAGATGAAGTGTGAAGTTTCGGTTGGGGCGATGGATAGTTACAAGGTAGCGAGGAAGGATCTAAAGAGAGAGCTAAGACGAGCAAGGAGGGGACATGAGAAGTATTTGGCAGGAAGGATCAAGGAAAACCCAAAAGCTTTCTATAGGTATGTCAGGAATAAGCGAATGACTAGGGAAAGAGTAGGACCAGTCAAGGACAGGGATGGGAAATTGTGTGTGGAGTCTGAAGAGATAGGCGAGATACTAAATGAATATTTTTCGTCAGTATTCACTCAGGAAAAAGATAATGTTGTGGAGGAGAATGCTGAGCCCCAGGCTAATAGAATAGATGGCATTGAGGTACGTAGGGAAGAGGTGTTGGCAATTCTGGACAGGCTGAAAATAGATAAGTCCCCGGGACCTGATGGGATTTATCCTAGGATTCTATGGGAGGCCTTTGGCTTTGATTTTTATGTCATCATTGGCTACAGGAATAGTGCCAGAGGACTGGAGGACAGCAAATGTGGTCCCTTTGTTCAAAAAGGGGAGCAGAGACAACCCCGGCAACTATAGACCGGTGAGCCTCACGTCTGTAGTGGGTAAAGTCTTGGAGGGGATTATAAGGGACAAGATTTATAATCATCTAGATAGGAATGATATGATCAGGGATAGTCAGCATGGCTTTGTGAAGGGTAGGTCATGCCTCACAAACCTTATTGAGTTCTTTGAGAAGGTGACTGAACAGGTAGACGAGGGTAGAGCAGTTGATGTGGTGTATATGGATTTCAGCAAAGCGTTTGATAAGGTTCCCCACGGTAGGCTATTGCAAAAAATACGGAGGCTGGGGATTAAGGGTGATTTAGAGATGTGGATCAGAAATTGGCTAGCTGAAAGAAGACAGAGGGTGGTGGTTGATGGGAAATGTTCAGAATGGAGTACAGTCACAAGTGGAGTACCACAAGGATCTGTTCTGGGGCCGTTGCTGTTTGTCATTTTTATCAATGACCTAGAGGAAGGCACAGAAGGGTGGGTGAGTAAATTTGCAGATGATACTAAAGTCGGTGGTGTTGTCGATAGTGTGGAAGGATGTAGCAGGTTACAGAGGGATATAGATAAGCTGCAGAGCTGGGCTGAGAGGTGGCAAATGGAGTTTAATGTAGAGAAGTGTGAGGTGATTCACTTTGGAAGGAATAACAGGAATGCGGAATATTTGGCTAATGGTAAAGTTCTTGAAAGTGTGGCTGAGCAGAGGGATCTAGGTGTCCATGTACATAGATCCCTGAAAGTTGCCACCCAGGTTGATAGGGTTGTGAAGAAGGCCTATGGAGTGTTGGCCTTTATTGGTAGAGGGATTGAGTTCCGGAGTCGGGAGGTCATGTTGCAGCTGTACAGAACTCTGGTCCGGCCGCATTTGGAGTATTGCGTACAGTTCTGGTCACCGCATTATAGGAAGGACGTGGAGGCTTTGGAGCGGGTGCAGAGGAGATTTACCAGGATGTTGCCTGGTATGGAGGGAAAATCTTATGAGGAAAGGCTGACGGACTTGAGGTTGTTTTCGTTGGAGAGAAGAAGGTTAAGAGGAGACTTAATGGAGGCATACAAAATGATCAGGGGGTTGGATAGGGTGGACAGTGAGAGCCTTCTCCCGCGGATGGATATGGTTGGCACGAGGGGACATAACTTTAAACTGAGGGGTAATAGATATAGGACAGAGGTCAGAGGTAGGTTCTTTACGCAAAGAGTAGTGAGGCCGTGAAATGCCCTACCTGCTACAGTAGTGAACTCGCCAACATTGAGGGCATTTAAAAGTTTATTGGATAAACATATGGATGATAATGGCATAGTGTAGGTTAGATGGCTTTTGTTTCGGTGCAACATCGTGGGCCGAAGGGCCTGTACTGCGCTGTATTGTTCTATGTTCTATGTTCTATGTTCTATGTTCTATCCGAAATTCAGTGATTTGGTCGATATGGACTTGCACTTGTGGTTCTTTCTCTTTCTCGCAATTGGATTTCAAAGTTTGTGTTCTCTCGGAGTGACAAAGTCACTTTGAATCGAATCCCATCAGAGTTCGCCAATAATGTTGCCAATGGGAATACTATCCCACCAGCGTCACCAATAATGTTGCTCTTTAGAGTCGCCAATATGATACTGAGGCTCTTTTTATGATATGATGTTATGTCCTAACAGCGTCGCCAATACTGTGGGTGTTTCTATTTCTCTTGCTGAACCACAAGACTTTCCCCTATATCGGTCAAATGACCACACAACCAGTTAGACAGTTCAAGTTCAAAGATGGTTTATTTACACACAAGGGTTACTTCGACATGCAAGCACAATATACTACGAGTTAAACTACACCCATCAGCTACAATAACCTATACTTAACTTCAGGGCGACCAGCACTGTGCAAATGGATAAGGCCTTTATCTGGATTTCACTTGGCTGGTTCGAAGAAAGTGGCTCTGTCTCTGCTGGGCTCATCCGTCAGGTAGCGATCGTTGGTCTTGAACTTGGCTGGCTGTTCCTGCTGCAATTGGATTGGCACAGGCCAGATCCAAAAGAGACAGAACACATGGCTGTGTCCTCTTTTAATCCCTCTGGGATTTCGCGCTCTTTGGGGCGGTCCTTAACCTTGGACCCAATAGTTCGACAGGGCTCTGATCACTCTCTTCGATTTCGGCCAATAAAGGGGCGGGAGCCTTGATAGCTGGGCGGGTCCTTAGCGGTCATTGTCCTTGGCAGTTGGGCTTTCTAGGTAAAGGGAGTGGCGCCGATCAGTCTGTGGCTGTATCGGTTGCTTGATTGGAGTTCTATTGTCCTGGGAAAATGGGCCATTGAAATCCAAAATAACGGGGGTTTCGATCAGGCCTGGTTACCTGTGTTTCAGATACACATAGGCTCTGTATCTGTCTGAGTCCTGGGTTGGCCATAATTCCCATGGTCCTTTGCAGGTAGCCATCTCAGATGGCTACACCCCCACAACCCAAAGATGTGCAGGGTAGGTGGATTGGCCACGCTAAATTGCCCCTTAATTGGAAAAAATAATTGGGAACTCAATTTTTTATTTAAAAAAAAAGAAATTGACAAGAGCTGACCGATCGCTCCGACCATAGCCCAAAACCGGGGAACAACCGAGGGCGATAATAGCACCGGGATCCATGCAGGAGAGAGAGGCCGCGGAACATCCCCCGCGAGGGGTAAGGCTCCGGGGGGTGCGGGGGGTTAGACAACGGGTACGGAGGGATAACTAGGGGAAGAAATAGGGGGAAGAGAGGGGGATTAGCTATGGGCTTGGGGGGAGGAGGGGGGGGGGGAGAAGGCAGGGATGTGGGGGCAGAGGGAAGAGAAAAGGGAGAGATAGGTGAAGAAAGATGGGGGGCATGAGACTGGCTACAACAGGCCACATGTTGGCGAACAAAATGACGCCGCTAGCAACCATTTTGGAGGGTCCCTGGACAAAGGGAAACCCCACAGTGCAGGGGCGCGTCTACCAGGCAAGTATCCCACAGGAACGGGGGGATTAATAACCCCCCCCATCAGGATAGTCACCTGGAACGTCAGAGACTTAAAGGCCCAATGAAAAGATTCAGAACCTTCGCCCACCTGAGAAACATGAAAGCCGACATAGGTACATCCCTTGAAGGAAAACTAAGAGAGCAGAACCGGCTGTGGAACGGGAGAGAGCCGGACCCACTGTGGAACGGGAGAGAGCCGGACCCACTGTGGAACGGGAGAGAGCCGGACCCACTGTGGAACGGGAGAGAGCCGGAACGGCTGTGGAACGGGAGAGAGCCGGACCCACTGTGGAACGGGAGAGAGCCGGACCCACTGTGGAACGGGAGAGAGCCGGACCGGCTGTGGAACGGGAGAGAGCCGGACCCACTGTGGAACGGGAGAGAGCCGGACCCACTGTGGAACGGGAGAGAGCCGGACCCACTGTGGAACGGGAGAGAGCCGGACCGGCTGTGGAACGGGAGAGAGCCGGACCGGCTGTGGAACGGGAGAGAGCCGGACCGGCTGTGGAACGGGAGAGAGCCGGACCGGCTGTGGAACGGGAGAGAGCCGGACCGGCTGTGGAACGGGAGAGAGCCGGACCGGCTTTGGAACGGGAGAGAGCCGGACCGGCTGTGGAACGGGAGAGAGCCGGACCGGCTGTGGAACGGGAGAGAGCCGGACCGGCTTTGGAACGGGAGAGAGCCGGACCGGCTGTGGAACGGGAGAGAGCCGGACCGGCTGTGGAACGGGAGAGAGCCGGACCGGCTGTGGAACGGGAGAGAGCCGGACCGGCTGTGGAACGGGAGAGAGCCGGACCGGCTGTGGAACGGGAGAGAGTCGGACCCGCTGTGGAACGGGAGAGAGCCGGACCGGCTGTGGAACGGGAGAGAGCCGGACCCACTGTGGAACGGGAGAGAGCCGGACCCGCTGTGGAACGGGAGAGAGCCGGACCGGCTGTGGAACGGGAGAGAGCCGGACCCACTGTGGAACGGGAGAGAGCCGGACCGGCTGTGGAACGGGAGAGAGCCGGACCGGCTGTGGAACGGGAGAGAGCCGGACCCACTGTGGAACGGGAGAGAGCCGGACCCGCTGTGGAACGGGAGAGAGCCGGACCCGCTGTGGAACGGGAGAGAGCCGGACCGGCTGTGGAACGGGAGAGAGCCGGACCGGCTGTGGAACGGGAGAGAGCCGGACCCGCTGTGGAACGGGAGAGAGCCGGACCCACTGTGGAACGGGAGAGAGCCGGACCGGCTGTGGAACGGGAGAGAGCCGGACCGGCTGTGGAACGAGAGAGAGCCGGACCCACTGTGGAACGGGAGAGAGCCGGACCCACTGTGGAACGGGAGAGAGCCGGACCGGCTGTGGAACGGGAGAGAGCCGGACCGGCTGTGGAACGGGAGAGAGCCGGACCGGCTGTGGAACGGGAGAGAGCCGGACCGGCTGTGGAACGGGAGAGAGCCGGACCGGCTGTGGAACGGGAGAGAGCCGGACCGGCTGTGGAACGGGAGAGAGCCGGACCGGCTGTGGAACGGGAGAGAGCCGGACCGGCTGTGGAACGGGAGAGAGCCGGACCGGCTGTGGAACGGGAGAGAGCCGGACCCGCTGTGGAACGGGAGAGAGCCGGACCCGCTGTGGAACGGGAGAGAGCCGGACCGGCTGTGGAACGGGAGAGAGCCGGACCGGCTGTGGAACGAGAGAGAGCCGGACCCACTGTGGAACGGGAGAGAGCCGGACCCGCTGTGGAACGGGAGAGAGCCGGACCGGCTGTGGAACGGGAGAGAGCCGGACCGGCTGTGGAACGGGAGAGAGCCGGACCGGCTGTGGAACGGGAGAGAGCCGGACCGGCTGTGGAACGGGAGAGAGCCGGACCGGCTGTGGAACGGGAGAGAGCCGGACCGGCTGTGGAACGGGAGAGAGCCGGACCCGCTGTGGAACGGGAGAGAGCCGGTCCCACTGTGGAACGGGAGAGAGCCGGACCCGCTGTGGAACGGGAGAGAGCCGGACCGGCTGTGGAACGGGAGAGAGCCGGACCGGCTGTGGAACGGGAGAGAGCCGGACCGGCTGTGGAACGGGAGAGAGCCGGACCGGCTGTGGAACGGGAGAGAGCCGGACCGGCTGTGGAACGGGAGAGAGCCGAACCCACTGTGGAACGGGAGAGAGCCGGACCGGCTGTGGAACGGGAGAGAGCCGGACCCACTGTGGAACGGGAGAGAGTCGGACCCGCTGTGGAACGGGAGAGAGCCGGACCCGCTGTGGAACGGGAGAGAGCCGGACCCGCTGTGGAACGGGAGAGAGCCGGACCCACTGTGGAACGGGAGAGAGCCGGACCGGCTGTGGAACGGGAGAGAGCCGGACCCACTGTGGAACGGGAGAGAGCCGGACCCGCTGTGGAACGGGAGAGAGTCGGACCGGCTGTGGAACGGGAGAGAGCCGGACCCTCTGTGGAACGGGAGAGAGCCGGACCGGCTGTGGAACAGGAGAGAGCCGGACCGACTGTGGAACGGGAGAGAGCCGGACCGGCTGTGGAACGGGAGAGAGTCGGACCCGCTGTGGAACGGGAGAGAGCCGGACCGGCTGTGGAACGGGAGAGAGCCGGACCCACTGTGGAACGGGAGAGAGCCGGACCCGCTGTGGAACGGGAGAGAGCCGGACCGGCTGTGGAACGGGAGAGAGCCGGACCCACTGTGGAACGGGAGAGAGCCGGACCGGCTGTGGAACGGGAGAGAGCCGGACCGGCTGTGGAACGGGAGAGAGCCGGACCCACTGTGGAACGGGAGAGAGCCGGACCCACTGTGGAACGGGAGAGAGCCGGACCGGCTGTGGAACGGGAGAGAGCCGGACCGGCTATGGAACGGGAGAGAGCCGGACCGGCTGTGGAACGGGAGAGAGCCGGACCCACTGTGGAACGGGAGAGAGCCGGACCGGCTATGGAACGGGAGAGAGCCGGACCGGCTGTGGAACGGGAGAGAGCCGGACCGGCTGTGGAACGGGAGAGAGCCGGACCCACTGTGGAACGGGAGAGAGCCGGACCCACTGTGGAACGGGAGAGAGCCGGACCGGCTGTGGAACGGGAGAGAGCCGGACCGGCTGTGGAACGGGAGAGAGCCGGACCGGCTATGGAACGGGAGAGAGCCGGACCGGCTGTGGAACGGGAGAGAGCCGGACCGGCTGTGGAACGGGAGAGAGCCGGACCCACTGTGGAACGGGAGAGAGCCGGACCGGCTGTGGAACGGGAGAGAGCCGGACCGGCTATGGAACGGGAGAGAGCCGGACCCGCTGTGGAACGGGAGAGAGCCGGACCGGCTGTGGAACGGGAGAGAGCCGGACCCACTGTGGAACGGGAGAGAGCCGGACCCACTGTGGAACGGGAGAGAGCCGGACCCACTGTGGAACGGGAGAGAGCCGGACCCACTGTGGAACGGGAGAGAGCCGGACCCGCTGTGGAACGGGAGAGAGCCGGACCCACTGTGGAACGGGAGAGAGTCGGACCCGCTGTGGAACGGGAGAGAGCCGGACCGGCTGTGGAACGGGAGAGAGTCGGACCCACTGTGGAACGGGAGAGAGCCGGACACACTGTGGAATGGGAGAGAGCCGGACCCACTGTGGAATGGGAGAGAGCCGGACCCACTGTGGAACGGGAGAGAGCCGGACCCACTGTGGAACGGGAGAGAGCCGGACCCACTGTGGAACGGGAGAGAGTCGGACCCGCTGTGGAACGGGAGAGAGCCGGACCCGCTGTGGAACGGGAGAGAACCGGACCCGCTGTGGAACGGGAGAGAGCCGGACCCGCTGTGGAACGGGAGAGAGCCGGACCCGCTGTGGAACGGGAGAGAGCCGGACCCATTGTGGAACGGGAGAGAGCCGGACCCTCTGTGGAACGGGAGAGAGCCGGACCGGCTGTGGAACGGGAGAGAGCCGGACCGGCTGTGGAACGGGAGAGAGCCGGACCCACTGTGGAACGGGAGAGAGCCGGACCCACTGTGGAACGGGAGAGAGCCGGACCGGCTGTGGAACGGGAGAGAGCCGGACCCACTGTGGAACGGGAGAGAGCCGGACCGGCTGTGGAACGGGAGAGAGCCGGACCGGCTGTGGAACGGGAGAGAGCCGGACCCACTGTGGAACAGGAGAGAGCCGGACCCATTGTGGAACGGGAGAGAGCCGGACCGGCTGTGGAACGGGAGAGAGCCGGACCGGCTGTGGAACGGGAGAGAGCCGGACCCACTGTGGAACGGGAGAGAGCCGGACCCATTGTGGAACGGGAGAGAGCCGGACCGACTGTGGAACGGGAGAGAGTCGGACCCACTGTGGAACGGGAGAGAGCCGGACACACTGTGGAATGGGAGAGAGCCGGACCCACTGTGGAACGGGAGAGAGCCGGACCGGCAGTGGAACGGGAGAGAGCCGGACCCACTGTGGAACGGAAGAGAGCCGGACCCACTGTGGAACGGGAGAGAGCCGGACCGGCTGTGGAACGGGAGAGAGCCGGACCGGCTGTGGAACGGGAGAGAGCCGGACCGGCTGTGGAACGGGAGAGAGCCGGACCGGCTGTGGAACGGGAGAGAGCCGGACCGGCTGTGGAACGGAAGAGAGCCGGACCCACTGTGGAACGGGAGAGAGCCGGACCCGCTGTGGAACGGGAGAGAGCCGGACCGGCTGTGGAACGGGAGAGAGCCGGACCGGCTGTGGAACGGGAGAGAGCCGGACCGGCTGTGGAACGGGAGAGAGCCGGACCGGGTGTGGAACGGGAGAGAGCCGGACCCGCTGTGGAACGGGAGAGAGCCGGACCCACTGTGGAACGGGAGAGAGCCGGACCCGCTGTGGAACGGGAGAGAGCCGGACTGGCTGTGGAACGGGAGAGAGCCGGACCCACTGTGGAACGGGAGAGAGCCGGACCCGCTGTAGAACGGGAGAGAGTCGGACCCACTGTGGAACGGGAGAGAGCCGGACCCATTGTGGAACGGGAGAGAGCCGGACCGGCTGTGGAACGGGTGAGAGCCGGACCGACTGTGGAACGGGAGAGAGCCGGACCCACTGTGGAACGGGAGAGAGCCGGACCGGCAGTGGAACGGGAGAGAGCCGGACCCACTGTGGAACGGAAGAGAGCCGGACCCACTGTGGAACGGGAGAGAGCCGGACCCGCTGTGGAACGGGAGAGAGCCGGACCCACTGTGGAACGGGAGAGAGCCGGACCCGCTGTGGAACGGGAGAGAGCCGGACTGGCTGTGGAACGGGAGAGAGCCGGACCCACTGTGGAACGGGAGAGAGCCGGACCCGCTGTAGAACGGGAGAGAGTCGGACCCACTGTGGAACGGGAGAGAGCCGGACCGGCTGTGGAACAGGAGAGAGCCGGACCGACTGTGGAACGGGAGAGAGCCGGTCCGGCTATGGAACGGGAGAGAGCCGGACCGACTGTGGAACGGGAGAGAGCCGGACCCGCTGTGGAACAGGAGAGAGCCGGACCCGCTGTGGAACGGGAGAGAGCCGGACCGGCTATGGAACGGGAGAGAGCCGGACCCACTGTGGAACGGGAGAGAGCCGGACCGGCTGTGGAACGGGAGAGAGCCGGACCGGCTATGGAACGGGAGAGAGCCGGACCCACTGTGGAACGGGAGAGAGCCGGACCGGCTGTGGAACGGGAGAGAGCCGGACCGGCTGTGGAACGGGAGAGAGCAGGACCCACTGTGGAACGGGAGAGAGCCGGACCCACTGTGGAACGGGAGAGAGCCGGACCCGCTGTGGAACGGGAGAGAGCCGGACCCACTGTGGAACGGGAGAGAGCCGGACCCACTGTGGAACGGGAGAGAGCCGCACCCGCTGTGGAACGGGAGAGAGCCGGACCGGCTGTGGAACGGGAGAGAGCCGGACCGGCTGTGGAACGGGAGAGAGCCGGACCCACTGTGGAACGGGAGAGAGCCGGACCGGCTATGGAACGGGAGAGAGCCGGACCCACTGTGGAACGGGAGAGAGCCGGACCGGCTGTGGAACGGGAGAGAGCCGGACCCACTGTGGAACGGGAGAGAGCCGGACCCACTGTGGAACGGGAGAGAGCCGGACCGGCTATGGAACGGGAGAGAGCCGGACCGGCTGTGGAACGGGAGAGAGCCGGACCGGCTGTGGAACGGGAGAGAGCCGGACCGGCTGTGGAACGGGAGAGAGCCGGACCCGCTGTGGAACGGGAGAGAGCCGGACCGGCTGTGGAACGGGAGAGAGCCGGACCGGCTGTGGAACGGGAGAGAGTCGGACCCACTGTGGAACGGGAGAGAGCCGGACCCACTGTGGAACGGGAGAGAGCCGGACCGGCTGTGGAACGGGAGAGAGCCGGACACACTGTGGAACGGGAGAGAGCCGGACTGGCTGTGGAACGGGAGAGAGCCGGACCCGCTGTGGACCGGGAGAGAGCCGGACGCACTGTGGAACGGGAGAGAGCCGGACCCACTGTGGAACGGGAGAGAGCCGGACCGGCTGTGGATCGGGAGAGAGCCGGACCCACTGTGGAACGGGAGAGAGCCGGACCGGCTGTGGACCGGGAGAGAGCCGGACCCACTGTGGAACGGGAGAGAGCCGGACCCGCTGTGGAACGGGAGAGAGCAGGACCCACTGTGGAACGGGAGAGAGCCGGACCGGCTGTGGAACGGGAGAGAGCCGGACCCACTGTGGAACGGGAGAGAGCCGGACCGGCTGTGGAACGGGAGAGAGCCGGACCGGCTGTGGAACGGGAGGGAGCCGGACCCACTGTGGAACGGGAGAGAGCCGGACCCGCTGTGGAATGGGAGAGAGCCGGACCCACTGTGGAACGGGAGAGAGCCGGACCGGCTGTGGAACGGGAGAGAGCCGGACCCACTGTGGAAGGGGAGAGAGCCGGACACACTGTGGAACGGGAGAGAGCCGGACCCACTGTGGAACAGGAGAGAGCCGGACCCGCTGTGGAACGGGAGAGAGCAGGACCCACTGTGGAACGGGACAGAGCCGGACCCACTGTGGAACGGGAGAGAGCCGGACCCACAGTGGAACGGGAGAGAGCCGGACCCGCTGTGGAACAGGAGAGAGCCGGACCGGCTGTGGAACGGGAGAGAGCCGGACCGGCTGTGGGTATGGAAGGGCTGGGTGGGACCGACCTACCATTCCTGCTATGGGACGAGGGCCAGGGGGGTAGCATTTCTGCTAAATAAGAAGACGATGTGCACGGTTACGAAGAGGCTTACCGAGCCAGGACGGTACATCACGTTCAGTGCGGTCCTCGACCGGGCACCGTTAGTCCTCGTTAACGTGTACATTCCCAACTGGGACCACACGGAGTTCGTAAAGAAGACCATGGCAGAATTCCCCGGCATAGATACACACCGACCGAGGGCAGCACAGTGGTTAGCACTGTTGCTTCACAGCTCCAGGGTCCCAGGTTCGATTCGGGCTTGGGTCACTGTCTGTGCGGAGTCTGCACATCCTCCCCGTGTCTGCGTGGGTTTCCTCCGGGTGCTCCGGTTTCCTCCCACAGTCCAAAGACGTGCAGGTTAAGTGGATTGGCCGCGATAAATTGCCGTTAGTGTCCAAAAAAGGTTGGGTGGGGTCGCTGGGTTACGGGGATGGGGTGGGGGTATGGACTCGAGTAGGGTGCTCTTTCTGAGGGCCGGTGCAGACTCGATGGGCCGAATGGCCTCCTTGTGCACTGTAAATTCTATGATTCTATGATCATGGGGGTGGGTGGACTTTAATTGTGCACAGGACCGCGGACAGATAGGGGATTCAGCGATGAAGCAGTTCCTCGATGAACTGGACATGCCAGTCGTGGGAGAGGACAGGAAACAGGGCCTGGAAGCACCGCTAGAACTGGGAGAGATCATGGAGAGTATTAGCTCCATGCAGGCGGGGAAGCTGCCGGACCGGACAGGTTCCCGGTGCACTTCTACAAAAGACTTGCGATGCCTCTGGCCCCTGCGGGCGATGTTCACAGACCCGCTGGCAAGGGGCGCACTGCCACCCACACCAGCACAAGCCTCAATCTCACTGATACTTCAAAAAGACAAAGACCCAACAGAATGCGATTCCTACAGACCCATCTCGCTGCTAAACACAGGCGCTAAAATACTGACCAAGATCCAGCCAGAAAGCTGGAGGGCTGCTTACCAGAGGTGGTTGCAGAAGACCAGACGGGCTTTGTCAAAGGCAGACAGCTAAAATCGAACATCAGTCGCCCCCTCAACATGATCATGACCCCATCCGAGGAGAGAATACCCGAGGTGATCGTCTCCCTGGACGCTGAAAAGGCCTTCGGCAGAGTCGAGTGGAAGTACCTCCTCGAGGTGCTGGAGCCATTCAGGCTCGGAACAGGGTTCACTGCCTGGGTGAATCGCCTGCACGACACTCCCACGGCAAGTGTATGGACAAACACCACCAGCTCTCAATACTTCCAGCTGCACAGGGGCGCGAGGCAGAGATGTCCATCATCCCCGCTGCTCTTCGCCCTAGTGATCGAACCACTAGCGATCGCGCTGAGGACGGCAAAGAATTGGAAAGGGATTCGGAGAGGAGGCAGAGAGCACAGAGTCTCACTCCGTGCGGATGATCTGCTCCTCTACATCTCGGACCCGAGAAGCAGCGAGGAAGGAATCATGGCGTTCGTGACAGAGTTTGGAGCCTCCCCGGGCCACAAACTCAACCTGAGCAGAGGAGAGACCTTCCCGGTGAACCCGCAGAGCTGGAGGGGTTGCCGTTTAAACAGGCCCAACAGAAAATACGCTCATGACTACTACACCGGGGTCCACAAGTTTGTTCATATTTATATCTGTTATGTATACCAAAAATTCAATAAAAACATTAAAAAACACAGTGAAGCGATGCACCGGAAAGCATGAGGAGAGCCAGTGAGGATTAAATGGTACAGAGGGGGACAGAAACAGAGAGACCTGGGGTTGTATAGACACAAATCCTCAAAGGTGGCAACACATGAACAAACTTACTGAACTTTGCATTTATTCAGCGAGTGTTGCAAACGTGTACAAAATGATATTGTTGATTTTGTAAAAAAAAAAGCTCATGTTTCTTTTAAATTGACTGTTCAGGGCAGCACGGTAGCACAGTGGTTAGCACTGCTGCCTCACGGCGCCGAGGTCCCAGGTTCGAATCCCGGCCCCGGGTCACTGTCCGTGTGGAGTTTGCACATTCTCCCCGTGTCTGCGTGGGTTTCGACCCCACAACCCAAAGACGTGCAGGGTAGGTGGATTGGCCGCGCTAAATTGCCCCTTAATTGGAAAAAATTAATTGAGTACTCTAAATTTATATATTTTTTAAAAATAAATAAATTGACTGGAGATGGAAAAATGGCTGACAGAATCACCGGGCCTGTGATAACTGCAACCCGGTCATGTTTATAGAAGGTTCCAAGTGGATTGCAAGTAGACAGAACCAGACATGGGAAGACATTTGACATTTGATGAGCTTTTCCACAAGGGTAAACAACTCATTGACAATGGCTTTCTGCCCACGTTCCTGGAAGAACTAGTCATTCAAGTTAATGGCTGAGACATGGTTAACTGCCTCGACTAAAACACTAGGAATCGGACAATTGTGTCCCCCTAGGGGGTCATAACAGAAACATGATTCGACAGTTTGGGGTAGCAGCCAATTTGAACTGCATAAGGTTTGAAAATGAAAATGAAAAAAATGAAATGAAAATCTCTTATTGTCGCAAGTAGGCTTCAAATGAAGTTACTGTGAAAAGCTCCTAGTCGCCACATTCCGGCGCCTGTTCGGGGAGGCTGGTACGGGAATTGACCGGCGCTGCTGGCCTGCCTTGGTCTGCTTTAAAAGCCAGCTCTTTAGCCCTGTGCTAAACCGGCTTTCGCTGCGGACAGCCGTTCGAGCAGGCAGAGAAGCAACCAGGCCTGTGGAAGATAGTTGCAGCCCACAGCTCTCAGCTGATATGCGAGGGCCGGGCGTCTCTCTGCGACCAGGGGTCACAGAGGAAGCTGTCTGGAAGTCAGCTGAAAAAGTGATGGCTGCTCGACCGAGTGTGTCCACCTGGAAACACAAACATTGACTAATCAACAGAAACGGCCGCAACTGCTGAACGCAACTCTTCAACTTCAACCCTTCACTCTAACCAACCAACACTTCACCTGCAAGCTACAGGCCCACAGTGACGTCTGACAGAGACTTATCTGAAACCTCTTTCGGGTTCAACCTGGCTCACCACGCCTAGTGGGATCTAATGCAGGGAGCAGTTTTTGATTTAAAAAAAGGCAAGTCGACTCTGATTAGTCAAGGCGTCGTCATGGGGAATTAAATTTGGTATTCTTGTAAGCTATCCTGATCAGTGCAAGATGGAAAACTTTGATGGCATGTCTCTTTTCCTAAACAGTACTCAGATTGTGTACCACGGCTGCACGTCCAGGTCCAATCAACTGACAGCAAGGCCCGTGTGAGGGTTGAAGATGAGCTGAGTGGTTATGGGCAATGCTACAGAGAAGGAACGAGATGGTCTCGGTGACGGTGAGAACATG
The DNA here is from genome assembly GCF_047496885.1 of Scyliorhinus torazame. Classification (NCBI taxonomy): domain Eukaryota; kingdom Metazoa; phylum Chordata; class Chondrichthyes; order Carcharhiniformes; family Scyliorhinidae; genus Scyliorhinus; species Scyliorhinus torazame. Next base: position 222,614,565 of record NC_092718.1, read on the forward strand.
GGCTACCCCCTGGGCCAGGAGTTGCTCGGATACGCGTCTCCATGGCACCAGAGCGATTACAGGCACCGACCTTTTTGAGATGCTTTTCCAATTTGCATTTTGCGTCCCTTGTTTCTTGAATGCGAAACCTAAAGGCGCGATTGGCAGCCTCCACCTGTTTCTGCATATCGTCTGCCGTTTGTGACAAGATTCCGTCAATCAGGGAGCGCATAGCAGCCGAGTTATTTTTCTGTTTGTCAGCATTCACAATATTTGTGTTGGTGAAATCCTGCCACTCCTGTGGGGTGACTGAGCTGTAAAAACAGAGGCAAAGATGTTACGGATGGAACGCCAGATCAGAAGACAGCCATTCAGTCCTTTGCTCCTGTTATGTAGGGACAGGTGGAGGCCATTCAGCCCCTCAAGCCTGCTCCCCGATTAATCTGTCCCTCAACTGCAACCCGTTTGTTCGACGTGCTTTGATACCCTGGCCCAATGGAAGTTTAATTTAGTTAAATTAATTTACTTTTATTATCTGCACATGAATGTGCTTTGGGTTGTTATTGAAAATATGGAAAGATGTGTCGTTTGAAACATGGAAGTCTGGCAATATCTGGTCTGAGAGAAACATGAGAGGATACAGGGAAAGATCCCACAAAGGGTTAACAGCAGCTGCCAGGGAAGGATTGTAAAATGCAGATATCCTTGGTCAAGCAGGCTTAGCAAACACACAGGATATTGAATGAAGCCAAAAACAATGGCTCACACCTTCATTGAAAGTAACTATCTTAGTAAGGATCTGGAAAAGAATGGATGAGGTTCAGTTGAATTTGTTGACAATTCTAAGTGTGAAAATTTGCTAATACCAGGTAAATTAAAGAAAACTGGAGACTATCAGTCTACGAGAAACATAATTCAAAGCCAAAATCAAAGTCAAAATTATGAGCTGAGGACACAATTGGAAAATAAAACTATAGAAATGATAGGAACCAAACCAAAAGTAACACCTCTTGAAGTCAAAGCATTTTGAACATCACAAAGGAAACAATGTAATCAGATCTATGAGATGAGGTTATGTCAAAATGAATACTTAGTTGGATTAGAAGGTTTAGATCAAAGATACTTTTTACAATCAAAGTGAAATAAGTTACTTTACAATAAAGTCATAAAAACTAGATAACTGTTAGAAAAATATATAAACCTAGAGACCAGAGCAGGAACTACCAGCACCAGAACTCAGAGGGAGAGAGAGAGAAGCAGAGAAGGAACAAGCAGCTCAGAGTCAGATTACAGTCAGCTCGGTCATGGGAAAGGGACAGGGCAAAGCAGCCGAGCTGAAACAGCTAATACATCTAAGGAAGACTAGAATTTAAAGAGTAGGCAGAGTCAGCTCAGAGTCAGCCGGCAGAGCCAGCTCTCACAGCTCGGTACATGGGAAAGATAGGACACAGCAACCAAGTTCATCAGCGAATACATCTAAAGAAGACCAGATTTTAAGAAGAAGATTGATTGTCAAGTTGGGCCTGAAGGTCCCTTCAACCAACCAGAAGGATCCAGAAGCAAGATCTTTTTACCTTTCTGTAAGGACAGTAATTGCAGCTTTTAAAAGAAAAAATATAATAATAAAATAACTTTAATTTAACCTGAAATAGTGGTTATTCCAAAGTCTACTTTACTTACTTAGCAATGCGGGATCCAGGATCGATGCTACTAAGTGGTAAGTAGATGAAATCTTTGGTGAAGGTATGGGTTATACCGGGGGATAACTTGAAAACATAGTTTGACCTGAATAGCTCCCACTGAAGCCTGTATCGGAGTCGGGGAGTGAGAATCCTTGATCACCATTTAAAACGTCGGTCCTTTTTGGTATAGGGGGACTTCTAAGAATAGTGGTGAGTTTTCAAAAACAGGGTACATTGCCATTCATTAAAAAATATTTAGTTAAGACACGTTTACAAGGAAGGCTTACAAATATTCGCTTGGTGGTAAAGAACTTGAGTATTGCTGAACAAATTTTTTTGTCGAAGTTATTTATCTTGTACTCATCAGGAGAATCGTAAGAATACCAATATCAGGGGCAACAAAAACTTTGTAGTGCATGAGAAGAGAGTACTGATTGGTTGGCAAGTGGACTGATTGATAGAGGTGTTGTCACATGTTGATGGTGGTTGACAGTTAACTGTCAACATTGTTCGAAATTTAAACCAGGCAACTTGTCTCTGGTAAGTCAAGGCTTTGCCCTGTGGATTGAACTGGCCAATGACTTGTTTATTTGGTTTAGCTGAAACAGGCACAATGTGTCTACATGTCATTTCTGTCTTCCCAATCTCCCCCTCCTGACACAAGCACATCTCAAGGGCAGCGGGCAGAGCGGGGTTGCATGATGATGCCAGTGACACTAGTAAGTCGGCCAGGGCTCCCAGCCAAGGAATCGGAATGCTACAGGCGAAGCCTCCACCTCCATCCTGAGGACACACCTACACGTAGCAGAAGACCATGGAAAATCAAGATGGGTGAGGAACACTGAGTGGGCACTGGTGAGATCATTCTCTGGAGCTACGGGGAATGGAAATCTGTCACAGTAAAATGTTCACTATTAAGGCATGTCACACCGCATAGATATGATGGGCTGCGGGATGGGGGAGGGAGAGCTGGGGGATTGGAGGAGGGAGGGGAAAACGGGTAAGAGAAAAGGGGGGAGGGGAATGGTGGCAGAGGGCAGGGCAGTGGTGATCTTCACGTCCACCAGGAGAGGGCGTACTGCAGCAGTGTCTCTCTGCTGAGATACAGTCTTCTGTGGCATATGGTGTCCGTCAACTCATTGAATGACCAACGAAGCCTGGACCACCTTGGACCGTTGCTGGCCTCCTTTCTGGGTCCCCCCCCTCAGCCTGATGGGTGGCCGGGCCTTCAGGGTGCGCTGCAGGCCCCCTGCACACATGGCACTGCCTGCAGCCTGCATTGGCCTTGCTGCCGTGTCTGCCTGCCTCAGCTGCCACGAGCAGAGCGAGGGCAGGATCCACACCAGCAAACATTTATTTATCTGGAAGGAACTGGCGAAGGAGGGAAACCGACAATCAGTTCGGGCTTCCGTCCCGGGACCGTCAAATCTCCCAAACCTCCAATTGGAAAAAAATGAATTGGGTGTTCTAAAGCTTAAAAAAAAACTTAGCTGTGTTTACACTGGGCAATAAATGTATTTCAGAGATGTACTTTGTTTATTTACCGACAAATATCTAAAATGAAACTAATTGGCAGGGGAGAAAATTAGAGCGGAGGAGGGATTGGGCGGGAGTCTCGCTCCGCCAGCCCGGTGTTCCTGGTCGTTCGCTGGCGAAGGGATTTTAATCATCCTGCCGCCTGTCAACGGGATTCCCCATTGTAACCGCCCCCACGGCACCGCAAATCCCGCTGGCGGGAAAATTCAACGATTGCAGAATCCCGGCTATTGGTCCACACACTCGTCCGCTCCGCTTTGATCCCGAGAATGCTTCTTTTTTTTTTATTTTAATGTACCCAATTATTATTTTCTTCCAATTATGGGCAAGCCGCCTGCCCTGCGGGGAGAACGTGCAAACTCCACACGGACAGCGGCCCAGGGCCGGGATCGAACCCGGGTCCTCAACGCCGCAGTCCCTGTGCTAACCACTGCGTCACCGTGCTGCCCAATCCCGGGAATTCTGATGGGATCAGGCACCTGCCCTGAAAACTGAGAAATCCTTGTCCCGCCATTATACTGAAGGTCACTATTGGACCTCCCACTGCTAACTGACTGCCCCTTTTAAAGAGATAGAACAGCCTCGGTGGGCTGAATGGTCTCCTCATGTGCGCTGTATCATTCTGTGTTTCTATAATCGTGCGCCGTTCACAACCTCAAGGTTACAGGCAATGAAGTACAGTCGCTTGTGTAGGAAACGTGGCAGCTGATTTAGACGCACAAGACTCCACAAACAGCAATGTGACCATCACCATGTGATTTCTGATGTTAATTGGGGGATAAACACTGATCGCGATGATGGAGTGAGATTGCAGATCCCAGTGGGAGCAGAAGATTGGTTCCATGCTCTCGTCCACTGGGAACCCTTTCACAGGGGTGACAGCCCTGAGCAGGAGACGTCCCGTTGCCCCTGTGTCTTGCTGATGACCGACAACGATGACCTGGTAAATAGGTGGTTTAGTGGTTCAACCAGTTTAGGTTCATTAGGGTGGTTTTCCAGATATCGAACAGGAGGAATCATCCCTCCTTTTTATTGGAGCTGGGATCTCCACATTCCTGGAGGAAGGGATTGTGACAGCACCATCTCTGGCACCAGTGATTCTGGCTTTTCACAGGCACCTCGTGTCAAATGGGATGGATTCCACAACACCGAGATCCCCTGCTCACCAGAGCAAGTCGTTATTACCATTTACCATCCCGCTGTGGAAATATAATAATAATCTTTATTATTGTCACAAGTGGGCTTACATTAACTCTACAATGAAGTTACTGTGAAAAGCCCCTAGTTGCCACACTCCGGCGCCTGTTCGGGTGCACAGAGGGAGAATTCAGAATGTCCAATTCACCCAACAGTGACTTGTGGGAGGAAACCGGAGCACCCGGAGGAAACCCCGCAGACACGGGGAGAACGTGCAGACTCCGCACAGACGGTGACCCAGCGGGGAATCGAACCTGGGACCCTGGAGCTGTGAAATATATCACTCCCTCCCTAACAGCACAGTGGGTGTACCTACACCATTGAGACTGCAGCGGTTCAGGAAGGCAGCTCACCCACCACCTCCTCAGTGGCAGCTAGGAATGGGCAATAAGCCCTGGCCTGGCCAGTGACACCCACATCCCGGGAAATAACTTTTTTAAAAGTCACTCCATTCCGAGCTCTAGCTCATTAACACGGGTTTATACATCATGCACGTTGAGCAGTGAGAATACGCAGTGACACTTACTTCCCCTCAATCCTGACCACGTTAGGCGAGTAGTCGATATTTGGAGAGTTGTTGGTCAGGTTAGCTGTGAATTTGTCCACTTTGAGAGCAATGAATTTGTCTTTCAGATCCTTCTCCAAGTAAAACTTAGCCGAACGGTTTAGCCTGCAGGTTGAAAGGAGGGAGTTTAGCAGAATATTCTGCGAGTTATCACAAATAAAGGGGAAAGGTCATCTTTTCGGGGTCTTTCATGACCTCAGGATGACCTGAAGCACGCTGGGGCCAACAAACTACTTCTCAAGAGTAGTCACTGTTGGAAATGTAAGGAACACGGCAACCAATTTGCACACAGCACGATCCCACTAAAATAATGCTGATCAACAGATCAGTTGTTTTTCCTGATAAATGTTGGCCACAGGATCGGAGGGAGAACCGACTCACTTTTCTTCCATAGTGGCCTTGGGATCTTTTATTTATTTATAAATTTAGAGTGCCCCAATCTTGGCCAAAAGGGCGAGAAGCGATAGCTTCCCCACAATGTGACCTGTAATTGCAGCACCCCCGGTCCTGGCCAGTCTTTATGGAGAATCGCGCATTGCCTCACCTGAGCTGCTCCCCGGTTTGATCGATGGTGCGTTTCAGAAGAGCCATAATACCCTGGATAACCTCGACTTCCTTCAGCAGTTCCCTTTCCACCTCATCGTGTACCAGATCGATCCCAACTCGCCTTTCTCTGCACAAACCATCCAAAAAACATACATTTCATTGGGAGCGCGGAATTTGAGATTTCCTGCTCTCGATCAGCTATTCCCAGGATTATATTCGTACTGCACCTGGGCGAGTGCAGCTCCAATGACGCTCAACAAGCCCAGCACCATCCAGGACAAGGCAGCCCGCTGGATTGGCACCCCATAGAGAGGGACGTGCGGGAGCAAATGGGACCGCAGGCAATAGACAGGGAGGGGGAGGGGGAGGGGGGGCAGAGAGAAAAAGGGGGGAGGCAGGAAAACGGCCGATAGAGAGGTTAGGGAGCCGAAAACAAGAGCCCAAAGAGACGCTGAAATCAGGATGGGGGAGGGGAGAAGCAGTGGGGGGTGGGGCAAATGATAAAGGGGGGGTAGGGGAGGGGAGGACACCACCCACATGTAAATAGCAGATAACTGCACAATGTACAGTGAGGGACCAGGAAAAGACCCTGAAGCAACGAATGGGGAGGGGTGGGCATCGGGAGGAAAATCACTTGTACATTCTAACCGGCACATTTATCCTGTAACCGACACATTTATCCTGTAACCGACACATTCATCCTGTAGCCGACACATTCATCCTGTAACCGACACATTCATCCTGTAACCGGCACATTTATCCTGTAACCGACACATTCATCCTGTAACCGACACATTCATCCTGTAACCGACACATTCATCCTGTAACCGACACATTCATCCTGTAACCGGCACATTTATCCTGTAACCGACACATTCATCCTGTAACCGACACATTCATCCTGTAACCGACACATTCATCCTGTAACCGACACATTTATCCTGTAACCGGCACATTCATCCTGTAACCGACACATTCATCCTGTAACCGACACATTCATCCTGTAACCGACACATTCATCCTGTAACCGACACATTCATCCTGTAACCGGCACATTTATCCTGTAACCGACACATTCATCCTGTAACCGACACATTCATCCTGTAACCGGCACATTTATCCTGTAACCGACACATTTATCCTGTAACCGACACATTCATCCTGTAACCGACACATTCATCCTGTAACCGACACATTCATCCTGTAACCGACACATTTATCCTGTAACCGACACATTCATCCTGTAACCGGCACATTCATCCTGTAACCGGCACATTTATCCTGTAACCGACACATTCATCCTGTAACCGACACATTCATCCTGTAACCGACACATTCATCCTGTAACCGACACATTCATCCTGTAACCGACACATTCATCCTGTAACCGACACATTCACCCTGTAACCGACACATTTATCCTTATCGAATGTATAAAATGTAAAAACTTCAATAAAAACATTGTTAAAAAAATGATTGACATCCCATCCGCCACATTCAATATGCATCTCCTCCACCACCGACGCACAGGGGCAGCCGTGTGTACCAACTACAAGAGGCACTGCAGGAACTTACCGAGACTCCATAGACAACACCCACCAAACCTAGGACCACTACCAGCTAGAAGGACAAGAGCAGCAGATACCTGGGAACCCCACCACCTGGAGGGTCTCCTCCAAGTCACTCACCACCCTGACTGGGAAATATATCGGCCGTTCCTTCACGGTCGCTGGGGCAACATCCTGGAACTCCCTCCCTAACAGCACAGTGGGTGTACCTACACCTCAGGGACTGCAGTAGTTCAAGAAGGCAGCTCACCACCACCTTCTCAAGGGCAACTAGGGATGGGCAATAAATGCTGGCCTAACCAGCGACGCCCACATACAGAGAGTTAGTAAAAAATACCTGACATGGGATCGAACGCCTGCTGCTCCTGATCAATGTTCAATAACTTCCCCCGGATACTGCGTCGGTGAATGTTGGGTGAGATTCGAACAGGAAGTGATGACTTATCTGTATCTTCACCCCATCTACACGCTTTGGGTCCAAACCCGAAATCTCCTGTAGCCACCTGGGTTGGCCAATTCCTGACATAAAATGGAGAACAGCAAAGGCTGAAGGGAAATTCAGCCAACACAGGCAGAAACCAGCAGGTGCAAGTTTACTGTGTATTAGACTCTGCAAAAGCCCAGACAGCATCGATACCAGCAACCATCTGCATAATAATGTAGCAGCCATCTACATACTAATGAGCGATCCCCGGAACAATCAAAACATTTAGGATAAACAAGGCCAAGCCAGACTCCTCGGTACCAGCAGGAGCCAACACAAAAGAGGTTAACGAACACCTCAAGACCGCCCATCGATCAGGGAACCGCTCCAGTATTGGAGAAATCGAACCAAGCGATTGGAACGAAGTCCAATCACCTAGAACCAGGTACAGGGTCCGCCCCGAAAGGCGGGAAGCCCCTGGGGACTATAAAGTTAAGCCCCAAGTTCAAATCGTTCTTCTTGACAGGGTCACTCAGCAACGCAAACCAACCCTTGACAGTGACCTGTCCAGCTGCCTCCAAAGAACGTAAGTCGCAAGTCAACGCTCGCTACGAGATAGGCGCTCCTAGCTACAAGTCCATACCAGCTTTTGAACCCTGCAGACTCAGAACCCGAACGAAAGGCCATTTGTTCCCCTGACCTGGTGGGCCAGTCCGAAGCTAAGTATAGGTCTGTTAGTTATAGAAATAGCTTAGAAAGTAGAGTTTATGCATGAGTAGCGATTACTGTGTATAATAAATATGCTTTGATTTGAATCTTACTAATTGGTGTATTGAGTTATTGATCATTACTTGAACTTGAACCTCGTGGCGGTATCATAAAGATACCTGGCGACTCGAGAGCAAAGGTTATAAAACAGAGCAATTAAACCAACCAAAAGTTAGCAACATATTACTGGTGACATTCTGACGGGACCCGATCTAGAAGTGGCTTAACCACTCCGGGAGAACCCAAACATTTGAATTAGAGATCCAATTGGGAACAGAAAACCACAAGTGTTCAAGTAGTTCTGATCAATCCTCATAATTCGGAAGTGTGTGTATGCATGCGTAACTAACAGGGCTATAAGGTAAAACTGATAGATTTTTTGTTGCGACAAAACTGTCGGGAGTTTGTATTCCGGAAAATAGCGACAGCCGTACCCGTAATTACAGCACCACCTTAGTTCCCCTTGTTCCAATTTTTAAAAGAGTATTTACAGAGGAAAGATGGCAATGCAGGCAATACAACGCCTCATGAACCCCGAAGAATTCGTGGTCGCAGCGACCAGCAGCAGTAGAGTAGGACAGTGTCCCGTTTGGGAAGAGGAAATCAGAAAGTACCTCAAAGGGAAAGGATGGCCCCTTTGGAGCGAATTCTGTAACAATGAGGAAACAGGTCCCGGGAGTATAGGACATACTTGGTGGGAGAACCTGAGCGAGATTCACAAGAAGAGCTTAGGAAAAGCTCGCAAACCGATGGCAATCGTGTCCTGTTTGGCACAATTGCGACAATTGGGAGGCACAGAGTAGGTCGTTAGGACGCTCCGGAAAGAGATAGAAGGCATACATCGAATGAGCAAGGTCGACGTCAGCGAGGTAGAGAAAGAGAACGTAGAGTTAAGGAGGAAGTTGGCAGCAAAGGACGGAGAGGTGGATGATGCCAAGTGGGCACACCAGTCTTGTCTGGCGCACTTAAGCAGCTTCCAATCCCAATACGAAAAGGCCTATCAGGACACGCAACGTGCAGTCCTGGTACGAGAGGAAACCGAGAAGCAGGTAGAGGCATTACAGAGACAGTGTAGTGACCTGGAGATAGCGTTAAGAGCACTCCATGCTGCCACCACAGAGCAAAGACAAAGCTCACTAGACTACGCAAAGTGCGGGAAGCAGATTGCAGAACTGCAATCTCTGCTTTCAGTTCAAAAAGGATTCCAGGAAACATTTGGATCAAAGTTAGGTGAGAAGACGGCCCTGATTGGGAAGAATTAAACGAGACAGCGCAGAGATATGTTCAGGGAACATGTGCGCAGGGAAAGCCCCAAAAGAGGAAAGCGCCCCAACCCCCCCACGGAGCAGATAGTTCAGGCCCCAATGAACCCAGTCACCACCCACCGCACAGCCACATCGGACGACACGGAATTTCTGTACACCACCCCCTTAACAGTGACCCAATTACGGGACGCGTGCGATAAAATCAAACCGTTCCTCCCCACCTCAGACCCCCACCACTTCTTTGCCAGAGTAAAACAGCAGGCTACCATATACGGCCTGGATGAGCGAGAGCATGTAAAGCTCTCAGTTTTGAGTTTAGACCCTTCGGTAGCAGCAGCCCTTCCCGACCCACAGAATGTAGGAGGAGGCACCCTTGCAGAAATGCATACCGCGATCCTAGACGCGATCGGGTATAACAGGGGTGACCCCGTAGATGGCCTCAATAAGTGCAGGCAAAAGAAAACCGAGCACACCACAGCGTTTGCTGGACTCCTGTGGATCCATTTTGCAGCAGTTTTCGGAGACTTAGACCGCGCCCATTTGTCCCCAGACGACATGGCCAAATGGACCCGCACCCTTATCTCCCATGCCACAGAAACAGGACAAAAAGCTTGTGCCAATTATGATCCCTCAGAGGAGGCTCATAATGAGAAATGGGTCGTAAAAAGATTGTCCCGCACCTGGGAGCAATCTGTTCAAAACAAACCCACGAATAAAAATCCTGAAGCAGGCAGAAGCAGACATACACACAGTAAAATCACACCAGAACCCCGCATGGGTGAATGAAGGCAAGAACAGCCCCCCACAAAAGTCACAGGAGTGTTACAACTGTGGACAGTTGGGACACTTTGCAAGAGAGTGCAATGCCCCACGAGCACACCACAGCGTTTGCTGGACTCCTGTGGATCCATTTTGCAGCAGTTTTCGGAGACTTAGACCGCGCCCATTTGTCCCCAGACGACATGGCCAAATGGACCCGCACCCTTATCTCCCATGCCACAGAAACAGGACAAAAAGCTTGTGCCAATTATGATCCCTCAGAGGAGGCTCATAATGAGAAATGGGTCGTAAAAAGATTGTCCCGCACCTGGGAGCAATCTGTTCAAAACAAACCCACGAATAAAAATCCTGAAGCAGGCAGAAGCAGACATACACACAGTAAAATCACACCAGAACCCCGCATGGGTGAATGAAGGCAAGAACAGCCCCCCACAAAAGTCACAGGAGTGTTACAACTGTGGACAGTTGGGACACTTTGCAAGAGAGTGCAATGCCCCACGAAAGCCACAGAGAGCCCAGCAGACGGGCACTCTAAGTAGGAATAAGACAGAGCCCATTCATAGTGTTAGCACCCGTTCGGATCAGACGGACCTGAACGGAACGGACTGACGGTGTTCGGGCTCCCCCAGTTGGGTCTGCGACACCCTTTGGGATAGGTCCGGCCGACCAGTAGTTGCAGCAAAGATACAGGGGCAGCCCATCGAATTTCTCTGGGACACAGAAGGGTCCTGCACCACAATAAATTCCTCCACCATGTTTCAAAAGGACACGTGGCCCACTACAGCCACCATCACCCTCAGCGGTTCCACAGGCCACTCACAACAGGGACACATCACCGCCCCTGTATCCATTCAAATCGGTAATATCACCACCAAGCACCCCATAGTTTTAGTCGATCTACCCCACACAGCAGAACACATTTTGGGCATAGATTTTATGAATTCCCACAATCTGTCCTTCGATCCAGTCAACCAATGTGTCTGGAGAATGGCAAAATCTGCAAGAGCCCCCGCAACGCTCACCATCGGAGAATATGCAAACAAGATTAGCGCAGTAGGCGAATTTTGGTTTGACCCGACTAAGATTAGCACAGACAAGCAGGTTAGTGCAGTTTTACAAGAGAACAGGACAGCATTCGCGACCCACAAACACGACTGTGGCCGGATGACTGGTTCAGTACAAATCACAGGACCTGACCCTAGACCCCAAAAGCAATACGGATTTCCCCAAGAGGCAGAGGGAGAAATCGCAAAAGTTATCGACAGCTTATTAGAGCAGGGCGTACTTAGATCAGTAGCCTCCACTAATAATGTCCCGATTTGGCCAGTGAGAAAGCCCGATGGATCATGGCGACTGACCATCGATTACCGGGAACTCAACAAAACCACCCCCACAGCAGCCCCCACGGTAGCCACAAGTCCCGACACCATGCTCAAACAGGGACTCAATTCCCGATTCTTTATGGTTTTGGACATCAGTAATGGATTCTGGTCCATTCCATTGGCAAAGGCGTGCCAGTACAAATTTGCCTTCACCTTTAAAGCACAGCAGTACACGTGGACATGCCTGCCACAAGGATTCCACATCTCCCCCTCCATTTTCCACCGACAGCTGGCAAATGGTTTATCGAAATTTTCTCGCCCCGAATGTCTGGTCCAGTACGTAGACGACCTACTACTGCAGACAGACACCAAGGAAGAGCACATCGAGCTTCTGTCCAAACTCCTGGAACTCCTACAGAAAATTGGATGTAAAGTTAACCCCCAAAAGGCCCAGATTTTGGAAAACAAGGTGATATATTTGGGAATTATCATGCACGGCAAACGCGAGATCGAGCATAAAAGGATTGACTCGATTGCTAAATTGCCCCTTCCCCAGAACGTTTCAGCCCTCCGGTCGCTTTTAGGACTGGTCGGCTACTGCCGAAACCACATTGATGGTTTCGCCAGCAAGGCAGCGCCCCTCTCGGACCTCCTAAAGAAAGGAGCCCCCTGGGAGTGGCTTCCGCAACATACGGATGCCGTGGACTCGTTGAAAAGAGCACTCATAGCAGCCCCCGCACTACAAGTTCCAGACCCGCTTTCCCCTTACGCGATAGTGGTAGCGACCACAGACCGCACCCTTTCAGCCGTGCTCCTGCAGGAACGGCACGACCCGTTAAGGCCCGTAGCTTACGCCTCCAGAGTTTTAGATACTGTGGAGCAGGGATTTTCAGCCTGTGAAAGGCACCTGCTCGCAGTTTTCTGGGCAGTCCAGTACTTTTCCTACATTACTGGACTGAACCCCATCATCATTTTGACCGAGCACACCCCCACCCAACTTTTACTGGACGGACGACTTAAGGACGGTACCGTCAGTCAAATAAGACCCTTCTTTTGCAGGGACGGGACATCACTGTTAAACTGTTTTTACAGATGCACCATAGAAAGCATCCTATCGGGCTGCATCACAGCCTGGTATGGCAACTGCTCGGCCCAGGACCGCAAGAAACTTCAGAGAGTCGTGCACACCGCCCAGTCCATCACACAAACCTGCCTCCCATCCATTGACTCCATCTACACCTCCCGCTGCCTGGGGAAAGGGGGCAGTATAATCAAAGTTCCCTCCCACCCGGCTTACTCACTCTTCCAACTTCTTCCATCGGGCAGGAGATACAGAAGTCTGAGAACACGCAAGAACAGACTCAAAAACAGCTTCTTCCCCACTGTCACCAGACTCCTAAATGACCCTCTTATGGACTGACCTCATTAACACTACACCCTGTATGCTTCATCCGATGCCAGTGCTTATGTAGTTACATTGTATATGTTGTGTTGCCCTATTATGTATTTTCTTTTATTCCCTTTTCTTCTCATGTACTTAATGATCTGCTGAGCTGCTCGCAGAAAAATACTTTTCACTGTACCTCGGTACACGTGACAATAAACAAATCCAATCCAATCCAATCCAATCCACAGGACCCGCACTTTCTTAGCAGATAACCTTCAGTACCCAGGCACCCCCCACAAATGTGAAATCATCTCACCGCACCGCAACACAGGCCCCTTTATTGCGAAAACACCCCCCAGAAAGATAGGTAGTTCAACCCAGAGCCCCAAGCACACAGACACGTGCGAACCCATTAGGATATATGTGGATGGATCTTCCACAATATTAGAAGGGAAGCGCATAACAGGATGCGGCATTTACGTCAAGGACGTGCAGGGACACGCCCTGGAAGAAATAGCAATAAAACTTCCAGGACACTTAGGCGCGCAGGCAGCAGAACTTGCGGCCATCGCATACATAGTGGAACACCCAGATTCCTTCCCCAGCCCAGCAGATATATACACGGACAGCCTCTATGTCTGCAACAGTCTTACGGAATTCCTACCCCTGTGGAAAGCAAGAGGATTTGTTTCCGCAGACGGAAAACCCCTCCCTTCAGCCCCATTGCTCCGTCACATTTTAGAAAAAGCCCAGGGCAGGACCTTTTGAATAGATAAAGTTCGTAGTCACCATCGTTCCTCCCCCACTGGAAATGTAAAAGCCGACGCACTGGCAAAAGCAGGTTCCAGGCAGGAATACTTTTAGACACCCCCCGAGAGCGCCCCAGTGAATGCAGTTCAGGTCTCGCAGACTAATATTGAGGATTTAGTGCAGGCCCAGAAGCAGGATAGCAATCTCAGGGAGATTTTGAAAGGAAACTATCCAGCTCCCTACGATCGATTTAAAAATGCTCTGACCACACATGACGGTGTGGTGTTAAAAGACACCCTTTATGTGGTTCCTGAACAGGACAGGAATCAACTGATGTGTTTGTTCCATGACGGTCATGGACATCAGGGAATTGATCCCACTACAGCCCATCTCAGGCAGCTCTGTTGTGGCCTAGTTTAAAAGACGATGTAACTCACTACGTTGAGAATTGCCTTATCTGTGCCCAGAACAATCCGGACAGATATGCCAAAAAGGCTCAGCTTAGTCACACCCGACCCGTTAATGGCCCCTGGACTAACCTCCAGATTGATTATATTGGACCATTGCCCCCTTGCAGGAATGGTTATAAGTATGTACTCGTGGTGATAGACACGTTTATAAAATGGGTAGAAGCATTCCCATCCAGAATGAACACGGCAAAGACCACAGCCAAGATTTTAACCCACCACATCTTTACGAGATGGGGACTCCCCCGCAGCATTGAATCAGACCAAGGCTCCCATTTTACGGGACGTGTCATGAAGAACGTCCTCACGATATTTGGCATTACCCAAAAATTCCACATCGCATACCACCCCCAGTCAAGTGGTATCGTGGAGCGCATGAATCGGACCCTAAAAGCCACCCTCAGAAAAATGGTCCAGCAAAACAACACCACTTGGGACTCAGTCCTCCCTTTTGCGGTGATGTTTTTGCGAAACACAGTTTCCACATCCACCGGTTACACCCCACGCACCCTCATGACCGGACGCCCCCCGAAAGGCACAGAATTTTTATTAGGTTTAGATTTGACCAGCCCCGAAGTGCCGGCCCTCACACACGAGAAAGCAGTCGAACAACTGGTAGAGAATGTTAAAACGGCTCAGCTAGCAGCCGCAGTGAAATTGGGAAAGAAACAAGAAAGAAACAGAGCAAGGCCTGTTTCGATAAGACAGTGCAGGCGACTGAGTTCAGTGTAGGACAGCAAGTCATGCTCTCCGTATACAACCCCAGCACATTCCAGTCACCTAAATATTCGGGTCCGTACTCCATTGCGGACAAAGTAAGCCCTTCCGTCTACAAAATAAAGTTCCCCAACGGAAAGACTGCGTGGTTCCATATCAACCAGCTTAAGGCATATGGACCACAGTCGAACCACACACATCACGTCATGCTCGACGCAGCAGACCACATCCCGCCCACAGCCAACGTAACCCTACCCTCCCCCAACACGTCCAGCCCAGCCACGGACTCAACCTCGACCCCACCCCCGAACTATAGACTCCGCCCCGGAACGCCCACAGACTGCAGCAGCAGAGACAGCGGCTGTGACTCGGACGATAGCCACAGCACGCCTCCCTACTATCCCCATGCGACAGGACCCACACCCAGCGAATCTGACCACGATTCGAGTGATCCCTTCACGATCACTTTCCTCAACAAACCCCACCACCGACCACCGACCTACAATGACAACCCCGACTCCGCCCCCACAGAACTAGACACCACCTTTTGGCACCGAGATAACTCGGCCGGAATGACGAGAGGGATCCCAAATCACACCATGCAGCCCTATCCGCCCTGATACACTCGAGAGTTTGGCACCGGGGAGAAGATGATGACTTTGGGTCTGACTCCCAAAGCGATAACCCCTTTGCGACCCTGTTTGCAACCGATAACTGAGGTGTCCAAATGATGTTTTAAAAAGGAACCGCTTGGGAGAAAACGGTGTCTTTTCTGATGGAACCTGCAGCATGTTGTTTAATGTTGTTTGTTACTGTTAGTGTTAAATGTTGTTTGTGAAATCGGAAATTTTTTCCACGGCCCCGCTCCTTATTTTTCAGCAGAAACCTCTGAGAGCTTGCCTACCCCCATTCATAACTGCCCTTCTGGTTCGAAGGAAGAACCAATACGGCAGCCCCCCCACGATGACTACATTTCTTGCCCGTTGCTGTCGGTTGCTCAGGCAGTGGAGAAACAGCATTGGGACTCGCCCTGCCTGGGAACCCCCCTCTGATCAGCTACGCTCGGGTAGGGCACACACGGCATTGGTCGCCGTCCTACCCGGGGACTCCATCCAAATCTTACCCGTCGCGGCCCAAACGCACCTCATTTCGGCAATTTTCGTTCAAAAAGTTTTGTTTTTGTTTTCAGGTGACCCTTAGGTTGCCAACCTTATGCTATTTACATCCTCAAACATTTGGATGGTAAATCGTACAGTCTGCGAGACGGCTCGCACTGGTTCAGTATTTGTAAGTGTGTCTTGTCCTGAAATTCGGTTTTTGGGAGAAAAAAAATGAGGGAGTCACACATAGTGACCAATTATAGAGGGAGTAATTGGCACTAAAGGACAGACATGCTATCGTACGAGATATTACAACAAGATATGAACAGACACTATGCTTGATCCCACAGAACCCCAGAAGCTCCAGGAACAGAGACAAAGAGAAGAGAAAGAAGAAGAACCATGAGGACATCCTCCGTGTTGCTCATCACCATCATGAACATTTGGTTGCGCGCGAACGCGACCCCCCTGACCCCAACCCCCCCCCAGCCGTTAATGATTCACTTTCCCATAGTACCCAGAGCCCAGTCACAAGCGACACCACACCATCTTGGTGTGCCAGGTTTATAACCTGGTACTCCCTGTCCTACGTGATAGAATCCCTATTGGTATTGGCGATACTCTGCTGCATCGTGCAGACTATTCGTCTGAGAGAATGGAGAAGGAGAGCCTACCACACTCGCACTTCGGTATATAGCATCAGATCCCCTATTTTCGGTTATGACCAGACCCCCGCGATCTATAATAAAGAACAGTCATTTGCGTTCCTTTTTGTGAATAAACAAATGTTTCATGAGCGATTGTACAATCCTGAGCTTGACTGCCAAGCCAAGAAAAATGTGAATAATGCTGCCATGATTTTGTGTGTATTGTTTAGGAAGTTAGTATGATTGAATGTTTGAATGAGTGTAGTTTATTAAGGACAGTTAGAGGTACCGTTTTTCTTATTTTGTAATGCATGGCCCTGTTTTGACATAGCACCACTTAGAATTGTCAGTTAAAAAATTCTTGTATAGTTATGGTCAGTGTGGAGGCCATAGAAGAGTGCTCGCCGGGTCAGGGAATGAAGACAACGCAGTTATGTGATCCTTCACGCTTCGCGTTAGGATCACAAGGAGGGTGTGTAGCCACCTGGGTTGGCGAATTCCCGACGTAAAATGGTGAACAGCAAAGGCTGAAGGGAAATTCAGCCAACACAGGCAGAAACTAGCAGGTGCAAGTTTACTGTATATTAGACTCTGCAAAAGCCCAGACAGCATCGATACCAGCAACCATCTGCATAATAATGTAGCAGCCATCGACATAGTAATAAGCGATCCCCGGGAACAATCAAAACATTTTAAGGTAAACAAGGCCAAGCCAGACTCCTCGGCGCCAGCAGGAGCCAACACAAAAGAGGTTAACGGACACCTCAAGACCGCCCAACGATCAGGGAACCGCTCCAGTATTGTAGAAATCGAACCAAGCGATTGGAGCGAAGTCCAATCACTTGAAACCAGGTACGGGGTCCGCCCCGAAAGGCGGGAAGCCCCTGGGGACTGTAAAGTAAAACCCCCAAGTTCAAATCGTCCTTCTTGACAGGGTCACTCAGAAACGCGAACCAACCCTTGACAGTGACCTGTCCAGCTGCCTCCAAAGAACGTAAGTCTCAAGTCAACGCTCGCTACGAGATAGGCGCTCCTAGCTACCAGTCCATACCAGCTTTGAATCCTGCAGACTCAGGACCTGAACGAAAGGCCATTTGTTCCCCTGACCTGGTGGGCCAGTCCGAAGCTAAGTATAGGCCTGTTAGTTATAGAAATAGCCTAGAAAGTAGAGTTTATGCATGAGTAGCGATTACTGTGTATAATAAATGTGCTTTGATTTGAATCTTACTAATTGGTGTGTTGAGTTATTGCTCATTACTTGAACTTGAACCTCGTGGTGGTATCATAAAGATACCTGGCGACTCTCGAGCAAAGGTTATAAAACAGAGCCAATTGAACCAACCAAAAGTTAGCAACACTCCTTATCCCAACAAAGAAAACCTCAATTGACCACCAGCATTAACAACGTTTTGGGGGAGAAGGTTCCAGATTCCCACCCCCTTTGTGTGAGGAGGTGTTTCCTCACATCACCCTGAATGGCCTGGCTCCAATTTGAAGGTTCTTCCCCCGTGTTGTGGACACCCCCACGCCCCCAACACCCCTGTCTGTCCTGTAGCCATCTGGGATGGCCACTTCCAACTAGGTACAGGGAAACTCGCAAAGCCTAGCGGGTAAAATGGACAAGCCAAGACTCAGGCAGGCTCAGAGCCTGAAATGCATATTCGTAAGCAAGAAGTCCAGACGGTATCGAAACTCCGACCAATTAGCATTTTAATGGGGCCGATTAGCATTTGATGGCCCAGCTTCACCAAAACAAAGGACTGGTACTCGAGCAACCGGGACAGTCCCAGACATTTCGGCGCCACTCCCTGTTCAGGGGAAGCGTAAACAACGGGGTCAGTGACCGCTTGGGACACGCCCAGCCATCCAGATCGCCGCCCACTTATTGGTTAGGAATCGAACGGAGTGATCAGGGATCACACAATTAGTAAGGCCCAAATCGAAGGACCACCCAGAAGAGCGTGAAAACCCACAAGTATAAGAAGAAGAGTTTGCCACATGTTCGTCCTCTGGGGGAGATCGTACTCCGTAAGGGCCACGGGAAAGACAATCATTCCCACCCTGTACATCCCGTGCGGGTTATGACAGCATCATTTCACATTTCTCTGTATTGAACTTCATCTGCCACCTATCCGCCCACCCCACCAAGGTGTCTCCGTCCTTTTGAAGTTCTAAACTGTCCTCTTCACAGCTCACAAAGATTACAAGTTTCATATCATCCACCAGCTTTGAAATTGTGCCCCGTGCAAGTCTCAGAAGAGCAAGGGTCCCAACACTGACCCCTGGGGAATTCCACCACAAATATTCCTCCAGCCCAAAAAAACATCCCTAACCTTTTGTTTCCTGACACTCAGTCAAATTTATATCCATGTTTCAACTCCTTTTTTTCCAGGAGCCATAACTTTGCTCACAAGTCTGTAGCAAAAGCCTTTTGTAATTCCATGTACACCACATCGACAGCCCTGCCCTCATCAACCCTCTCCCTCGGTCACCTCTTCAAAAAACTCCGGCAAGTTAGTGAAACATGATTTTCCCTTCATGAATCCATGCTGGCTTTCCTTAATTAGCCCACATTAGCCCACGTGACTATTCATTTTGCCGTGAATTATTGTTTCTGGAAATTTCCCCACCCACAAAGTTTTACTAACTGGCCAACGTCCGTTGAACCTCGCAAGACGTTTCGAGCATCGTGAATTTCACGAGGGGCCTCTCGCGAGATTCGATGCCCTCGTCCCGGCACCAAGTCAGGTGCAA
Organism: Scyliorhinus torazame; assembly: GCF_047496885.1. Taxonomy (NCBI): domain Eukaryota; kingdom Metazoa; phylum Chordata; class Chondrichthyes; order Carcharhiniformes; family Scyliorhinidae; genus Scyliorhinus; species Scyliorhinus torazame. The sequence goes on from NC_092718.1 coordinate 222,634,019, forward strand.
CGAGGCCCCTGAATCGTATCCACGATGTTCGCGATTCTCCAGTCCTCTGGGACCACCCCAGAGAACGTTCCATTAACTTCCTGAATGATTGTCCATCAGTCATTTCCGTACTTGCATCCCTAAACCTCTCTCTGCTCCTTCACATTGTTTTAGCTTCTCATCGTTTAGAAAATACTCGGGAGCCATTTCTCTTAGACTCACAGTAAATCTGATTAGGATTTAGCTGCAATAGCTTCATGCTAAGAATATTTTGTTAAAGCTCAGAGCCTGGGCCTGTCTGCACAAGAATGATAATAAGTTCAAACCACGGTGGGGAGTCAGGGAGAAGAGGGCAGTGGGTCTGCAGCCTGACTCTGGGACAGGGGAGAAGGGGAGAGAGGAACCGCTACACGTTTTGTTTATGATCTCCACGTCAGCTGATCATGTCTAGGATCTAGGTCAGGTTGTGGCCTTTTAGCTCTCTACCTCCTCGCCAAACACCTCTCCATTCCTCCAGCTGATTATTGCCCAGCAGGCACTCCGTACCGGTTTAGGAGACACTGCTGAGCGATACAGAGAAGAGGGTAGAAACTGTCCAAAGCCTTTTCTAAACGCGTCTTATGTCCCATAAGCAGCTCTGTCTCATCCGTGAGCTCTTCGAGCTTGGTGTTCAGCTCTGTCTCCCAGTACGTGACCTCCTCGATCCTCTGGTCTGCAACAACAACATTGTACATTTGTATAGCACCTTTACATCATAAAATTGAATTTAATTTAATTAACTTTATTGTCACAAGTAGGCTTACATTAACACTGCAATGAAGTTACTGTGAAAAGCCCCTAGTTGCCACATTCCGGCGCCTGTTCGGGTACCCCGAGGGAGAATTCAGAATGTCCAATTCACCGAACAGCACGTCTTTCGGGACTTGTGGGAGGAAACGGGAGCGCCCGGAGGAAACCCACGCAGACACGGGGAGACTCCGCACAGACAGTGGCCCAAGCCGGGAATCGAACCTGGGACCTCGGCGCCATGAGGCAGCAGTGCTAACCACTGTGCTACCGTGCTGCCCCTTGAAGGAGTGTCTTAAAGGAGGAGAGGGAGGTGGAGGGGGTTAGGGAGGGAATTCCAGAGCTTAGCACCCAGGCAGCTGAAGGCAAGGCCATCAATGGTGGAATGATGGAAATCTGGGACACTCGAGTGGTGAATGAGGGGAGCGCAGAGATCCAGGAGGGTTGTGACATTACAGAGATAGGAAGGAATGAGGCCATGGAGGGATTTGTAAACAGGATGAGAATTTCTAAACCAATGTAGTGCTGGAGAGGGAGCCAGTGTAGATGAGAGTGTGCAGGCCGATGGGTGAAGTCAAAAGGGTTTTGAGGAGGTGGCTAGTTGTGTAGATGAGGGCAGTGCAGTTGATGTAAACTACATGGACTTCAGTAAGGCTCTTGCCAAGGTGCCACATGTCAGACTGACTGATCAAAAAGGTGGGATCCAGGGCAAATTGGTTCCAGAATTGGCTTAGTGACAGGGGGCAGAGGGTGATGGTCGAAAGCTGTTTATGTGACTGGAAGCCTGTGCCCGGTGGTGTTCCACAGGGATCGGTGCTGGGTCCCCTGCCGTGTGTACTGCACATTAATCATCTGGACATGAATGTGGGAGTTTGCAGTTCACAGATGACACGACAATTTGTGGTGTGGTAAATAGCGAGGAGGAAAGCGTTAGGTTACAGGACGATATAGACCGGGGGGGGGGGGGGGGCAGAGGGGCAGAGCAGTGGTGCATTTTGGGAGGACTAACAAGACAAGGGAATACACAATGACCGATAGGATGCTAGGCAGTACAGGGGACCAGAGGGACCTTGGAGGGCAGGTCTAAAGATCCTTGAAGGCAGCAGGACAGGTAGATAAGTTGGTTAACAAGGCATATAGGATACATGCCTTTATTAATATCAGGACATTTGGAAAGTCAAAACGCTATCCATTAGCCAGCAGGGTTTTAGGAGGGAAAATCATGTTTGACTAATTTGCTAGAGTTCTTCAAAGATGTAACAAGCAAAGTGGATAATGGGGATGCTGTAGATGTAGTATATCTGGACTTCCGGAAGGCGTTTGATAAGGTGCCGTACAAAAGGTTGATTCACAAGGTGAGATCACATGGGATTTGGGGTAATTTATTAGTCTGGATAGAAGACTGGCTGAGGGACAGGAGACAGAGAGTGGGGATAAATGGGTCTTTTTCTCGATGCAAGGTGTAACTAGTCGGCTGCCACAGGGTTCGGTCCTTGGACTCCAGCTATTTACAATCGATATTAATGACTTGGATTCTGGGATGGAAAGTTCTGCAGCCAAATTCGCAGATGACACTAAAATAGGTGGGACAGTAAGTTGCAATGAGGAAATAAGAACCTTACAAATGGATATAGATAGGTTCGGAGAGTGGGCCAAAATTGTGGCAGATGGAGTTTAACGTGGATAAGTGTGAGGTCATGCATTATGGCCAGAAAAATGGGAAGGCAACTGATTATCTAACTGGGGAGAGGTTTCGAAGCAGAGGGATCTGGGTGTCCTAGTGCATGAGTCACAGCAAACGTGCACGCAGGTACAGCAGATAATAAGGAAAGTGAATGGAATGTTGGCATTTATAGCAAAAGGAATTGAGTATAAAGGTGAGGAAGTGTTGTTGCTACTGTACAAGGCATTGGTGAGACTACACCTGGAGTATTGTACACTTTTTGGTCCCCTTATTTGAGGAAAGATGTAGTGGCATTGGCGGCAGTTCAGAGGAGGTTCACTAGGTAGATTCCAGAGAGACGAGGGGTTTGTCGTATGAAGAGAGATTGAACAGTTTAGGCCGATACTGTCTAGAGTTTAGAAGGATAAGGGGAGATCTAATTGAGGTATACAAGATGATAAACGGTCTGGATAAAGTAGACAGGGAGCGGATGTTTCCTCTTGTGGGACATTCTAAAATGAGAGATCATAGTCTGAGGATAGGAGGTAGTAAATTTAAAACCGAGTTGAGGAGAAACTACTTCTCCCAAAAGGTTGTGAATCTGTGGAATTCGCCACCCCAGAGTGCGGTGGATGCTGGGACAGTGAGTAAATTTAAGGAGGAGTTAGACAGATTTTTAATTGGTAATGGGTTGAAGGGTTATGGAGAACGGGCAGGACGGTGGAGTTGAGGCCAGGATGGGATCAGCCACGATCACATTGAACAGCGGAGCAGGTTTGAGAGGCTAAATTGCCGTCTCCTGTTTCTAGTTCACTTATTCTAAGAAAAAACTATGCTTTTTTTTAAATTTAGAGTACCCAATTCATTTATTCCAATGAAGGGGCAATTTAGCGTGGCCAATCCACCTACCCTGCACATCTTTGGGTTGTGGGGACGAAACCCACGCAGACACGGAGAGGATGTGCAAACTCCACACGGACAGTGACCCAGGGCCGGGATCGAACCAGGGACCTCGCCGTGAGGCAGCAGTGCTAACCACTGCGCCACTGTGCTGCCCCAGAAAAAACTGTTCTGGTTGACTTCACCATCCAGTTTTTGGTCTGTAGCTCTACAGGTAACAGCACTTCAAGCACAAACCTGGTGTTCTTGATCAAAAAGGGGATTTCTTGATTAATATGAAGATCAGGGGTTATGGGGAAAAGGCAGGAGAATGGGGATGAGGCACATATCAGCCATGATCAAATGGGCCAAATAGCCTAATCCTGCTCCTGTATCTTACGAATTTCTGAAAGTATTATCTGAGACATGGAATGTAAGAGCATGGAGGTTACGTTGGAGCTGTATAAAACCCTGGTGAGGCCACAGCAAGAGAACTGTGTGAAGCTCTGGTCGCCACTGTTGTGTATTCATAGGGCCCGATTCTACTAACCCATCGCACCCCAAATCGGGCTTTGCGTTGGGCGCCACGCCGATCGCCCATCACCAGACGCGTGGCGCCCAATGTGATCTGGATCACGGCCTCATTGGGTAAGATCCAGATAATTATATTTAACTCAGTCAATTAAATATACGCAGCTATCTTGACACCGCATTCACCTGGGAGTCACCAGCTGCACGGGGAAGGCCGCAGCCGGACGCTGCTAACTACTGAGATCACTCGTGAAGGCCACTCGGGGTCTCGGAGGCCGTTGGAGCCCCCCCCCCCCACAGGTGGATAGGGCAAGACCCTGGCATTCCCCCCCCCCACAGGTGGATAGGGCAAGACCCTGGCATTCCCCCCCCCCCGGTACCTTGGTAGTGCCAACTGGGCACACTGGCAGTGCCAATCTGTGGGTGAAAGAGGGGTATGAAGGGACCTCATAAAGGTTAGGGGGGGTGAAGGGGGGGGTCCTGAAAATGGGGGCGGGGGGGGCTGAAAGAGGTGTCGGGGCCTGAAAAGGGGGGCCTTTACTACCTAATAGTGGGGTGTCCTCACTTGGGGGTGGGGGGGGGGCCGTGTGGGCAATGCGGAGGGTGGCATTTCCCATGGGTGGGGGTGGGGGGAACCCTGAAGCTCACTTAAAGATCAGGGCACCCTTTCAAAATGGTGCCCAATCCCCGAGGACCCACCCTCGCTGGTGAGTGAAATTGACAAGGGGCGGGAACACCCGAGACAGGACCGGTCTGTTACAACATACACTCCCGAGACAGCACCGGTCTGTTACAACATACACTCCCGAGACAGGACCGGTCTGCGACACCGTACACTCCCGAGACAGCACCGGTCTGTTACACCGTACACACCCGAGACAGCACCGGTCTGTTACACCGTACACACCCGAGACAGGACCGGTCTGTTACACCGTACACACCCGAGACAGGACCGGTCTGTTACACCGTACACACCCGAGACAGGACCGGTCTGCTACACCGTACACACCCGAGACAGGACCGGTCTGTTACACCGTACACACCCGAGACAGGACCGGTCTCCACACCGTACACACCCGAGACAGGACCGGTCTGCTACACCGTACACACCGAGACAGGACCGGTCTCCACACCGTACACACCCGAGACAGGACCGGTCTGCGACACCGTACACACCCGAGACAGGACCGGTCTCCTACACCGTACACACCCGAGACAGGACCGGTCTGCGACACCGTACACACCCGAGACAGGACCGGTCTGTTACACCGTACACACCCGAGACAGGACCGGTCTGTTACACCGTACACACCCGGGACAGGACCGGTCTCCACACCGTACACACCCGAGACAGGACCGGTCTGCGACACCGTACACACCCGAGACAGGACCGGTCTGTTACACCGTACACACCCGAGACAGGACCGGTCTGCGACACCGTACACTCCCGAGACAGGACCGGTCTATTACACTGTACACACCCGAGACAGGACCGGTCTGTTACACCGTACAGACCCGAGACAGGACCGGTCTCCACACCGTACACACCCGAGACAGGACCGGTCTGTTACAACATACACACCCGAGACAGGACCGGTCTCCACACCGTACACACCCGAGACAGGACCGGTCTGCTACACCGTACACACCCGAGACAGGACCGGTCTGCTACATCGTACACACCCGAGACAGGACCGGTCTGTTACACCGTACACACCCGAGACAGGACCGGTCTGTTACACCGTACACACCCGAGACAGGACCGGTCTGTTACACCGTACACACCCGAGACAGGACCGGTCTGCTACATCGTACACACCCGAGACAGGACCGGTCTCCACACCGTACACTCCCGAGACAGCACCGGTCTGTTACACCGTCCAGACCCGAGACAGGACCGGTCGCCCACACCGTACACACCCGAGACAGGACCGGTCTCCACACCATACACACCCGACACAGGACCGGTCGCCCACACCGTACACACCCGAGACAGGCCGGTCTGTTACACCGTACACACCCGAGACAGGACCGGTCTGTTACACCGTACACACCCGAGACAGGACCGGTCTGCTACACCGTACACACCCGAGACAGGACCGGTCTGCTACACCGTACACACCCGAGACAGGACCGGTCTGCTACACCGTACAGACCCGAGACAGGACCGGTCTGCTACACCGTACACACCCGAGACAGGACCGGTCTCCACACCGTACACACCCGAGACAGGACCGGTCTGTTACACCGTACACACCCGAGACAGGACGGGTCTGTTACACCGTACACACCCGAGACAGGACCGGCCTGCTACACCGTACACACCCGAGACAGGACCGGTCTCCACACCGTACACACCCGAGACAGGACCGGTCTGTTACACCGTACACACCCGGGACAGGACCGGTCTGCTACACCGTACACACCCGAGACAGGACCGGTCTGCTACACCGTACACACCCGAGACAGGACCGGTCTCCACACCGTACACACCCGAGACAGGACCGGTCTGTTACACCGTACACACCCGAGACAGGACCGGTCTCCACACCGTACACACCTGAGACAGGACCGGTCTGTTACACCGTACACACTCGAGACAGGACCGGTCTCCACACCGTACACACCCGAGACAGGACCGGCCTGCTACACCGTACACACCCGAGACAGGACCGGTCTCCACACCGTACACACCTGAGACAGGACCGGTCTGTTACACCGTACACACCCGACACAGGACCGGTCTCCTACACCGTACACACCCGACACAGAACCGGTCTCCACACCGTACACACCCGAGACAGGACCGGTCTCCACACCGTACACACCCGAGACAGGACCGGTCTGCTACACCGTACACACCCGAGACAGGACCGGTCTGTTACACCGTACACACCCGAGACAGGACCGGTCTGTTACACCGTACACACCCGAGACAGGACCGGTCTGTTACACCGTACAAACACGAGACAGGACCGGTCTTCTACACCGTATAGACCCGAGACAGGACCGGTCTGTTACACCGTACACACCCGAGACAGGACCGGTCTGCTACACCGTACACACCCGACACAGGACCGGTCTCCTACACCGTACACACCCGAGACAGGACCGGTCTGTTACACCGTACACACCCGAGACAGGACCGGTCTGTTACACCGTACACACCCAAGACAGGACCGGTCTCCACACCGTACACACCCGAGACAGGACCGGTCTGTTACACCGTACACACCCGAGACAGGACCGGTCTGTTACACCGTACACACCCGAGACAGGACCGGTCTGTTACACCGTACAAACACGAGACAGGACCGGTCTGCTACACCGTATAGACCCGAGACAGGACCGGTCTGCTACACCGTACACACCCGACACAGGACCGGTCTCCTACACCGTACACACCCGAGACAGGACCGGTCTGTTACAACATACACTCCCGAGACAGGACCGGTCTGCGACACCGTACACTCCCGAGACAGCACCGGTCTGTTACACCGTACACACCCGAGACAGGACCGGTCTGCGACACCGTACACTCCCGAGACAGCACCGGTCTGTTACACCGTACACTCCCGAGACAGGACCGGTCTCCACACCGTACACACCCGAGACAGGACCGGTCTGTTACACCGTACACACCCGAGACAGGACCGGTCTGTTACACCGTACACACCCGAGACAGGACCGGTCTGCTACACCGTACACACCCGAGACAGGACCGGTCTGTTACAACATACACACCCGAGACAGGACCGGTCTATTACACCGTACACTCCCGAGACAGGACCGGTCTGTTACACCGTACACACCCGAGACAGGACCGGTCTGTTACACTGTACACACCCGAGACAGGACCGGTCTGTTACACCGTACAGACCCGAGACAGGACCGGTCTCCTACACCGTACAGACCCGAGACAGGACCGGTCGCCCACACCGTACACACCCGAGACAGGACCGGTCTCCACACCGTACACACCTGAGACAGGACCGGTCTGTTACACCGTACACACCCGAGACAGGACCGGTCTCCCACACCGTACACACCCGAGACAGGACCGGTCTGCTACACCGTACAGACCCGAGACAGGACCGGTCTCCTACACCGTACACACCCGAGACAGGACCGGTCTGTTACACCGTACACACCCGAGACAGGACCGGTCTGCTACACCGTACACACCCGAGACAGGACCGGTCTGTTACACCGTACACACCCGAGACAGGACCGGTCGCCCACACCGTACACACCCGAGACAGGACCGGTCTCCACACCGTACACACCTGAGACAGGACCGGTCTGTTACACCGTACACACCCGAGACAGGACCGGTCTGTTACACCTTACACACCCGAGACAGGACCGGTCTCCCACACCGTACACACCCGAGACAGGACCGGTCTGCTACACCGTACAGACCCGAGACAGGACCGGTCTCCTACACCGTACACACCCGAGACAGGACCGGTCTGTTACACCGTACACACCCGAGACAGGACCGGTCTGCTACACCGTACACACCCGAGACAGGACCGGTCTGTTACACCGTACACACCCGAGACAGGACCGGTCTGTTACACCGTACACACCCGAGACAGGACCGGTCTGCTACACCGTACACACACGAGACACGACCGATCTGCTACACCCTACACACCCGAGACAGGACCGGTCTGTTACACCGTACACACCCGAGACAGGACCGGTCTCCTACACCGTACACACCCGAGACAGGACCGGTCTCCTACACCGTACACACCCGAGACAGGACCGGTCTGTTACACCGTACACACCTGAGACAGGACCGGTCTGCTACACCGTATAGACCCGAGTCAGGACCGGTCTGCTACACCGTACACACCCGACACAGGACCGGTCTCCTACACCGTACACACCTGAGACAGGACCGGTCTGTTACACCGTACACACACGAGACAGGACCGGTCTGTTACACCGTACACACCCGAGACAGGACCGGTCTGCTACACCGTACAGACCCGAGACAGGGCCGGTCTGCTACACCGTACAGACCCGAGACAGGACCGGTCTGTTACACTGTACACACCCGAGACAGGACCGGTCTGTTACACCGTACACACCCGAGACAGGACCGGTCTCCTACACCGTACACACCTGAGACAGGACCGGTCTGTTACACCGTACACACACGAGACAGGACCGGTCTCCCACACCGTACAAACCCGAGACAGGATCGGTCTCCACACCGTACACACCCGAGACAGGACCGGTCTGTTACACCGTACACACCCGAGACAGGACCGGTCTCCTACACCGTACACACCCGAGACAGGACCGGTCTGTTACACCGTACACACACACGAGACAGGACCGGTCTGCTACACCGTACACACCCGAGACAGGACCGCTCTCCACACCGTACACACCCGAGACAGGACCGGTCTCCACACCGTACACACACGAGACAGGACCGGTCTGCTACACCGTACACACCCGAGACAGGACCGGTCTCCACACCGTACACACCCGAGACAGGACCGGTCTCCACACCGTACACATCTGAGACAGGACCGGACTGTTACACCGTACACACCCGAGACAGGACCGGTCTGTTACACCCTACACACCCGAGACAGGACCGGTCTGTTACACCGTACACACCCGACACAGGACCGGTCTGTTACACCGTACAGACCCGAGACAGGACCGGTCTCCTACACCGTACACATCTGAGACAGGACCGGTCTGTTACACCGTACACACCCGAGACAGGACCGGTCTGCTACACCGTACACACACGAGACAGGACCGGTCTCCCACACCGTACAGACCCGAGACAGGACCGGTCTGTTACACCCTACACACCCGAGACAGGACCGGTCTGTTACACCGTACACACCCGAGACAGGACCGGTCTCCACACCGTACACACCCGAGACAGGACCGCTCTCCACACCGTACACACCCGAGACAGGACCGGTCTGTTACACCATACACACCCGAGACAGGACCGCTCTCCACACCGTACACACCCGAGACAGGACCGGTCTGTTACACCGTACACACCCGAGACAGGACCGGTCTCCTACACCGTACACACCCGAGACAGGACCGGTCTGCTACACCGTACACACCCGAGACAGGACCGGTCTGCTACACCGTACACACCCGAGACAGGACCGGTCTCCTACACCGTACACACCTGAGACAGGACCGGTCTGTTACACCGTACACACACGAGACAGGACCGGTCTGTTACACCGTACACACCCGAGACAGGACCGGTCTCCACACCGTACACACCCGAGACAGGACCGGTCTCCTACACCGGACACACCCGAGACAGGACCGGTCTCCACACCGTACACACCCGAGACAGGACCGGTCTGTTACACCGTACACACCCGAGACAGGACCGGTCTGTTACACCATACACAACCGAGACAGGACCGGTCTGTTACACCGTACACACCCGAGACAGGACCGGTCTGCTACACCGTACACACCCGAGACAGGACCGGTCTCCCACACCGTACACACCCGAGACAGGGCCAGTCAGTTACACTGTACACACCCGAGACAGGACCGGTCTCCTACACCGTACACACCTGAGACAGGACCGGTCTGCTACACCGTACACACCCGAGACAGGACCGGTCTCCTACACCGTACACACCTGAGACAGGACCGGTCTGCTACACCGTACACACCCGAGACAGGACCGGTCTGTTACACCGTACACACCCGAGACAGGACCGGTCTGTTACACCGTACACACCCGCGACAGGACCGGTCTGCTACACCGTACACACCCGCGACAGGACTGGTCGCCCACACTGTACACACCCGTGACAGGACCGATCTGTTACACCGTACACACCCGCGACAGGACCGGTCTGTTACACCATACACACCCGAGACAGGACCGGTCTGGCACACCGTACAGACCCGAGACAGGACCGGTCTGTTACACCGTACACACCCGAGACAGGACCGGTCTGGTACACCGTACACACCCGAGACAGGACCGGTCTGTTACACCGTACACACCCGAGACAGGACCGGTCTGGTACACCGTACACACCCGAGACAGGACCGGTCTGTTGCACCGTACACACCCGCGACAGGACCGGTCTGTTACACCGTACACACCCGAGACAGGACCGGTCTGGTACACCGTACACACCCGAGACAGGACCGGTCGCCCACACTGTACACACCCGAGACAGGACCGGTCGCCCACACTGTACACACCCGAGACAGGACCGGTCTGTTACACCGTACACACCCGCGACAGGACCGGTCTGGTACACCGTACACACCCGAGACAGGACCGGTCTGTTACACCGTACACACCCGAGACAGGACCGGTCTGGTACACCGTACACACCCGAGACAGGACCGGTCGCCCACACTGTACACACCCGTGACAGGACCGATCTGTTACACCGTACACACCCGTGACAGGACCGATCTGTTACACCGTACACACCCGTGACAGGACCGGTCTCCTACACCGTACAGACCCGAGACAGGACCGGTCTGTTACACCGTACACACCCGAGACAGGACCGGTCTCCTACACCGTACACACCCGAGACAGGACCGGTCTGCTACACCGTACACACCCGAGACTGGACCGGTCTCCTACACCGTACACACCCGAGACAGGACCGGTCTCCTACACCGTACACACCCGAGACAGGGCCGGTCTGCTACACCGTACACACCCGAGACAGGACCGGTCTCCACACCATACACACCCGAGACAGGACCGGTCTGTTACACCGTACACACCCGAGGCAGGACCGGTCTGCTACACCGTACACACCCGAGACAGGACCGGTCTCCACACCGTACACAGCCGAGACAGGACCGGTCTACTACACCGTACACACGCGAGACAGGACCGGTCTGCGACACCGTACACACCCGAGACAGGACCCGTCTGTTACACCGTACACACCCGAGACAGGACCGGTCTGTTACACCGTAAACACCCGAGACAGGACCGGTCTGTTACACCGTACACACCCGAGACAGGACCGGTCTCCACACCGTACACACCCGAGACAGGACCGGTCTGTTACACCGTACACACCCGAGACAGGACCGGTCTGTTACACCGTACACACCCGAGACAGGACCGGTCTCCACACCGTACACACCCGAGACAGGACCGGTCTGTTACACCGTACACACCCGAGACAGGACCGGTCGCCAACACCGTACACACCCGAGACAGGACGGGTCTGTTACACCGTACACACCCGAGACAGGACCGGTCTGCGACACCGTACACACCCGACACAGGACCGGTCTGCTACACCGTACACACCCGAGACAGGACCGGTCTGCTACACCGTACACACCCGAGACAGGACCGGTCGCCCACACCGTACACACCCGAGACAGGACCGGTCTCCACACCGCACACACCCGAGACAGGACCGGTCTGTTACACCGTACACACCCGAGACAGGACCGGTCTGCTACACCGTACACACCCGAGACAGGACCGGTCGCCCACACCGTACACACCCGAGACAGGACCGGTCTCCACACCGTACACACCCGAGACAGGACCGGTCTCCACACCGTACACACCCGAGACAGGACCGGTCTGTTACACCGTACACACCCGAGACAGGACCGCTCTCCACACCGTACACACCCGAGACAGGACCGGTCTGTTACACCGTACACACCCGAGACAGGACCGGTCTGTTACACCGTACACACCCGAGACAGGACCGGTCTGTTACACCGTACACACCCGAGACAGGACCGGTCTCCACACCGTACACACCCGAGACAGGACCGGTCTCCACACCGTACACACCCGAGACAGGACCGGTCTCCACACCGTACACACCCGAGACAGGACCGGTCTGCGACACCGTACACAGCCGAGACAGGACCGGTCTGTTACACCGTACACACCCGAGACAGGACCGGTCTGCTACACCGTACACACCGGAGACAGGACCGGTCTGCTACACCGTACACACCCGGGACAGGACCGGTCTCCTACACCGTACACACCCGAGACAGGACCGGTCTGTTACACCGTACACACCCGAGACAGGACCGGTCTGTTACACCGTACACACCCGAGACAGGACCGGTCTCCACACCGTACACACCCGAGACAGGACCGGTCTCCACACCGTACACACCCGAGACAGGACCGGTCTGCTACACCGTACACACCCGAGACAGGACCGGTCTGCTACACCGTACACTCCCGAGACAGGACCGGTCTGCTACACCGTACACACCCGAGACAGGACCGGTCTGCTACACCGTACAGACCCGAGACAGGACCGGTCTGTTACACCGTACAGACCCGAGACAGGACCGGTCTGTTACACCGTACACACCCGAGACAGGACCGGTCGCCCTCACCGTACACACCCGAGACAGGACCGGTCTGCTACACCGTACACACCCGAGACAGGACCGGTCTGTTACACCGTACACACCCGAGACAGGACCGGTCGCCCACACCGTACACACCCGAGACAGGACCGGTCTCCACACCGTACACACCCGAGACAGGACCGGTCTGTTACACCGTACACACCCGAGACAGGACCGGTCTGCTACACCGTACACACCCGAGACAGGACCGGTCTCCACACCGTACACACCCGAGACAGGACCGGTCTGCTACACCGTACACACCCGAGACAGGACCGGTCTGCTACACCGTACAGACCCGAGACAGGACCGGTCTGTTACACCGTACACACCCGAGACAGGACCGGTCTCCACACCGTACACACCCGAGACAGGACCGGTCTCCACACCGTACACACCCGGGACAGGACCGGTCTGCTACACCGTACACACCCGAGACAGGACCGGTCTCCACACCGTACACACCCGAGACAGGACCGGTCTGCTACACCGTACACACCCGAGACAGGACCGGTCTCCACACCGTACACACCCGAGACAGGACCGGTCTGCTACACCGTACACACCCGAGACAGGACCGGTCTGTTACACCGTACACACCCGAGACAGGACCGGTCTCCACACCGTACACACCCGAGACAGGACCGGTCTGTTACACCGTACACACCCGAGACAGGACCGGTCTGCTACACCGTACACACCCGAGACAGGACCGGTCTGCTACACCGTACACACCCGAGACAGGACCGGTCTCCACACCGTACACACCCGAGACAGGACCGGTCTCCACACCGTACACACCCGAGACAGGACCGGTCTGTTACACCGTACACACCCGAGACAGGACCGGTCTGTTACACCGTACACACCCGAGACAGGACCGGTCTCCACACCGTACACACCCGAGACAGGACCGGTCTGTTACACCGTACACACCCGAGACAGGACCGGTCTGCTACACCGTACACACCCGAGACAGGACCGGTCTCCACACCGTACACACCCGAGACAGGACCGGTCTCCACACCGTACACACCGAGACAGGACCGGTCTGCTACACCGTACACACCCGAGACAGGACCGGTCTGTTACACAGTACACACCCGAGACAGGACCGGTCTCCACACCGTACACACCCGAGACAGGACCGGTCTCCACACCGTACACACCCGAGACAGGACCGGTCTCCACACCGTACACACCCGAGACAGGACCGGTCTGTTACACCGTACACACCCGAGACAGGACCGGTCTCCACACCGTACACACCCGGGACAGGACCGGTCTGCTACACCGTACACACCCGAGACAGGACCGGTCTGTTACACCGTACACACCCGAGACAGGACCGGTCTGTTACACCGTACACACCCGAGACAGGACCGGTCGCCCACACCGTACACACCCGAGACAGGACCGGTCTGCTACACCGTACACACCCGAGACAGAACCGGTCTGCTACACCGTACACACCCGAGACAGGACCGGTCTGCGACACCGTACACACCCGAGACAGGACCGGTCTCCACACCGTACACACCCGAGACAGGACCGGTCTCCACACCGTACACACCCGAGACAGGACCGGTCTGTTACACCGTACACACCCGAGACAGGACCGGTCTGTTACACCGTACACACCCGAGACAGGACCGGTCTGTTACACCGTACACACCCGAGACAGGACCGGTCTGTTACACCGTACACACCCGAGACAGGACCGGTCTCCACACCGTACACACCCGAGACAGGACCGGTCTGTTACACCGTACACACCCGAGACAGGACCGGTCTGCTACACCGTACACACCCGAGACAGGACCAGTCAGTTACACCGTACACACCCGAGACAGGACCGGTCTGTTACACCGTACACACCCGAGACAGGACCAGTCAGTTACACCGTACACACCCGAGACAGGACCAGTCAGTTACACCGTACACACCCGAGACAGGACCGGTCTGCTACACCGTACACACCGAGACAGGACCGGTCTCCACACCGTACACACCCGAGACAGGACCGGTCTCCACACCGTACACACCCGAGACAGGACCGGTCTCCACACCGTACACACCCGAGACAGGACCGGTCTGCTACACCGTACACACCCGAGACAGGACCGGTCTCCACACCGTACACACCCGAGACAGGACCGGTCTGCTACACCGTACACACCCGAGACAGAACCGGTCTGCTACACCGTACACACCCGAGACAGGACCGGTCTGCTACACCGTACACACCCGAGACAGAACCGGTCTGCTACACCGTACACACCCGAGACAGGACCGGTCTGCGACACCGTACACACCCGAGACAGGACCGGTCTCCACACCGTACACACCCGAGACAGGACCGGTCTGCTACACCGTACACACCCGAGACAGGACCGGTCTGCTACACCGTACACACCCGAGACAGGACCGGTCTCCTACACCGTACACACCCGAGACAGGACCGGTCTGTTACACCGTACACACCCGAGACAGGACCGGTCTGTTACACCGTACACACCCGAGACAGGACCGGTCTGCTACACCGTACACACCCGAGACAGGACCGGTCTGTTACACCGTACACACCCGAGACAGGACCGGTCTGCTACACCGTACACACCCGAGACAGGACCGGTCTCCTACACCGTACACACCCGAGACAGGACCGGTCTGCTACACCGTACACACCCGAGACAGGACCGGTCGCCCACACTGTACACATCCGAGACAGGACCGGTCTGCTACACCGTACGTACCCGAGACAGGACCGGTCTGCTACACCGTACACACCCGAGACAGGACCGGTCTGTTACACCGTACACACCCGAGACAGGACCGGTCTGCTACACCGTACACACCCGAGACAGGACCGGTCTGTTACACCGTACACACCCGAGACAGGACCGGTCTGCTACACCGTACACACCCGAGACAGGACCGGTCTGTTACAACATACACACCCGAGACAGGACCGGTCTCCACACCGTACACACCCGAGACAGGACCGGTCTGCTACACCGTACACACCCGAGACAGGACCGGTCTGTTACACCGTACACACCCGAGACAGGACCGGTCTGCTACACCGTACACACCCGAGACAGGACCGGTCTGCTACACCGTACACACCCGACACAGGACCGGTCGCCCACACCGTACACACCCGAGACAGGACCGGTCTCCTACACCGTACACACCCGAGACAGGACCGGTCTGCTACACCGTACACACCCGAGACAGGACCGGTCTGCTACACCGTACACACCCGACACAGGACCGGTCTGCTACACCGTACAGACCCGAGACAGGGCCGGACTGTTACACCGTACACACCCGAGACAGGACCGGTCTGTAACACCGTACAGACCCGAGACAGGACCGGTCTCCACACCGTACACACCCGAGACAGGACCAGTCTGTTACACCGTACACACCCGAGACAGGACCGGTCTGCTACACCGTACACACCCGAGACAGGACCGGTCTGCTACACCGTACACACCCGAGACAGGACCGGTCTCCACACCGTACACACCCGAGACAGGACCGGTCTGCTACACCGTACACACCCGAGACAGGACCGGTCTCCACACCGTACACACCCGAGACAGGACCGGTCTGTTACACCATACACACCCGAGACAGGACCGGTCTCCACACCGTACACACCCGAGACAGGACCGGTCTGTTACACCATACACACCCGAGACAGGACCGGTCTCCACACCGTACACACCCGAGACAGGACCGGTCTGTTACACCATACACACCCGAGACAGGACCGGTCTGTTACACCGTACACACCCGAGACAGGACCGGTCGGTTACACCGTACACACCCGAGACAGGACCGGTCTGTTACACCATACACACCCGAGACAGGACCGGTCTGTTACACCGTACACACCCGAGACAGGACCGGTCTGTTACACCATACACACCCGAGACAGGACCGGTCTGTTACACCGTACACACCCGAGACAGGACCGGTCTGTTACACCGTACACACCCGAGACAGGACCGGTCTGTTACACCGTACACACCCGAGACAGGACCGGTCTGCTACACCGTACACACCCGAGACAGGACCGGTCTCCACACCGTACACACCCGAGACAGGACCGGTCTGTTACACCGTACACACCCGAGACAGGACCGGTCTGTTACACCGTACACACCCGAGACAGGACCGGTCTGTTACACCGTACACACCCGAGACAGGACCGGTCTGTTACACCGTACACACCCGAGACAGGACCGGTCTCCTACACCGTACACACACGAGACAGGACCGGTCTGTTACACCGTACACACCCGAGACAGGACCGGTCTGTTACACCGTACACAACCGAGACAGGACCGGTCTCCACACCGTACACACCCGAGACAGGACCGGTCTCCACACCATACACACCCGAGACAGGACCGGTCTGCTACACCGTACACACCCGAGACAGGACCGGTCTGCTACACCGTACACACACGAGAAAGGACCGGTCTCCTACACCGTACACACCCGAGACAGGACCGGTCTCCACACCGTACACACCCGAGACAGGACCGGTCGCCCACACCGTACACACCCGAGACAGGACCGGTCTGTTACACCGTACACACCCGAGACAGGACCGGTCGCCCACACCGTACACACCCGAGACAGGACCGGTCTGTTACACCGTACACACCCGAGACAGGACCGGTCGCCCACACTGTACACACCCGAGACAGGACCGGTCTGTTACACCGTACACACTCGAGACAGGACCGGTCTCCACACCGTACACACCCGAGACAGGACCGGTCTGCTACACCGTACACACCCGAGACAGGACCGGTCTGCTACACCGTACACACCCGAGACAGGACCGGTCTCCTACACCGTACACACCCGAGACAGGACCGGTCTGCTACACCGTACACACCCGAGACAGGACCGGTCTCCTACACCGTACAGACCCGAGACAGGACCGGTCTGCTACACCGTACACACCCGAGACAGGACCGGTCTGTTACACCGTACACACCCGACACAGGACCGGTCTCCTACACCGTACACACCCGAGACAGGACCGGTCTGCTACACCGTACACACCCGAGACAGGACCGGTCTCCTACACCGTACACACCTGAGACAGGACCGGTCTGTTACACCGTACACACCCGAGACAGGACCGGTCGCCCACACTGTACACACCCGAGACAGGACCGGTCTGTTACACCGTACACACTCGAGACAGGACCGGTCTCCACACCGTACACACCCGAGACAGGACCGGTCTCCACACCATACACACCCGAGACAGGACCGGTCTGCTACACCGTACACACCCGAGACAGGACCGGTCTGCTACCCCGTACACACCCGAGACAGGACCGGTCTCCTACACCGTACACACCCGAGACAGGACCGGTCTGCTACACCGTACACACCCGAGACAGGACCGGTCTCCTACACCGTACAGACCCGAGACAGGACCGGTCTGCTACACCGTACACACCCGAGACAGGACCGGTCTGTTACACCGTACACACCCGACACAGGACCGGTCTCCTACACCGTACACACCCGAGACAGGACCGGTCTGCTACACCGTACACACCCGAGACAGGACCGGTCTCCTACACCGTACACACCTGAGACAGGACCGGTCTGCTACACCGTACACACCTGAGACAGGACCGGTCTCCTACACCGTACAGACCCGAGACAGGGCCGGTCTGCTACACCGTACACACCCGAGACAGGACCGGTCTACTACACCGTACACACCCGAGACAGGACCGGACTGTTACACCGTACACACCCGGGACAGGACCGGTCTCCTACACCGTACACACCCGAGACAGGACCGGTCTGCTACACCGTACACACCCGAGAAAGGACCGGTCTGTTACACCGTACAAACCCGAGACAGGACCGGTCTCCACACCGTACACACCCGAGACAGGACCGGTCTCCACACCGTACACACCCGAGACAGGACCGGTCTGCGACACCGTACACACCCGAGACAGGACCGGTCTCCCACACCGTACACACCCGAGACAGGACCGGTCTGTTACACCGTACACACCCGAGACAGGACCGGTCTGCTACACCGTACACACCCGAGACAGGACCGGTCTGCTACACCGTACACACACGAGAAAGGACCGGTCTGCTACACCGTACACACCCGAGACAGGACCGGTCTCCTACACCGTACACACCCGAGACAGGACCGGTCTCCTACACCGTACACACCCGAGACAGGACCGGTCTCCTACACCGTACAGACCCGAGACAGGACCGGTCTGCTACACCGTACACACCCGAGACAGGACCGGTCTGCTACACCGTACACACCTGAGACAGGACCGGTCTGTTACACCGTACAAACACGAGACAGGACCGGTCTTCTACACCGTATAGACCCGAGACAGGACCGGTCTGCTACACCGTACACACCCAACACAGGACCGGTCTCCTACACCGTACACACCCGAGACAGGACCGGTCTGCTACACCGTACACACCCGAGACAGGACCGGTCTCCTACACCGTACAGACCCGAGACAGGACCGGTCTGCTACACCGTACACACCCGAGACAGGACCGGTCTGCTACACCGTACACACCCGACACAGGACCGGTCTCCTACACCGTACACACCCGAGACAGGACCGGTCTGCTACACCGTACAGACCCGAGACAGGGCCGGTCTGCTACACCGTACACACCCGAGACAGGACCGGTCTGTAACACCGTACAGACCCGAGACAGGACCGGTCTCCACACCGTACACACCCGAGACAGGACCGGTCTGTTACACCATACACACCCGAGACAGGACCAGTCTGTTACACCGTACACACCCGAGACAGGACCGGTCTGCTACACCGTACACACCCGAGACAGGACCGGTCTGCTACACCGTACACACCCGAGACAGGACCGGTCTGTTACACCATACACACCCGAGACAGGACCGGTCTCCACACCGTACACACCCGAGACAGGACCGGTCTGTTACACCATACACACCCGAGACAGGACCGGTCTCCACACCGTACACACCCGAGACAGGACCGGTCTGTTACACCATACACACCCGAGACAGGACCGGTCTCCACACCGTACACACCCGAGACAGGACCGGTCTGTTACACCATACACACCCGAGACAGGACCGGTCTCCACACCGTACACACCCGAGACAGGACCGGTCTGTTACACCATACACACCCGAGACAGGACCGGTCTGTTACACCGTACACACCCGAGACAGGACCGGTCTGTTACACCGTACACACCCGAGACAGGACCGGTCTGCACACCGTACACACCCGAGACAGGACCGGTCTCCACACCGTACACACCCGAGACAGGACCGGTCTCCACACCGTACACACCCGAGACAGGACCGGTCTCCACACCGTACACACCCGAGACAGGACCGGTCTGTTACACCGTACACACTCGAGACAGGACCGGTCTGTTACACCGTACACACCCGACACAGGACCGGTCTGTTACACCGTACACACTCGAGACAGGACCGGTCTGTTACACCGTACACACCCGACACAGGACCGGTCTGCTACACCGTACACACCCGAGACAGGACCGGTCTCTACACCGTACACACCCGAGACAGGACCGGTCTCCACACCGTACACACCCGAGACAGGACCGGTCTGCTACACCGTACACACACGAGAAAGGACCGGTCTCCACACCGTACACACCCGAGACAGGACCGGTCTGCTACACCGTACACACCCGAGACAGGACCGGTCTGCTACACCGTACACACCCGAGACAGGACCGGTCTCCCACACCGTACACACCCGAGACAGGACCGGTCTCCACACCGTACACACCCGAGACAGGACCGGTCTGTTACACCGTACACACCCGAGACAGGACCGGTCTGTTACACCGTACACACCCGAGACAGGACCGGTCTGCTACACCGTACACACCCGAGACAGGACCGGTCTGCTACACCGTACACACACGAGAAAGGACCGGTCTCCACACCGTACACACCCGAGACAGGACCGGTCGCCCACACTGTACACACCCGAGACAGGACCGGTCTCCACACCGTACACACCCGAGACAGGACCGGTCTCCACACCGTACACACCCGGGACAGGACCGGTCTCCTACACCGTACAGACCCGAGACAGGACCGGTCTCCACACCGTACACACCCGAGACAGGACCGGTCTCCACACCGTACACACCCGACACAGGACCGGTCTGCTACACCGTACACACCCGAGACAGGACCGGTCTCCTACACCGTACACACCCGAGACAGGACCCGTCTGTTACACCGTACACACCCGAGACAGGACCGGTCTCCCACACCGTACACACCCGACACAGGACCGGTCTGCTACACCGTACACACCCGAGACAGGACCGGTCTCCTACACCGTACACACCCGAGACAGGACCCGTCTGTTACACCGTACACACCCGAGACAGGACCGGTCTGCTACACCGTACACACCCGAGACAGGACCGGTCTCCACACCGTACACACCCGAGACAGGACCTGTCGCCCACACTGTACACACCCGAGACAGGACCGGTCTACTACACCGTACACACCCGAGACAGGACCGGTCTGTTACACCGTACACACCCGAGACAGGACCGGTCTCCACACCGTACACACCCGACACAGGACCGCTCTGCTACACCGTACACACCCGAGACAGGACCGGTCTGTTACACCGTACAAACACGAGACAGGACCGGTCTTCTACACCGTATAGACCCGAGACAGGACCGGTCTGCTACACCGTACACACCCGACACAGGACCGGTCTCCTACACCGTACACACCCGAGACAGGACCGGTCTGCTACACCGTACACACCCGAGACAGGACCGGTCTCCTACACCGTACAGACCCGAGACAGGACCGGTCTGCTACACCGTACACACCCGAGACAGGACCGGTCTGTTACACCGTACACACCCGACACAGGACCGGTCTCCTACACCGTACACACCCGAGACAGGACCGGTCTGCTACACCGTACACACCCGAGACAGGACCGGTCTCCTACACCGTACACACCTGAGACAGGACCGGTCTGCTACACCGTACACACCTGAGACAGGACCGGTCTCCTACACCGTACAGACCCGAGACAGGGCCGGTCTGCTACACCGTACACACCCGAGACAGGACCGGTCTACTACACCGTACACACCCGAGACAGGACCGGACTGTTACACCGTACACACCCGGGACAGGACCGGTCTCCTACACCGTACACACCCGAGACAGGACCGGTCTGCTACACCGTACACACCCGAGAAAGGACCGGTCTGTTACACCGTACAAACCCGAGACAGGACCGGTCTCCACACCGTACACACCCGAGACAGGACCGGTCTCCACACCGTACACACCCGAGACAGGACCGGTCTGCGACACCGTACACACCCGAGACAGGACCGGTCTCCCACACCGTACACACCCGAGACAGGACCGGTCTGTTACACCGTACACACCCGAGACAGGATGCGTCTGTTACACCGTACACACCCGAGACAGGACCGGTCTGCTACACCGTACACACCCGAGACAGGACCGGTCTCCTACACCGTACACACCCGAGACAGGACCGGTCTCCTACACCGTACACACCCGAGACAGGACCGGTCTCCTACACCGTACACACCCGAGACAGGACCAGTCTCCTACACCGTACAGACCCGAGACAGGACCGGTCTGCTACACCGTACACACCCGAGACAGGACCGGTCTGCTACACCGTACACACCTGAGACAGGACCGGTCTGTTACACCGTACAAACACGAGACAGGACCGGTCTTCTACACCGTATAGACCCGAGACAGGACCGGTCTGCTACACCGTACACACCCAACACAGGACCGGTCTCCTACACCGTACACACCCGAGACAGGACCGGTCTGCTACACCGTACACACCCGAGACAGGACCGGTCTCCTACACCGTACAGACCCGAGACAGGACCGGTCTGCTACACCGTACACACCCGAGACAGGACCGGTCTGCTACACCGTACACACCCGACACAGGACCGGTCTCCTACACCGTACACACCCGAGACAGGACCGGTCTGCTACACCGTACAGACCCGAGACAGGGCCGGTCTGCTACACCGTACACACCCGAGACAGGACCGGTCTACTACACCGTACACACCCGAGACAGGACCGGTCTCCTACACCGTACACACCCGAGACAGGACCGGTCTGCTACACCGTACAGACCCGAGACAGGGCCGGTCTGCTACACCGTACACACCCGAGACAGGACCGGTCTGTTACACCGTACACACCCGAGACAGGACCGGTCTCCTACACCGTACAGACCCGAGACAGGACCGGTCTGTTACACCGTACACACCTGAGACAGGACCGGTCTGTTACACCATACACACACGAGACAGGACCGCTCTCCACACCGTACACACCCGAGACAGGACCGGTCTCCACACCGTACACACCCGAGACAGGACCGGTCTGTTACACCGTACAGACCTGAGACAGGACCGGTCTGCTACACCGTACACACCCGAGACAGGACCGGTCTCCACACCGTACACACCAGAGACAGGACCGGTCTGTTACACCGTACACACCCGAGACAGGACCGGTCTCCACACCGTACACACCAGAGACAGGACCGGTCTGTTACACCGTACACACCAGAGACAGGACCGGTCTGTTACACCGTACACACCCGAGACAGGACCGGTCGCCCACACCGTACAGACCCGAGACAGGACCGGTCTGTTACACCGTACACACCCGAGACAGGACCGGTCTCCACACCGTACACACCAGAGACAGGACCGGTCTGTTACACCGTACACACACGAGACAGGACCGGTCTCCCACACCGTACACACCCGAGACAGGACCGGTCTGTTACACCGTACACACCCGAGACAGGACCGGTCTGTTACACCGTACACACCCGAGACAGGACCGGTCTGTTACACTGTACACACCCGAGACAGGACCGGTCTGTTACACCGTACACACCCGAGACAGGACCGGTCTGCTACACCGTACACACCCAAGACAGGACCGGTCTCCACACCATACACACCCGAGACAGGACCGGTCTGCTACACCGTACACACCCGAGACAGGACCGGTCTGCTACACCGTACACACCCGAGACAGGACCGGTCTCCACACCGTACACACCCGAGACAGGACCGGTCTGCTACACCGTACACACCTGAGACAGGACAGGTCTCCTACACCGTACAGACCTGAGACAGGACCGGTCTGCTACACCGTACACACCTGAGACAGGACAGGTCTCCTACACCGTACAGACCTGAGACAGGACCGGTCTCCTACACCGTACACACCCGAGACAGGACTGGTCTCCCACACTGTACACACCCGAGACAGGACCAGTCTCCACACCGTACACACCCGAGACAGGACCGGTCTGCTACAACGTACACACCCGAGACAGGACCGGTCGCCCACACCGTACACACCCGACACAGGACCGGTCTGCTACATCGTACACACCCGAGACAGGACCGGTCGCCCACACTGTACACACCCGAGACAGGACCGGTCTGCTACACCGTACACACCCGAGACAGGACCGGTCTGCTACATCGTACACACCCGAGACAGGACCGGTCGCCCACACCGTACACACTCGAGACAGGACCGGTCTCCACACCGTACACACCCGAGACAGGACCGATCTGTTACACCGTACACACCCGAGACAGGACCGATCTGTTACACCGTACACACCCGAGACAGGACCGGTCTCCACACCGTACACACCCGAGACAGGACCGGTCTGTTACACCGTACACACCCGAGACAGGACCGGTCTCCACACCGTACACACCCGACACAGGACCGGTCTGTTACACCGTACACACCCGAGACAGGACCGGTCTCCACACCGTACACACCCGAGACAGGACCGGTCTCCACACCGTACACACCCGAGACAGGACCGGTCTCCACACCGTACACACCCGAGACAGGACGGTCTCCACACCGTACACACCCGAGACAGGACCGGTCTCCACACCGTACACACCCGAGACAGGACCGGTCTGTTACACCGTACACACCCGAGACAGGACCGGTCTCCTACACCGTACACACCCGAGACAGGACCGGCCTCCACACCGTACACACCCGAGACAGGACCGATCTGTTACACCGTACACACCCGAGACAGGACCGATCTGTTACACCGTACACTCCCGAGACAGGACCGGTCTCCACACCGTACACACCCGACACAGGACCGGTCTGTTACACCGTACACACCCGAGACAGGACCGGTCTCCACACCGTACACACCCGAGACAGGACCGGTCTCCACACCGTACACACCCGAGACAGGACCGGTCTGTTACACCGTACACACCCGAGACAGGACCGGTCTGTTACACCGTACACACCCGAGACAGGACCGGTCTCCTACACCGTACACACCCGAGACAGGACCGGTCTCCACACCGTACACACCCGAGACAGGACCGGTCTCCACACCGTACACACCCGAGACAGGACCGGTCTCCACACCGTACACACCCGAGACAGGACCGGTCGCCCACACTGTACACACCCGAGACAGGACCGGTCTCCACACCGTACACACCCGAGACAGGACCGGTTTGCTACACCGTACACACCCGAGACAGGACCGGTCTGTTACACCGTACACACCCGAGACAGGACCGGTCTGTTACACCGTACACACCCGAGACAGGACCGGTCTGCTACACCGTACACACCCGAGACAGGACCGGTCTGTTACACCGTACACACCCGAGACAGGACCGGTCTCCTACACCGTACACTCCCGAGACAGGACCGGTCTCCACACCGTACACACCCGAGACAGGACCGGTCTGTTACACCGTACACACCCGAGACAGGACCGGTCTGTTACACCCTACACACCCGAGACAGGACCGGTCTCCACACCGTACACACCCGAGACAGGACCGGTCTGCTACACCGTACACACCCGAGACAGGACCGGTCTCCACACCGTACACACCCGAGACAGGACCGGTCTGCTACACCGTACACACCCGAGACAGGACCGGTCTCCTACACCGTACACACCCGAGACAGGACCGGTCTACACACCGTACACACCCGAGACAGGACCGGTCTGCTACACCGTACACACCCGAGACAGGACCGGTCTCCTACACCGTACACACCCGAGACAGGACCGGTCTCCTACACCGTACACACCCGAGACAGGACCGGTCTGTTACACCGTACACACCCGAGACAGGACCGGTCGCCCACACCGTACACACCCGAGACAGGACCGGTCTCCACACCGTACACACTCGAGACAGGACCGGTCTGCGACACCGTACACACCCGAGACAGGACCGGTCTGCTACACCGTACACACCCGAGACAGGACCGGTCTGCTACACCGTACACACCCGAGACAGGACCGGTCTGCTACACCGTACACACCCGAGACAGGACCGGTCTGCTACACCGTACACACCCGAGACAGGACCGGTCTCCTACACCGTACACACCCGAGACAGGACCGGTCTGCGACACCGTACACACCCGAGACAGGACCGGTCTGTTACACCGTACACACCCGAGACAGGACCGGTCTGTTACACCGTACACACCCGAGACAGGACCGGTCTCCTACACCGTACAGACCCGAGACAGGACCGGTCTGCTACACCGTACACACCCGAGACAGGACCGGTCTGCTACACCGTACACACCCGAGACAGGACCGGTCTGTTACACCGTACACACCCGAGACAGGACCGGTCTCCTACACCGTACAGACCCGAGACAGGACCGGTCTGCTACACCGTACACACCCGAGACAGGACCGGTCGCCCACACTGTACACACCCGACACAGGACCAGTCTCCACACCGTACACACCCGAGACAGGAACGGTCTGCTACACCGTACACACCCGAGACAGGACCGGTCTGTTACACCGTACACACCCGACACAGGACCGGTCTGTTACACCGTACACACCCGAGACAGGACCGGTCTGCTACACCGTACACACCCGATACAGGACCGGTCTGCTACACCGTACACACCCGACACAGGACCGGTCTGCTACACCGTACACACCCGAGACAGGACCGGTCTGTTACACCGTACACACCCGAGACAGGACCGGTCTGCTACACCGTACACACCCGAGACAGGACCGGTCTGCTACACCGTACACACCCGACACAGGACCGGTCTGTTACACCGTACACACCCGAGACAGGACCGGTCTGTTACACCGTACACACCCGAGACAGGACCGGTCTGCTACACCGTACACACCCGAGACAGGACCGGTCTCCACACCGTACACACCCGAGACAGGACCGGTCTGTTACACCGTACACACCCGACACAGGACCGGTCTGCTACACCGTACACACCCGAGACAGGACCGGTCTGTTACACCGTACACACCCGAGACAGGACCGGTCTGTTACACCATACACACCCGAGACAGGACCGGTCTCCACACCGTACACACCCGACACAGGACCGCTCTGCTACACCGTACACACCCGAGACAGGACCGGTCTGCTACACCGTACACACCCGAGACAGGACCGGTCTGTTGCACCGTACACACCCGAGACAGGACCGGTCTCCACACCGTACACACCCGAGACAGGACCGGTCTGTTACACCGTACACACCCGAGACAGGACCGGTCTGCTACACCGTACACACCCGAGACAGGACCGGTCTGTTACACCGTACACACCCGAGACAGGACCGGTCTCCACACCGTACACACCCGACACAGGACCGCTCTGCTACACCGTACACACCCGAGACAGGACCGGTCTGCTACACCGTACACACCCATGACAGGACCGGTCTGCTACACCGTACACACCCGTGACAGGACCGGTCTGCTACACCGTACACACCCGAGACAGGACCGGTCTGCTACGCCGTACACACCCGAGACAGGACCGGTCGCCCACACCGTACAGACCCGAGACAGGACCGGTCGGCTACACCATACACACCCGAGACAGGACCGGTCTGCGACACCGTACACACACGAGACAGGACCGGTCTGCAACACCGTACGCACCCGAGACAGGACCGGTCTGCTACACCGTACACACCTGAGACAGGACCGGTCTGTTACACCGTACAAACACGAGACAGGACCGGTCTTCTACACCGTACACACCCGAGACAGGACCGGTCTGCTACACCGTACACACCCGAGACAGGACCGGTCTGCTACACCGTACACACCCGACACAGGACCGGTCTCCTACACCGTACACACCCGAGACAGGACCGGTCTGCTACACCGTACACACCCGAGACAGGACCGGTCTCCTACACCGTACAGACCCGAGACAGGACCGGTCTGCTACACCGTACACACCCGAGACAGGACCGGTCTGCTACACCGTACACACCCGAGACAGGACCGGTCTGTTACACCGTACACACCCGAGACAGGACCGGTCTCCTACACCGTACAGACCCGA
The DNA here is from genome assembly GCF_047496885.1 of Scyliorhinus torazame. Lineage (NCBI taxonomy): Eukaryota > Metazoa > Chordata > Chondrichthyes > Carcharhiniformes > Scyliorhinidae > Scyliorhinus > Scyliorhinus torazame. Next base: position 222,662,802 of record NC_092718.1, read on the forward strand.
GACAGGACCGGTCTGCTACACCGTACACACCCGAGACAGGACCGGTCGCCCACACTGTACACACCCGACACAGGACCAGTCTCCACACCGTACACACCCGAGACAGGAACGGTCTGCTACACCGTACACACCCGAGACAGGACCGGTCTGTTACACCGTACACACCCGACACAGGACCGGTCTGTTACACCGTACACACCCGAGACAGGACCGGTCTGCTACACCGTACACACCCGATACAGGACCGGTCTGCTACACCGTACACACCCGACACAGGACCGGTCTGCTACACCGTACACACCCGAGACAGGACCGGTCTGTTACACCGTACACACCCGAGACAGGACCGGTCTGCTACACCGTACACACCCGAGACAGGACCGGTCTGCTACACCGTACACACCCGACACAGGACCGGTCTGTTACACCGTACACACCCGAGACAGGACCGGTCTGTTACACCGTACACACCCGAGACAGGACCGGTCTGCTACACCGTACACACCCGAGACAGGACCGGTCTCCACACCGTACACACCCGAGACAGGACCGGTCTGTTACACCGTACACACCCGACACAGGACCGGTCTGCTACACCGTACACACCCGAGACAGGACCGGTCTGTTACACCGTACACACCCGAGACAGGACCGGTCTGTTACACCATACACACCCGAGACAGGACCGGTCTCCACACCGTACACACCCGACACAGGACCGCTCTGCTACACCGTACACACCCGAGACAGGACCGGTCTGCTACACCGTACACACCCGAGACAGGACCGGTCTGTTGCACCGTACACACCCGAGACAGGACCGGTCTCCACACCGTACACACCCGAGACAGGACCGGTCTGTTACACCGTACACACCCGAGACAGGACCGGTCTGCTACACCGTACACACCCGAGACAGGACCGGTCTGTTACACCGTACACACCCGAGACAGGACCGGTCTCCACACCGTACACACCCGACACAGGACCGCTCTGCTACACCGTACACACCCGAGACAGGACCGGTCTGCTACACCGTACACACCCATGACAGGACCGGTCTGCTACACCGTACACACCCGTGACAGGACCGGTCTGCTACACCGTACACACCCGAGACAGGACCGGTCTGCTACGCCGTACACACCCGAGACAGGACCGGTCGCCCACACCGTACAGACCCGAGACAGGACCGGTCGGCTACACCATACACACCCGAGACAGGACCGGTCTGCGACACCGTACACACACGAGACAGGACCGGTCTGCAACACCGTACGCACCCGAGACAGGACCGGTCTGCTACACCGTACACACCTGAGACAGGACCGGTCTGTTACACCGTACAAACACGAGACAGGACCGGTCTTCTACACCGTACACACCCGAGACAGGACCGGTCTGCTACACCGTACACACCCGAGACAGGACCGGTCTGCTACACCGTACACACCCGACACAGGACCGGTCTCCTACACCGTACACACCCGAGACAGGACCGGTCTGCTACACCGTACACACCCGAGACAGGACCGGTCTCCTACACCGTACAGACCCGAGACAGGACCGGTCTGCTACACCGTACACACCCGAGACAGGACCGGTCTGCTACACCGTACACACCCGAGACAGGACCGGTCTGTTACACCGTACACACCCGAGACAGGACCGGTCTCCACACCGTACACACCCGAGACAGGACCGGTCTGCTACACCGTACACACCCGAGACAGGACCGGTCTGTTACACCGTACACACCCGAGACAGGACCGGTCTCCACACCGTACACACCCGAGACAGGACCGGTCTGTTACACAATACACACCCGAGACAGGACCGGTCTCCTACACCGTACAGACCCGAGACAGGACCGGTCTGTTACACCGTACACACCCGAGACAGGACCGGTCTACTACACCATACACACCTGAGACAGGACCGGTCTCCTACACCGTACACACACGAGACAGGACCGCTCTCCACACCGTACACACCCGAGACAGGACCGGTCTCCACACCGTACACAACCGAGACAGGACCGGTCTGTTACACCATACACACCCGAGACAGGACCGGTCTCCTACACCGTACACACACGAGACAGGACCGGTCTCCCACACCGTACAGACCAGAGACAGGACCGGTCTGCTACACCGTACACACCCGAGACAGGACCGGTCTCCCACACCGTACACACCCGAGACAGGACCGGTCTGCTACACCGTACACACCCGAGACAGGACCGGTCTCCACACCGTACACACCCGAGACAGGACCGGTCTCCCACACCGTACACACCCGAGACAGGACCGGTCTGTTACACCCTACACACCCGAGACAGGACCGGTCTGCTACACCGTACACACCCGAGACAGGACCGGTCTCCACACCATACACACCCGAGACAGGACCGGTCTGTTACACCGTACACACCCGAGACAGGACCGGTCTGTTACACCGTACACACCCGAGACAGGACCGGTCTGCTACACCGTACACACCCGAGACAGGACCGGTCTCCACACCATACACACCCGAGACAGGACCGGTCTGCTACACCGTACACACCTGTGACAGGACCGGTCTCCTACACCGTACACACCCGAGACAGGACCGGTCTGTTACACCGTACACACACACGAGAAAGGACCGGTCTGCTACACCGTACACACCCGAGACAGGACCGGTCTCCCACACCGTACACACCCGAGACAGGACCGGTCTGCTACACCGTACACACCCGAGACAGGACCGGTCTCCCACACCGTACACACCCGAGACAGGACCGGTCTGCTACACCGTACACACCCGAGACAGGAACGGTCTGCTACACCGTACACACCCGAGACAGGACCGGTCGCCCACACCGTACACACCCGAGACAGGACCGGTCTCCACACCGTACACACCCGAGACAGGACCGGTCTCCACACCGTACACACCCGATACAGGACCGGTCTGCTACACCGTACACACCCGAGACAGGACCGGTCTGCTACACCGTACACACCCGAGACAGGACCGGTCTGTTACACCGTACACACCCGACACAGGACCGGTCTCCACACCGTACACACCCGAGACAGGACCGGTCTCCACACCGTACACACCCGAGACAGGACCGGTCTGCTACACCGTACACACCCGAGACAGGACCGGTCTGTTACACCGTACACACCCGAGACAGGACCGGTCTGTTACACCGTTCACACCCGAGACAGGACCGGTCGCCCACACCGTACACACTCGAGACAGGACCGGTCTGCGACACCGTACACACACGAGACAGGACCGGTCTCCACACCGTACACACCCGAGACAGGACCGGTCTGCTACACCGTACACACCCGAGACAGGACCGGTCTCCACACCGTACACACCCGAGACAGGACCGGTCTGCTACACCGTACACACCCGAGACAGGACCGGTCTCCACACCGTACACACCCGAGACAGGACCGGTCTGTTACACCGTACACACCCGAGACAGCACCGGTCTGCTACACCGTACACACCCGAGACAGGACCGGTCTGTTACACCGTACACACCCGAGACAGGACCGGTCTCCACACCGTACACACCCGAGACAGGACCGGTCTCCACACCGTACACACCCGAGACAGGACCGGTCTGTTACACCGTACACACCCGAGACAGGACCGGTCTGCGACACGGTACACACCCGAGACAGGACCGGTCTGCGACACCGTACACACCCGAGACAGGACCGGTCTCCACACCGTACACACCCGAGACAGGACCGGTCTGCTACACCGTACACACCCGAGACAGGACCGGTCTGTTACACCGTACACACCCGAGACAGGACCGGTCTCCTCCACCGTACACACCCGAGACAGGACCGGTCTGCTACACCGTACACACCCGAGACAGGACCGGTCTCCACACCGTACACACCCGAGACAGGACCGGTCTGCTACACCGTACACACCCGAGACAGGACCGGTCTCCACACCGTACACACCCGAGACAGGACCGGTCTCCACACCGTACACACCCGAGACAGCACCGGTCTGCTACACCGTACACACCCGAGACAGGACCGGTCTCCTACACCGTACACACCCGAGACAGGACCGGTCTGCTACACCGTACACACCCGAGACAGGACCGGTCTGCTACACCGTACACACCCGAGACAGGACCGGTCGCCCACACTGTACACACCCGAGACAGGACCGGTCTGTTACACCGTACACACCCGAGACAGGACCGGTCTCCACACCGTACACACCCGAGACAGGACCGGTCTCCTACACCGTACACACCCGAGACAGGACCGGTCTGCTACTCCGTACACACCCGAGACAGGACCGGTCTGCTACACCGTACACACCCGAGACAGGACCGGTCGCCCACACTGTACACACCCGAGACAGGACCGGTCTGCTACACCGTACACACCCGAGACAGGACCGGTCGCCCACACTGTACACACCCGAGACAGGACCGGTCTGTTACACCGTACACACCCGAGACAGGACCGGTCTGCTACACCGTACACACCCGAGACAGGACAGGTCTCCACACCGTACACACCCGAGACAGGACCGGTCGCCCACACTGTACACACCCGAGACAGGACCGGTCTGTTACACCGTACACACCCGAGACAGGACCGGTCTCCACACCGTACACACCCGAGACAGGACCGGTCGCCCACACCGTACACACCCGAGACAGGACCGGTCTGCGACACCGTACACACCCGAGACAGGACCGGTCTGTTACACCGTACACACCCGAGACAGGACCGGTCTGCTACACCGTACACACCCGAGACAGGACCGGTCTCCACACCGTACACACCCGAGACAGGACCGGTCGCCCACACCGTACACACCCGAGACACGACCGGTATGCGACACCGTACACACCCGAGACAGGACCGGTCTGTTACACCGTACACACCCGAGACAGGACCGGTCTGCTACACCGTACACACCCGAGACAGGACCGGTCTCCACACCGTACACACCCGAGACAGGACCGGTCGCCCACACCGTACACACCCGAGACAGGACCGGTCTGCGACACCGTACACACCCGAGACAGGACCGGTCGCCCACACTGTACACACCCGAGACAGGACCGGTCTGCGACACCGTACACACCAGAGACAGGACCAGTCTGCTACACCGTACACACCCGAGACAGTACCGGTCTGTTACACCGTACACACCCGAGACAGGACCGGTCTGTTACACCGTACACACCCGAGACAGGACCTGTCTGTTACACCATACACACCCGAGACAGGACCGGTCTGTTACACCGTACACACCCGACACAGGACCGGTCTGTTACACTGTACACACCCGACACAGGACCGGTCTGTTACACCGTACACACCCGACACAGGACCGGTCTGTTACACCGTACACACCCGAGACAGGACCGGTCTGCGACACCGTACACACCCGAGACAGGACCGGTCTGCTACACCGTACACACCCGAGACAGGACCGGTCTGCGACACCGTACACACCAGAGACAGGACCGGTCTGTTACACTGTACACACCCGACACAGGACCGGTCTGTTACACTATACACACCCGACACAGGACCGGTCTGTTACACTGTACACACCCGACACAGGACCGGTCTGTTACACTGTACACACCCGACATAGGACCGGTCTGTTACACCGTACACACCCGAGACAGGACCGGTCTCCTACACCGTACAGACCCGAGACAGGACCGGTCTGCTACACCGTACACACCCGAGACAGGACCGGTCTGCTACACCGTATACACCCGAGACAGGACCGGTCTGTTACACCGTACACACCCGAGACAGGACCGGTCTGCTACACCGTACACACCCGAGACAGGACCGGTCTCCACACCGTACACACCCGAGACAGGACCGGTCGCCCACACTGTACACACCCGAGACAGGACCGGTCGCCCACACTGTACACACCCGTGACAGGACCGGTCTCCACACTGTACACACCCGAGACAGGACCGGTCTACTACACCGTACACACCCGAGACAGGACCGGTCGCCCACACTGTACACACCCGAGACAGGACCGGTCTGCTACACCGTACACACCCGACACAGGACCGGTCTGTTACACCGTACACACCCGAGACAGGACCGGTCTGTTACACCTTACACACCCGAGACAGGACCGGTCGCCCACACTGTACACACCCGAGACAGGACCGGTCTCCACACCGTACACACCCGAGACAGGACCGGTCTCCACACCGTACACACCCGAGACAGGACCGGTCTGTTACACCGTACACACCCGAGACAGGACCGGTCTGCTACACCGTACACACCCGAGACAGGACTGGTCTGCGACACCGTACACACCCGAGACAGGACCGGTCTGCTACACCGTACACACCCGAGACAGGACCGGTCTCCACACCGTACACACTCGAGACAGGACCGGTCTCCCACACCGTACACACCCGAGACAGGACCGGTCTGCTACACCGTACACACCCGAGACAGGACCGGTCTGTTACACCGTACACACCCGAGACAGGACCGGTCTGTTACACTGTACACACCCGAGACAGGACCGGTCTGCTACACCGTACACACCCGAGACAGGACCGGTCTCCACACCGCACACACCCGAGACAGGACCGGTCTGTTACACCGTACACACCCGAGACAGGACCGGTCTGCTACACTGTACACACCCGAGACAGGACCGGTCTCCACACCGTACACACCCGAGACAGGACCGGTCTGCTACACCGTACACACCCGAGACAGGACCGGTCTCCACACCGTACACACCCGAGACAGGACCGGTCTGCTACACCGTACACACCCGAGACAGGACCGGTCTGCTACACTGTACACACCCGAGACAGGACCGGTCTGCTACACCGTACACACCCGAGACAGGACCGGTCTGTTACACCGTACACACCCGAGACAGGACCGGTCTGCTACACCGTACACACCCGAGACAGGACCGGTCTGCTACACCGTACACACCCGAGACAGGACCGGTCTGCGACACCGTACACAGCCAAGACAGGACCGGTCTCCACACCGTACACACCCGAGACAGGACCGGTCTCCACACCATACACACCCGAGACAGGACCGGTCTGTTACACTGTACACAACCGAGACAGGACCGGTCTCCACACCGTACACACACGAGACAGGACCGGTCTCCACACCGTACACACACGAGACAGGACCGGTCTCCACACCGTACACACCCGAGACAGGACCGGTCTGTTACACCGTACACACCCGAGACAGGACCGGTCTGTTACACCGTACACACACGAGACAGGACCGGTCTCCACACCGTACACACACGAGACAGGACCGGTCTCCACACCGTACACACCCGAGACAGGACCGGTCTGTTACACCGTACACACCCGAGACAGGACCGGTCTGTTACACCGTACACACCCGAGACAGGACCGGTCTCCACACCGTACACACACGAGACAGGACCGGTCTCCACACCGTACACACACGAGACAGGACCGGTCTGTTACACCGTACACACCCGAGACAGGACCGGTCTCCACACCGTACAGACCCGAGACAGGACCGGTCTCCACACCGTACACACACGAGACAGGACCGGTCTGTTACACCGTACACACCCGAGACAGGACCGGTCTGCTACACCGTACACACCCGAGACAGGACCGGTCTCCGACACCGTACACACCCGAGACAGGACCGGTCTCCGACACCGTACACACCCGAGACAGGACCGGTCTGTTACACCGTACACACCCGAGACAGGACCGGTCTGTTACACCATACACACCCGAGACAGGACCGGTCTCCACACCGTACACACCCGAGACAGGACCGGTCTGTTACACCGTACACACCCGAGACAGGACCGGTCTCCACACCGTACACACCCGAGACAGGACCGGTCTGTTACACCGTACACACCCGAGACAGGACCGGTCTGCTACACCGTACACACCCGAGACAGGACCGGTCTGTTACACCGTACACACCCGAGACAGGACCGGTCTCCACACCGTACACACCCGAGACAGGACCGGTCTGTTACACCGTACACACCCGAGACAGGACCGGTCTCCTACACCGTACACACCCGAGACAGGACCGGTCTCCACACCGTACACATCCGAGACAGGACCGGTCTCCACACCGTACACACCCGAGACAGGACCGGTCTCCTACACCGTACACACCCGAGACAGGACCGGTCTCCTACACCGTACACACCCGAGACAGGACCGGTCTCCACACCGTACACACCCGAGACAGGACCGGTCTCCTACACCGTACACACCCGAGACAGGACCGGTCTCCTACACCGTACACACCCGAGACAGGACCGGTCTCCACACCGTACACATCCGAGACAGGACCGGTCTCCACACCGTACACACCCGAGACAGGACCGGTCTCCTACACCGTACAGACCCGAGACAGGACCAGTCGCCCACACTGTACACACCCGAGACAGGACCGGTCTGCTACACCATACACACCCGAGACAGGACCGGTCTCCACACCATACACACCCGAGACAGGACCGGTCTGTTACACCGTACACACCCGAGACAGGACCGGTCTCCACACCGTACACACCCGAGACAGGACCGGTCTCCACACCGTACACACCCGAGACAGGACCGGTCTGCTACACCGTACACACCCGAGACAGGACAGGTCTGTTACACCGTACACACCCGAGACAGGACCGGTCGCCCACACTGTACACACCCGAGACAGGACCGGTCTGCTACACCGTACACACCCGAGACAGGACCGGTCTGTTACACCGTACACACCCGAGACAGGACCGGTCTGCTACACCGTACACACCCGAGACAGGACCGGTCTGCTACACCGTACACACCCGAGACAGGACCGGTCTGCTACACCGTACACACCCGAGACAGGACCGGTCTCCACACCGTACACACCCGAGACAGGACCGGTCTGCTACACCGTACACACCCGAGACAGGACCGGTCTGCTACACCGTACACACCCGAGACAGGACCGGTCTGCTACACCGTACACACCCGAGACAGGACCGGTCTCCACACCGTACACACCCGAGACAGGACCGGTCTCCACACCGTACACACCCGAGACAGGACCAGTCGCCCACACTGTACACACCCGAGACAGGACCGGTCTCCACACCGTACACACCCGAGACAGGACCGGTCTGTTACACCGTACACACCCGAGACAGGACCGGTCTCCACACCGTACACACCCGAGACAGGACCGGTCTGCTACACCATACACAACCGAGACAGGACCGGTCTGCTACACCGTACACACCCGAGACAGGACCGGTCTGTTACACCGTACACACCCGAGACAGGACCGGTCTCCACACCGTACACACCCGAGACAGGACCGGTCTCCACACCGTACACACCCGAGACAGGACCGGTCTGTTACACCGTACACACCCGAGACAGGACCGGTCTCCACACCGTACACACCCGAGACAGGACCGGTCTGCTACACCATACACCCCCGAGACAGGACCGGTCTCCACACCGTACACACCCGAGACAGGACCAGTCGCCCACACTGTACACACCCGAGGCAGGACCGGTCTGCTACACCGTACACACCCGAGACAGGACCGGTCTGTTACACCATACACAACCGAGACAGGACCGGTCTGCTACACCGTACACACCCGAGACAGGACCCGTCTGTTACACCGTACACACCCGAGACAGGACCGGTCTCCACACCGTACACACCCGAGACAGGACCGGCCTCCACACCGTACACACCCGAGACAGGACCGGTCGGCTACACCGTACACATCCGAGACAGGACCGGTCTCCACACCGTACACATCCGAGACAGGACCAGTCGCCCACACTGTACACACCCGAGACAGGACCGGTCTGTTACACCGTACACACCCGAGACAGAACCGGTCTCCACACCGTACACACCCGGGACAGGACCGGTCTGTTACACCGTACACACCCGAGACAGGACCGGTCTCCTACACCGTACACACCCGAGACAGGACCGGTCTCCTACACCGTACACACCCGAGACAGGACCGGTCGCCCACACTGTACACACCCGAGACAGGACCGGTCTCCTACACCGTACACACCGAGACAGGACCGGTCTGCTACACCGTACACACCTGGGACAGGACCGGTCTGCTACGCCGTACACACCCGAGACAGGACCGGTCTCCACACCGTACACACCCGAGACAGAACCGGTCTGCTACACCGTACCCACCCGAGACAGGACCGGTCTGCTACACCGTACACACCCGAGACAGGACCGATCTGCTACACCGTACACACCCGAGACAGGACCGGTCTCCTACACCGTACACACCCGAGACAGGACCGGTCTCCCACACTGTACACACCCGAGACAGGACCGGTCTCCACACCGTACACACCCGAGACAGGACCGGTCTGCTACACCGTACACACCCGAGACAGGACCGGTCTGCTACACCGTACACACCCGAGACAGGACCGGTCTCCACACCGTACACACCCGAGACAGGACCGGTCTGCTACACCGTACACACCCGAGACAGGACCGGTCTGCTACACCGTACACACCCGAGACAGGACCGGTCTCCACACCGTACACACCCGAGACAGGACCGGTCTGCTACACCATACACACCCGAGACAGGACCGGTCTGTTACACCGTACACACCCGAGACAGGACCGGTCTGCTACACCGTACACACCCGAGACAGGACCGGTCGTCAACACCGTACACACCCGAGACAGGACCGCTCTGCTACACCGTACACACCCGAGACAGGACCGGTCTGCTACACCGTACATACCCGAGACAGGACCGGTCTGTTACACCGTACACACCCGAGACAGGACCGGTCTGTTACACCGTACACACCCGAGACAGGGCCGGTCTGCGACACCGTACACACCCGAGACAGGACCTGTCTGTTACACCGTACACACCCGAGACAGGACCGGTCTGTTACACCGTACACACCCGAGACAGGACCGGTCTGTTACACCGTACACACCCGAGACAGGGCCGGTCTGCGACACCGTACACACCCGAGACAGGACCTGTCTGTTACACCGTACACACCCGAGACAGGACCGGTCTGTTACACCATACACACCCGAGACAGGACCGGTCTCCACACCGTACACACCCGAGACAGAACCGGTCTGCTACACCGTACACACCCGAGACAGGACCGGTCTCCACACCGTACACACCCGAGACAGGACCTGTCTGTTACACCATACACACCCGAGACAGGACCGGTCTGTTACACCATACACACCCGAGACAGGACCGGTCTCCACACCGTACACACCCGAGACAGGACCGGTCTGCTACACCGTACACACCCGAGACAGGACCGGTCTCCACACCGTACACACCCGAGACAGGACCGGTCTCCACACCGTACACACCCGAGACAGGACCGGTCGCCAACACCGTACACACCCGAGACAGGACCGGTCTGCTACACCGTACACACCCGAGAAAGGACCGGTCTGTTACACCGTACACACCCGAGACAGGACCGGTCTGCTACACCGTACACACCCGAGAAAGGACCGGTCTGTTACACCGTACACACCCGAGACAGGACCGGTCTGCTACACCGTACACACCCGAGAAAGGACCGGTCTGTTACACCATACACACCCGAGACAGGACCGGTCTGCTACACCGTACACACCCGAGACAGGACCGGTCTGTTACACCGTACACACCCGAGACAGGACCGGTCTGCTACACCGTACACACCCGAGAAAGGACCGGTCTGTTACACCGTACACACCCGAGACAGGACCGCTCTGCTACACCGTACACACCCGAGACAGGACCGGTCTCCACACCGTACACACCTGAGACAGGACCGGTCTGTTACACCGTACACACCCGAGACAGGACCGGTCAGCTACACCGTACAGACCCGAGACAGGACCGGTCTGTTACACCGTACACACCCGAGACAGGACCGGTCTGCTACACCGTACAGACCCGAGACAGGACCGGTCTCCTACACCGTACACACCCGAGACAGGACCGGTCTGTTACACCGTACACACCCGAGACAGGACCGCTCTGCTACACCATACACACCCGAGACAGGACCGGTCTGTTACACCGTACACACCCGAGACAGGACCGCTCTGCTACACCGTACACACCCGAGACAGGACCGGTCTCCACACCGTACACACCCGAGACAGGACCGGTCTGTTACACCGTACACACCCGAGACAGGACCAGTCTGCTACACCGTACACACCCGAGACAGGACCGGTCTGTTACACCGTACACACCCGAGACAGGACCGGTCTGTTACACCGTACACACCCGAGACAGGACCGGTCTGTTACACCGTACACACCCGAGACAGGACCTGTCTGTTACACCATACACACCCGAGACAGGACCGGTCTGCTACACCGTACACACCCGAGACAGGACCGGTCTCCTACACCGTACACACCCGAGACAGAACCGGTCTCCACACCGTACACACCCGAGACAGGACCGGTCTCCACACCGTACACACCCGAGACAGGACCGGTCTGCTACACCGTACACACCCGAGACAGGACCGGTCTGTTACACCGTACATACCCGAGACAGGACCGGTCTGTTACACCATACACACCCGAGACAGGACCGGTCTCCTACACCGTACACACCCGAGACAGGACCGGTCTGTTACACCGTGCATACCCGAGACAGGACCGGTCTGTTACACCGTACACACCCGAGACAGGACCGGTCTGCTACACCGTACAGACCCGAGACAGGACCGGTCTCCACACCGTACACACCCGAGACAGGACCGGTCTCCACACCGTACACACCCGAGACAGGACCCGTCTGCTACACCGTACAGACCCGAGACTGAACCGGTCTCCACACCGTACACACCCGAGACAGGACCGGTCTCCACACCGTACACACCCGAGACAGGACCGGTCTCCACACCGTACACACCCGAGACAGGACCGGTCTGTTACACCGTACACACACACGAGACAGGACCGGTCTGCTACACCGTACACACCCGAGACAGGACCGGTCTGTTACACCGTACACACCCGAGACAGGACCGGTCTGTTACACCGTACACACCCGAGACAGGACCGGTCTGCTACACCGTACACACCCAAGACAGGACCGGTCGCCCACACTGTACACTCCCGAGACAGGACCGGTCTGCTACACCGTACACACCCGAGACAGGACCGGTCTGCTACACCGTACACACCCGAGACAGGACTGGTCTGCGACACCGTACACACCCGAGACAGGACCGGTCTGCTACACCGTACACACCCGAGACAGGACTGGTCTGCGACACCGTACACACCCGAGACAGGACCGGTCTGTTACACCGTACACAACCGAGACAGGACCGGTCTGTTACACCGTACACACCCGAGACAGGACCGGTCTGTTACACCGTACACACCCGAGACAGGACCGGTCTGTTACACCGTACACACCCGAGACAGGACCGGTCTCCTACACCGTACACACCCGAGACAGGACCGGTCTCCTACACCGTACACACCCGAGACAGGACCGGTCTGCTACACTGTACACACCCGAGACAGGACCGGTCTGCGACACCGTACACACCCGAGACAGGACCGGTCTGTTACACCGTACACACCCGAGACAGGACCGGTCTGTTACACCGTACACACCCGAGACAGGACCGGTCTGCTACACCGTACACACCCGAGACAGGACCGGTCAGTTACACCGTACACACCCGAGACAGGACCGGTCTGTTACACCGTACACACCCGAGACAGGACCGGTCTGCTACACCGTACACACCCGAGACAGGACCGGTCTGCTACACCGTACACACCCGAGAAAGGACCGGTCTGTTACACCGTACACACCCGAGACAGGACCGGTCTGCTACACCGTACACACCCGAGAAAGGACCGGTCTGTTACACCATACACACCCGAGACAGGACCGGTCTGCTACACCGTACACACCCGAGACAGGACCGGTCTGTTACACCGTACACACCCGAGACAGGACCGGTCTGCTACACCGTACACACCCGAGAAAGGACCGGTCTGTTACACCGTACACACCCGAGACAGGACCGCTCTGCTACACCGTACACACCCGAGACAGGACCGGTCTCCACACCGTACACACCTGAGACAGGACCGGTCTGTTACACCGTACACACCCGAGACAGGACCGGTCAGCTACACCGTACAGACCCGAGACAGGACCGGTCTGTTACACCGTACACACCCGAGACAGGACCGGTCTGCTACACCGTACAGACCCGAGACAGGACCGGTCTCCTACACCGTACACACCCGAGACAGGACCGGTCTGTTACACCGTACACACCCGAGACAGGACCGCTCTGCTACACCATACACACCCGAGACAGGACCGGTCTGTTACACCGTACACACCCGAGACAGGACCGCTCTGCTACACCGTACACACCCGAGACAGGACCGGTCTCCACACCGTACACACCCGAGACAGGACCGGTCTGTTACACCGTACACACCCGAGACAGGACCGGTCTGTTACACCGTACACACCCGAGACAGGACCGGTCTCCTACACCGTACACACCCGAGACAGGACCGGTCTGCTACACCGTACACACCCGAGACAGGACCGGTCTGTTACACCGTACACACCCGAGACAGGACCAGTCTGCTACACCGTACACACCCGAGACAGGACCGGTCTGTTACACCGTACACACCCGAGACAGGACCGGTCTGTTACACCGTACACACCCGAGACAGGACCGGTCTGTTACACCGTACACACCCGAGACAGGACCTATCTGTTACACCATACACACCCGAGACAGGACCGGTCTGCTACACCGTACACACCCGAGACAGGACCGGTCTCCTACACCGTACACACCCGAGACAGAACCGGTCTCCACACCGTACACACCCGAGACAGGACCGGTCTCCACACCGTACACACCCGAGACAGGACCGGTCTGCTACACCGTACACACCCGAGACAGGACCGGTCTGTTACACCGTACATACCCGAGACAGGACCGGTCTGTTACACCATACACACCCGAGACAGGACCGGTCTCCTACACCGTACACACCCGAGACAGGACCGGTCTGTTACACCGTGCATACCCGAGACAGGACCGGTCTGTTACACCGTACACACCCGAGACAGGACCGGTCTGCTACACCGTACAGACCCGAGACAGGACCGGTCTCCACACCGTACACACCCGAGACAGGACCGGTCTCCACACCGTACACACCCGAGACAGGACCCGTCTGCTACACCGTACAGACCCGAGACTGAACCGGTCTCCACACCGTACACACCCGAGACAGGACCGGTCTCCACACCGTACACACCCGAGACAGGACCGGTCTCCACACCGTACACACCCGAGACAGGACCGGTCTGTTACACCGTACACACACACGAGACAGGACCGGTCTGCTACACCGTACACACCCGAGACAGGACCGGTCTGTTACACCGTACACACACACGAGACAGGACCGGTCTGTTACACCGTACACACCCGAGACAGGACCGGTCTGCTACACCGTACACACCCAAGACAGGACCGGTCGCCCACACTGTACACTCCCGAGACAGGACCGGTCTGCTACACCGTACACACCCGAGACAGGACCGGTCTGCTACACCGTACACACCCGAGACAGGACTGGTCTGCGACACCGTACACACCCGAGACAGGACCGGTCTCCTACACCGTACACAACCGAGACAGGACCGGTCTGTTACACCGTACACACCCGAGACAGGACCGGTCTGTTACACCGTACACACCCGAGACAGGACCGGTCTGTTACACCGTACACACCCGAGACAGGACCGGTCTCCTACACCGTACACACCCGAGACAGGACCGGTCTCCTACACCGTACACACCCGAGACAGGACCGGTCTGCTACACTGTACACACCCGAGACAGGACCGGTCTGCGACACCGTACACACCCGAGACAGGACCGGTCTGTTACACCGTACACACCCGAGACAGGACCGGTCTGCTACACTGTACACACCCGAGACAGGACCGGTCTGCGACACCGTACACACCCGAGACAGGACCGGTCTGTTACACCGTACACACCCGAGACAGGACCGGTCAGTTACACCGTACACACCCGAGACAGGACCGGTCTGTTACACCGTACACACCCGAGACAGGACCGGTCTGCTACACCGTACACACCCGAGACAGGACCGGTCTGTTACACCGTACATACCCGAGACAGGACCGGTCTGTTACACCATACACACCCGAGACAGGACCGGTCTCCTACACCGTACACACCCGAGACAGGACCGGTCTGTTACACCGTGCATACCCGAGACAGGACCGGTCTGTTACACCGTACACACCCGAGACAGGACCGGTCTGCTACACCGTACAGACCCGAGACAGGACCGGTCTCCACACCGTACACACCCGAGACAGGACCGGTCTCCACACCGTACACACCCGAGACAGGACCCGTCTGCTACACCGTACAGACCCGAGACTGAACCGGTCTCCACACCGTACACACCCGAGACAGGACCGGTCTCCACACCGTACACACCCGAGACAGGACCGGTCTCCACACCGTACACACCCGAGACAGGACCGGTCTGTTACACCGTACACACACACGAGACAGGACCGGTCTGCTACACCGTACACACCCGAGACAGGACCGGTCTGTTACACCGTACACACCCGAGACAGGACCGGTCTGTTACACCGTACACACCCGAGACAGGACCGGTCTGCTACACCGTACACACCCAAGACAGGACCGGTCGCCCACACTGTACACTCCCGAGACAGGACCGGTCTGCTACACCGTACACACCCGAGACAGGACCGGTCTGCTACACCGTACACACCCGAGACAGGACTGGTCTGCGACACCGTACACACCCGAGACAGGACCGGTCTGCTACACCGTACACACCCGAGACAGGACTGGTCTGCGACACCGTACACACCCGAGACAGGACCGGTCTGTTACACCGTACACAACCGAGACAGGACCGGTCTGTTACACCGTACACACCCGAGACAGGACCGGTCTGTTACACCGTACACACCCGAGACAGGACCGGTCTGTTACACCGTACACACCCGAGACAGGACCGGTCTCCTACACCGTACACACCCGAGACAGGACCGGTCTCCTACACCGTACACACCCGAGACAGGACCGGTCTGCTACACTGTACACACCCGAGACAGGACCGGTCTGCGACACCGTACACACCCGAGACAGGACCGGTCTGTTACACCGTACACACCCGAGACAGGACCGGTCTGTTACACCGTACACACCCGAGACAGGACCGGTCTGCTACACCGTACACACCCGAGACAGGACCGGTCAGTTACACCGTACACACCCGAGACAGGACCGGTCTGTTACACCGTACACACCCGAGACAGGACCGGTCTGCTACACCGTACACACCCGAGACAGGACCGGTCTGCTACACCGTACACACCCGAGAAAGGACCGGTCTGTTACACCGTACACACCCGAGACAGGACCGGTCTGCTACACCGTACACACCCGAGAAAGGACCGGTCTGTTACACCATACACACCCGAGACAGGACCGGTCTGCTACACCGTACACACCCGAGACAGGACCGGTCTGTTACACCGTACACACCCGAGACAGGACCGGTCTGCTACACCGTACACACCCGAGAAAGGACCGGTCTGTTACACCGTACACACCCGAGACAGGACCGCTCTGCTACACCGTACACACCCGAGACAGGACCGGTCTCCACACCGTACACACCTGAGACAGGACCGGTCTGTTACACCGTACACACCCGAGACAGGACCGGTCAGCTACACCGTACAGACCCGAGACAGGACCGGTCTGTTACACCGTACACACCCGAGACAGGACCGGTCTGCTACACCGTACAGACCCGAGACAGGACCGGTCTCCTACACCGTACACACCCGAGACAGGACCGGTCTGTTACACCGTACACACCCGAGACAGGACCGCTCTGCTACACCATACACACCCGAGAGAGGACCGGTCTGTTACACCGTACACACCCGAGACAGGACCGCTCTGCTACACCGTACACACCCGAGACAGGACCGGTCTCCACACCGTACACACCCGAGACAGGACCGGTCTGTTACACCGTACACACCCGAGACAGGACCGGTCTCCACACCGTACACACCCGAGACAGGACCGGTCTGTTACACCGTACACACCCGAGACAGGACCAGTCTGCTACACCGTACACACCCGAGACAGGACCGGTCTGTTACACCGTACACACCCGAGACAGGACCGGTCTGTTACACCGTACACACCCGAGACAGGACCGGTCTGTTACACCGTACACACCCGAGACAGGACCTGTCTGTTACACCATACACACCCGAGACAGGACCGGTCTGCTACACCGTACACACCCGAGACAGGACCGGTCTCCTACACCGTACACACCCGAGACAGAACCGGTCTCCACACCGTACACACCCGAGACAGGACCGGTCTCCACACCGTACACACCCGAGACAGGACCGGTCTGCTACACCGTACACACCCGAGACAGGACCGGTCTGTTACACCGTACATACCCGAGACAGGACCGGTCTGTTACACCATACACACCCGAGACAGGACCGGTCTCCTACACCGTACACACCCGAGACAGGACCGGTCTGTTACACCGTGCATACCCGAGACAGGACCGGTCTGTTACACCGTACACACCCGAGACAGGACCGGTCTGCTACACCGTACAGACCCGAGACAGGACCGGTCTCCACACCGTACACACCCGAGACAGGACCGGTCTCCACACCGTACACACCCGAGACAGGACCCGTCTGCTACACCGTACAGACCCGAGACTGAACCGGTCTCCACACCGTACACACCCGAGACAGGACCGGTCTCCACACCGTACACACCCGAGACAGGACCGGTCTCCACACCGTACACACCCGAGACAGGACCGGTCTGTTACACCGTACACACACACGAGACAGGACCGGTCTGCTACACCGTACACACCCGAGACAGGACCGGTCTGTTACACCGTACACACACACGAGACAGGACCGGTCTGTTACACCGTACACACCCGAGACAGGACCGGTCTGCTACACCGTACACACCCAAGACAGGACCGGTCGCCCACACTGTACACTCCCGAGACAGGACCGGTCTGCTACACCGTACACACCCGAGACAGGACCGGTCTGCTACACCGTACACACCCGAGACAGGACTGGTCTGCGACACCGTACACACCCGAGACAGGACCGGTCTCCTACACCGTACACAACCGAGACAGGACCGGTCTGTTACACCGTACACACCCGAGACAGGACCGGTCTGTTACACCGTACACACCCGAGACAGGACCGGTCTGTTACACCGTACACACCCGAGACAGGACCGGTCTCCTACACCGTACACACCCGAGACAGGACCGGTCTCCTACACCGTACACACCCGAGACAGGACCGGTCTGCTACACTGTACACACCCGAGACAGGACCGGTCTGCGACACCGTACACACCCGAGACAGGACCGGTCTGTTACACCGTACACACCCGAGACAGGACCGGTCTGTTACACCGTACACACCCGAGACAGGACCGGTCTGCTACACCGTACACACCCGAGACAGGACCGGTCAGTTACACCGTACACACCCGAGACAGGACCGGTCTGTTACACCGTACACACCCGAGACAGGACCGGTCTGCTACACCGTACACACCCGAGACAGGACCGGTCTGCTACACCGTACACACCCGAGACAGGACCGGTCTCTACACCGTACACACACGAGACAGGACCGGTCTGTTACACCGTACACACACACGAGACAGGACCGGTCTGTTACACCATAGACACCCGTGACAGGACCGGTCTGCTACACCGTACACACCCGAGACAGGACCGGTCTCTACACCGTACACACACGAGACAGGACCGGTCTGCTACACCGTACACACCCGAGACAGGACCGGTCTGTTACACCATACACACCCGAGACAGGACCGGTCTGCTACAACGTACACACCCGAGACAGGACCGGTCTCCACACCGTACACACCCGAGACAGGACCGGTCTCCACACCGTACACACACGAGACAGGACCGGTCTCCACACCGTACACACCCGAGACAGGACCGGTCTGTTACACTGTACACACCCGAGACAGGACCGGTCTGTTACACTGTACACACCCGAGACAGGACCGGTCTGTTACACCGTACACACCCGAGACAGGACCGGTCGCCCACACTGTACACACCCGAGACAGGACCGGTCTGTTACACTGTACACACCCGAGACAGGACCGGTCGCCCACACTGTACACACCCGAGACAGGACCGGTCTGCTACACCGTACACACCCGAGACAGGACCGGTCTGCTACACCGTACACACCCGAGACAGGACCGGTCTCCACACCGTACACACCCTAGACAGGACCGGTCTGTTACACTGTACACACACGAGACAGGACCGGTCTCCACACCGTACACACCCGAGACAGGACCGGTCTGTTACACTGTACACACCCGAGACAGGACCGGTCTGTTACACTGTACACACCCGAGACAGGACCGGTCTGTTACACCGTACACACCCGAGACAGGACCGGTCGCCCACACTGTACACACCCGAGACAGGACCGGTCTGTTACACTGTACACACCCGAGACAGGACCGGTCGCCCACACTGTACACACCCGAGACAGGACCGGTCTGCTACACCGTACACACCCGAGACAGGACCGGTCTGCTACACCGTACACACCCGAGACAGGACCGGTCTCCACACCGTACACACCCTAGACAGGACCGGTCTGTTACACCGTACACACCCGAGACAGGACTGGTCTGCTACACCGTACACACCCGAGACAGGACCGGTCTGTTACACCGTACACACCCGAGACAGGACCGGTCTGTTACACCATACACAACCGAGACAGGACCGGTCTGCTACACCGTACACACCCGAGACAGGACCGGTCGCCCACACTGTACACACCCGAGACAGAACCGGTCTGCTACACCGTACACACCCGAGACAGGACCGGTCTCCACACCGTACACACCCGAGACAGGACCGGTCGCCCACACTGTACACACCCGAGACAGGACCGGTCTCCACACCGTACACACCCGAGACAGGACCGGTCTGTTACACCGTACAGACCCGAGACAGGACCGGTCTCCACACCGTACACACCCGAGACAGGACCGGTCGCCCACACTGTACACACCCGAGACAGAACCGGTCTGCTACACCGTACACACCCGAGACAGGACCGGTCTCCACACCGTACACACCCGAGACAGGACCGGTCTCCACACCGTACACACCCGACACAGGACCGGTCTGTTACACCATACACACCCGAGACAGGACCGGTCTGCTACACCGTACACACCCGAGACAGGACCGGTCGCCCACACTGTACACACCCGAGACAGGACCGGTCTGTTACACCGTACACACCCGAGACAGGACCGGTCTGTTACAACATACACTCCCGAGACAGGACCGGTCTGCTACACCGTACACACCCGAGACAGGACCGGTCTGTTACACCGTACACACACACGAGACAGGACCGGTCTGTTACACCGTACACACCCGAGACAGGACCGGTCTGTTACACCGTACACACCCGAGACAGAACCGGTCTGCTACACCGTACACACCCGAGACAGGACCGGTCTGTTACACCGTACACACACACGAGACAGGACCGGTCTGTTACACCGTACACACCAGAGACAGGACCGGTCTGTTACACCGTACACACCCGAGACAGGACCGGTCTGTTACACCGTACACACCCAAGACAGGACCGGTCGCCCACACCGTACACACCCGGGACAAGACCGGTCTCCACACCGTACACACACACGAGACAGGACCGGTCTGTTACACTGTACACTCCCGAGACAGGACCGGTCTGCTACACCGTACACACCCGAGACAGGACTGGTCTGCGACACCGTACACACCCGAGACAGGACCGGTCTGTTACACCGTACACAACCGAGACAGGACCGGTCTGCTACACCGTACACACCCGAGACAGGACCGGTCTGTTACACCGTACACACCCGAGACAGGACCGGTCTGTTACACCATACACACCCGTGACAGGACCGGTCTGCTACACCGTACACACCCGAGACAGGACCGGTCTCTACACCGTACACACACGAGACAGGACCGGTCTGTTACACCGTACACACACCCGAGACAGGACCGGTCTCTACACCGTACACACACGAGACAGGACCGGTCTGTTACACCGTACACACACGAGACAGGACCGGTCTGCTACACCGTACACACCCGAGACAGGACCGGTCTCTACACCGTACACACACGAGACAGGACCGGTCTGTTACACCGTACACACACACGAGACAGGACCGGTCTGTTACACCATAGACACCCGTGACAGGACCGGTCTGCTACACCGTACACACCCGAGACAGGACCGGTCTCTACACCGTACACACACGAGACAGGACCGGTCTGCTACACCGTACACACCCGAGACAGGACCGGTCTGTTACACCGTACACACCCGAGACAGGACCGGTCTCCACACCGTACACACACGAGACAGGACCGGTCTCCACACCGTACACACACGAGACAGGACCGGTCTGCTACACCGTACACACCCGAGACAGGACCGGTCTGTTACACCATAGACACCCGTGACAGGACCGGTCTCCACACCGTACACACCCGTGACAGGACCGGTCGCCCACACCGTACACACCCGAGACAGGACCGGTCTGCTACACCGTACACACCCGAGACAGGACCGGTCTGTTACACCATAGACACCCGTGACAGGACCGGTCTCCACACCGTACACACCCGAGACAGGACCGGTCGCCCACACCGTACACACCCGAGACAGGACCGGTCTGCTACACCGTACACACCCGAGACAGGACCGGTCTGTTACACCATAGACACCCGTGACAGGACCGGTCTGCTACACCGTACACACCCGAGACAGGACCGGTCTGTTACACCGTACACACCCGAGACCGGACCACCTCTGGTATTGGTACAGTGCCGCTGTGCTGACAACCAAGGGAATGCCAGTTCAAAGCCCACCCTGCCTGTTTGAGAATTAAAATTGATTTCAATTAACTCTGGAAATAAAAAAAACTGGTGCCATGAAGCTGTTATAAAAACCTATCTGTGTCACTGATGTCATTTAGAGAGAGGAGCCCAATCCTGGCCTGGTCTCGGTTTATTGCAACTCCAGACTCACGAACATAGTTAAAGGTAAGCTGTTATTCTGGACAAGAATGATGTACAACTCTGGGAGACTGTGGATCTGTATTTGGCCGAGGCTCAGTGTGTGGAGGAGTAAATATACAGAACTATTAAAACAACGATGAGAAAGGATTTACCGAGCTTTTTGTTGACATCCCGCTGAGTTTTCCTGCTGGTATTCTCCACCTCGTCCACCAGCCTCTCGCTCTCCAGGACCAGACGCTCCGATCGTGAGCGCTGAACCTCTGCATTGTTATAGCGGCTCTTGTTTGACAGGTGCCATTCATGGGGCAGGAATTTGGTTCGGGTCTGGAGCAGTTTGGCCATTCTGACCGGCCCAGTGCTGTGAACAAGTGATTCACTCAAATTATTATTCAGTCAACAACAATCATTCTCAATATTAGTTATTTATCCTCAGTTTTAATTTGGGTGGGTGGGGGGAGCCATGAATCTTTTGTTAGCAACAGCAACATCAATGTCATTCACGGAGAGCCTTTAGCATCGTTGAACGTCTTGAGGCATTTTGCAGCAGGAATGACCAGCCAGAATCTGATGCCAGGCCATGCCAGGCCATGCCAGGGTAGCTGGAGGCACAGCCAGGGTGTCAGCCTAGACCCCGGGATGAGAGGGCATGGGCAATCACAGGGGTGCTGAGGGGTAAAGGGAAGGGGGCAGCCTCGCTGCTGTGAAGGACAGCCCAGTGGGTCAAGGACAATATGTCTCCAGGATCAGGAACTCCTCTCCCCGGGCTGGGTGCACTCTCCCGAGCTGGGTGCCCTCTCTCCGGCTGGGAGTCCCTCTCCCCGGGCGGGGTGCCCCTCTCCCCGGGCTGGGTGCCCCTGTCCCCGGGCTGGGTGCACCCCTGGGTGCCCCTCTCCCCGGGCTGGATGCCCTCTCCCCGGGCTGGATGCACCCCTGGGTGCCCCTCTCCCCGGGCTGGGTGCCCTCTCCCCGGGCTGGGTGCCTCTCTCCCCGGGCTGGGTGCCCCTCTCCCCGGGCTGGGTGCACCCCTGGGTGCCCCTCTCCCCGGGCTGGTTGCCCTCTCCCCGGGCTGGGTGCCCCTCTCCCAGGGCTGGGTGCCCTCTCCCCATCTGGGTGCCCTCTCCCCGGGCTGGGTGCCCCTCTCCCCGGGCTGGGTGCCCCTCTCCCCGGGCTGGGTGCCCCTCTCCCCGGGCTGGGTGCCCCTCTCCCCGGGCTGGGTGCCCCTCTCCCCGGGCTGGGTGCCCTCTCCCCAGGCTGGGTGCACCCCTGAGTGCCCTCTCCCCGGGCTGGGTGCCCCTCTCCCCGGGCTGGGTGCCCCTCTCCCCGGGCTTGGAGCACCCCTGGGTGCCCCTCTCCCGGGGCTGGGTGCATCCCTGGGTGCCCCTCTCCGCGGGCTGGATGCCCCTCTCCCCGGGCTGGGTGCCACTCTCCCCGGGCTGGGTGCCCCTCTCCCCGGGCTGGGTGCCCCTCTCCCCGGGCTGAGTGCACCCCTGGGTGCCCCTCTCCCCGGGCTGAGTGCACCCCTGGGTGCCCTCTCCCCGGGCTGGGTGCCCTCTCCCCGGGCTGGGTGCCCTCTCCCCGGGCTGGGTGCCCTCTGCCCGGGCTGGGTGCCCTCTCCCCGGGCTGGGTGCCCCCCTGGGTGCCCTCTCCCCGGGCTGGGTGCCCTCTCCCCGGGCAGGGTGCACCCCTGGGTGCCCTCTCCCCGCGCTGGGTGCCCTCTCCCCGGGCTCGGTGCCCTCTCCCCGGGTTGGGTGCCTCTCTCCCCGGGCTGGGTGCCCCTCTCCCCGGGCTGGGTGCCCTCTCCCCGGGCTGGGTGCCCTCTCCCCATCTTGGTGCCCTCTCCCCGGGCTGGGTGCCCCTCTCCCCGGGCTGGGTGCCCCTCTCCCCGGGCTGGGTGCCCTCTCCCCGGGCTGGGTGCCCCTCTCCCCGGGCTGGGTGCCCCTCTCCCCGGGCTGAGTGCCCCTCTCCCTGGGCTGGGTGCCCTCTCCCCGGGTTGGGTGCCCGTTCCCCGGGCTGGTGACCTCTCCCCGGGCTGGCTGCCCTCTCCCCGGGCTGGGTGCACTCTCCCCGGGCTTGGTGCCCATTCCCCGGGCTGGGTGCCCCTCTCCCCGGGCTGGGTGCATCCCTGGGTGCCCTCTCCCCGGGCTGGGTGCACTCTCCCCGGGCTGGGTGCACCCCTGGGTGCCCCTCTCCCCGGGCTGGGTGCCCCTCTCCCCGGGCTGGGTGCACCCCTGGGTGCCCTCTCCCCGGGCTGTGTGCCCTCTCCCCGGGCTGGGTGTCCCTCTCCCCGGGCTGGGTGCACCCCTGGGTGCCCTCTCCCCGGGCTGGGTGCCCTCTCCCCGGGCTGGGTGCCCTCTCCCCGGGCTGGGTGTCCCTCTCCCCGGGCTGCGTGCACCCCTGGGTGACCTCTCCCCGGGCTGGGTGCCCTCTCCCCGGGCTGGGTGCCCCTCTGGGTGCCCTCTCCCCAGGCTGGGTGCCCTCTCCCCGGGCTGGGTGCCCTCTCCCCGGGCTGGGTGTACCTCTCCCCGGGCTGGGTGTCCCTCTCCCCGGGCTGGGTGTCCCTCTCCCCGGCCTGGGTGCACCCCTGGGTGCCCTCTCCCCGGGCTGGGTGCCCTCTCCCCGGGCTGGGTGCCCCTCTCCCCGGGTTTGGGTGCCCTCTCCCCGGGCTGGGTGCCCCCCTGGGTGCCCTCTCCCCGGGCTGGGTGCCCTCTCCCCGGGCTCGGTGCCCTCTCCCCGGGCTGGGTGCCCTCTCCCCAGGCTGGGTGCACCCCTGGGTGCCCTCTCCCCGGGCTGGGTGCCCCTCTCCCCGGGCTGGGTGCCCCTCTACCCGGGCTGGGTGCCCCCCTGGGTGCCCTCTCCCCGGGCTGGGTGCCCCCTGGGTGCCCTCCCCCCGGGCTGGGTGCCCCCCTGGGTGCCCTCTCCCTGGGCTGGGTGCCCTCTCCCCGGGCTGGGTGCACCCCTGGGTGCCCCTCTCCCCGGGCTGGGTGCCCTCTCCCCGGGCTGGATGCCCCTCTCCCCGGGCTGGGTGCCCTCTCCCCGGGCTGGGTTCCCTCTCCCCGGGCTGGGTGCCCTCTCCCCGGGCTGGGTGCACCATGGGTGCCCTCTCCCCGGGCTGGGTGCCCTCTCCCCGGGCTGGGTGCACCCCTGGGTGCCCCTCTCCCCGGGCTGGGTGCCCCTCCCCGGGCTGGGTGCACTCTCCCGAGCTGGGTGCCCTCTCTCCGGCTGGGAGTCCCTCTCCCCGGGCGGGGTGCCCCTCTCCCCGGGCTGGGTGCCCCTCTCCCCCCACTGGGTGCCCCTCTCCCCGGGCTGGGTGCCCCTGTCCCCGGGCTGGGTGCCCCTTTCCCCGGGCTGGGTGCACCCCTGGGTGCCCCTCTCCCCGGGCTGGATGCCCTCTCCCCGGGCTGGATGCACCCCTGGGTGCCCCTCTCCCCGGGCTGGGTGCCCTCTCCCCGGGCTGGGTGCCTCTCTCCCCGGGCTGGGTGCCCCTCTCCCCGGGCTGGGTGCACCCCTGGGTGCCCCTCTCCCCGGGCTGGTTGCCCTCTCCCCGGGCTGGGTGCCCCTCTCCCAGGGCTGGGTGCCCTCTCCCCATCTGGGTGCCCTCTCCCCGGGCTGGGTGCCCCTCTCCCCGGGCTGGGTGCCCCTCTCCCCGGGCTGGGTGCCCCTCTCCCCGGGCTGAGTGCCACTCCCCGGGCTGGATGCACCCCTGGGTGCCCAGCTCCACGGGCTGGGTGCACCCCTGGGTGCCCCTCTCCCGGGGCTGGGTGCCTCCCTGGGTGACCCTCTCCCAGGGCTGGGTGCCCCTCTCCCCGGGCTGGGTGCCCCTCTCCCCGGGCTGGGTGCCCTCTCCCCAGGCTGGGTGCACCCCTGGGTGCCCTCTCCCCGGGCTGGGTGCCCCTCTCCCCGGGCTGGGTGCCCCTCTCCCCGGGCTGGGTGCCCCTCTCCCCGGGCTTGGAGCACCCCTGGGTGCCCCTCTCCCGGGGCTGGGTGCATCCCTGGGTGCCCCTCTCCGCGGGCTGGATGCCCCTCTCCCCGGGCTGGGTGCCACTCTCCCCGGGCTGGGTGCCCCTCTCCCCGGGCTGGGTGCCCCTCTCCCCGGGCTGAGTGCACCCCTGGGTGCCCTCTCCCCGGGCTGGGTGCCCTCTCCCAGGGCTGGGTGCCCTCTCCCCGGGCTGGGTGCCCTCTCCCCGGGCTGGGTGCCCCCCTGGGTGCCCTCTCCCCGGGCTGGGTGCCCTCTCCCCAGGCTGGGGGCCATCTGCCCGGGCTGGGTGCCCTCTGCCCGGGCTGGGTGCCCTCTCCCCGGGCTGGGTGCCCCCCTGGGTGCCCTCTCCCCGGGCTGGGTGCCCTCTCCCCGGGCAGGGTGCACCCCTGGGTGCCCTCTCCCCGCGCTGGGTGCCCTCTCCCCGGGCTCGGTGCCCTCTCCCCGGGTTGGGTGCCTCTCTCCCCGGGCTGGGTGCCCCTCTCCCCGGGCTGGGTGCCCTCTCCCCGGGCTGGGTGCCCTCTCCCCATATTGGTGCCCTCTCCCCGGGCTGGGTGCCCCTCTCCCCGGGCTGGGTGCCCCTCTCCCCGGGCTGGGTGCCCTCTCCCCGGGCTGGGTGCCCCTCTCCCCGGGCTGGGTGCCCCTCTCCCCGGGCTGGGTGCCCCTCTCCCCGGGCTGAGTGCCCCTCTCCCTGGGCTGGGTGCCCTCTCCCCGGGCTGGTGACCTCTCCCCGGGCTGGCTGCCCTCTCCCCGGGCTGGGTGCCCTCTCCCCGGGCTTGGTGCCCATTCCCCGGGCTGGGTGCCCCTCTCCCCGGGCTGGGTGCATCCCTGGGTGCCCTCTCCCCGGGCTGGGTGCACTCTCCCCGGGCTGGGTGCACCCCTGGGTGCCCCTCTCCCCGGGATGGGTGCCCCTCTCCCCGGGCTGGGTGCACCCCTGGGTGCCCTCTCCCCGGGCTGTGTGCCCTCTCCCCGCGCTGGGTGTCCCTCTCCCCGGGCTGGGTGCACCCCTGGGTGCCCTCTCCCCGGGCTGGGTGCCCTCTCCCCGGGCTGGGTGCCCTCTCCCCGGGCTGGGTGTCCCTCTCCCCGGGCTGGGTGCACCCCTGGGTGACCTCTCCCCGGGCTGGGTGCCCTCTCCCCGGGCTGGGTGCCCCTCTGGGTGCCCTCTCCCCAGGCTGGGTGCCCTCTCCCCGGGCTGGGTGCCCTCTCCCCGGGCTGGGTGTACCTCTCCACGGGCTGGGTGTCCCTCTCCCCGGCCTGGGTGCACCCCTGGGTGCCCTCTCCCCGGGCTGGGTGCCCTCTCCCCGGGCTGGGTGCCCCTCTCCCCGGGCTGGGTGCCCCTCTCCCCGGGTTTGGGTGCCCTCTCCCCGGGCTGGGTGCCCCCCTGGGTGCCCTCTCCCCGGGCTGGGTGCCCCCCTGGGTGCCCTCTCCCCGGGCTGGGTGCCCTCTCCCCGGGCTGGGTGCCCTCTCCCCGGGCTGGGTGCACCCCTGGGTGCCCTCTCCCCGGGCTGGGTGCCCCTCTCCCCGGGCTGGGTGCCCCTCTCCCCGGGCTGGGTGCCCCTCTACCCGGGCTGGGTGCCCCCCTGGGTGCCCTCTCCCCGGGCTGGGTGCCCCCTGGGTGCCCTCCCCCCGGGCTGGGTGCCCCCCTGGGTGCCCTCTCCCTGGGCTGGGTGCCCTCTCCCCGGGCCGGGCGCACCCCTGGGTGCCCCTCTCCCCGGGCTGGGTGCCCTCTCCCCGGGCTGGGTGCCCTCTCCCCGGGCTGGGTGCCCTCTCCCCGGGCTGGGTGCCCTCTCCCCGGGCTGGGTGCCCTCTCCCAGGGCTGGGTGCACCCCTGGGTGCCCTCTCCCCGGGCTGGGTGCCCTCTCCCCGGGCTGGGTGCACCCCTGGGTGCCCCTCTCCCCGGGCTGGGTGCCCCTCTCCCCGGGCTGGGTGCCCTCTCCCCGGGCTGGGTGCCCTCTCCCCGGGCTGGGTGCCCTCTCCCCGGGCTGGGTGCCCTCTCCCTGGGCTGGGTGCACCCCTGGGTGCCCTCTCCCCGGGCTGGGTGCCCTCTCCCCGGGCTGGGTGCACCCCTGGGTGCCCCTCTCCCCGGGCTGGGTGCCCTCTCCCCGGGCTGGGTGCCCTCTCCCCGGGCTGGGTGCACCCCTGGGTGCCCCTCTCCCCGGGCTGGGTGCCCTCTTCCTGGGCTGGTGCACCCCTGGGTGCCCTCTCCCCGGGCTGGGTGCCCTCTCCCCGGGCTGGGTGCCACTCTCCCCGGGCTGGGTGCCCCTCTCCCCGGGCTGGGTGCCCCTCTCCCCGGGCTGAGTGCACCCCTGGGTGCCCTCTCCCCGGGCTGGGTGCCCTATCCCAGGGCTGGGTGCCCTCTCCCCGGGCTGGGTGCCCTCTCCCCGGGCTGGGTGCCCCCCTGGGTGCCCTCTCCCCGGGCTGGGTGCCCTCTCCCCAGGCTGCGGGCCATCTGCCCGGGCTGGGTGCCCTCTGCCCGGGCTGGGTGCCCTCTCCCCGGGCTGGGTGCCCCCCTGGGTGCCCTCTCCCCGGGCTGGGTGCCCTCTCCCCGGGCTGGGTGCACCCCTGGGTGCCCTCTCCCCGCGCTGGGTGCCCTCTCCCCGGGCTCGGTGCCCTCTCCCCGGGCTGGGTGCCTCTCTCCCCGGGCTGGGTGCCCCTCTCCCCGGGCTGGGTGCCCTCTCCCCGGGCTGGGTGCCCTCTCCCCATCTTGGTGCCCTCTCCCCGGGCTGGGTGCCCCTCTCCCCGGGCTGGGTGCCCCTCTCCCCGGGCTGGGTGCCCTCTCCCCGGGCTGGGTGCCCCTCTCCCCGGGCTGGGTGCCCCTCTCCCCGGTCTGGGTGCCCCTCTCCCCGGGCTGAGTGCCCCTCTCCCTGGGCTGGGTGCCCTCTCCCCGGGCTGGGTGCCCGTTCCCCGGGCTGGTGACCTCTCCCCGGGCTGGCTGCCCTCTCCCCGGGCTGGGTGCCCTCTCCCCGGGCTTGGTGCCCATTCCCCGGGCTGGGTGCCCCCCTGGGTGCCCTCTCCCCGGGCTGGGTGCCCCCTGGCTGCCCTCCCCCCGGGCTGGGTGCCCCCCTGGGTGCCCTCTCCCTGGGCTGGGTGCCCTCTCCCCGGGCCGGGCGCACCCCTGGGTGCCCCTCTCCCCGGGCTGGGTGCCCTCTCCCCGGGCTGGGTGCCCTCTCCCCGGGCTGGGTGCCCTCTCCCCGGGCTGGGTGCCCTCTCCCCGGGCTGGGTGCCCTCTCCCAGGGCTGGGTGCACCCCTGGGTGCCCTCTCCCCGGGCTGGGTGCCCTCTCCCCGGGCTGGGTGCACCCCTGGGTGCCCCTCTCCCCGGGCTGGGTGCCCCTCTCCCCGGGCTGGGTGCCCTCTCCCCGGGCTGGGTGCCCTCTCCCCGGGCTGGGTGCCCTCTCCCCGGGCTGGGTGCCCTCTCCCTGGGCTGGGTGCACCCCTGGGTGCCCTCTCCCCGGGCTGGGTGCCCTCTCCCCGGGCTGGGTGCACCCCTGGGTGCCCCTCTCCCCGGGCTGGGTGCCCTCTCCCCGGGCTGGGTGCCCTCTCCCCGGGCTGGGTGCACCCCTGGGTGCCCCTCTCCCCGGGCTGGGTGCCCTCTTCCTGGGCTGGTGCACCCCTGGGTGCCCTCTCCCCGGGCTGGGTGCCCTCTCCCCGGGCTGGGTGCCACTCTCCCCGGGCTGGGTGCCCCTCTCCCCGGGCTGGGTGCCCCTCTCCCCGGGCTGAGTGCACCCCTGGGTGCCCTCTCCCCGGGCTGGGTGCCCTATCCCAGGGCTGGGTGCCCTCTCCCCGGGCTGGGTGCCCTCTCCCCGGGCTGGGTGCCCCCCTGGGTGCCCTCTCCCCGGGCTGGGTGCCCTCTCCCCAGGCTGCGGGCCATCTGCCCGGGCTGGGTGCCCTCTGCCCGGGCTGGGTGCCCTCTCCCCGGGCTGGGTGCCCCCCTGGGTGCCCTCTCCCCGGGCTGGGTGCCCTCTCCCCGGGCTGGGTGCACCCCTGGGTGCCCTCTCCCCGCGCTGGGTGCCCTCTCCCCGGGCTCGGTGCCCTCTCCCCGGGCTGGGTGCCTCTCTCCCCGGGCTGGGTGCCCCTCTCCCCGGGCTGGGTGCCCTCTCCCCGGGCTGGGTGCCCTCTCCCCATCTTGGTGCCCTCTCCCCGGGCTGGGTGCCCCTCTCCCCGGGCTGGGTGCCCCTCTCCCCGGGCTGGGTGCCCTCTCCCCGGGCTGGGTGCCCCTCTCCCCGGGCTGGGTGCCCCTCTCCCCGGTCTGGGTGCCCCTCTCCCCGGGCTGAGTGCCCCTCTCCCTGGGCTGGGTGCCCTCTCCCCGGGCTGGGTGCCCGTTCCCCGGGCTGGTGACCTCTCCCCGGGCTGGCTGCCCTCTCCCCGGGCTGGGTGCCCTCTCCCCGGGCTTGGTGCCCATTCCCCGGGCTGGGTGCCCCTCTCCCCGGGCTGGGTGCATCCCTGGGTGCCCTCTCCCCGGGCTGGGTGCACTCTCCCCGGGCTGGGTGCACCCCTGGGTGCCCCTCTCCCCGGGCTGGGTGCCCCTCTCCCCGGGCTGGGTGCACCCCTGGGTGCCCTCTCCCCAGGCTGGGTGCCCTCTCCCCGGGCTGGGTGCCCTCTCCCCGGGCTGGGTGTCCCTCTCCCCGGGCTGGGTGCACCCCTGGGTGACCTCTCCCCGGGCTGGGTGCCCTCTCCCCGGGCTGGGTGCCCCTCTGGGTGCTCTCTCCCCAGGCTGGGTGCCCTCTCCCCGGGCTGGGTGTCCCTCTCCCCGGGCTGGGTGTCCCTCTCCCCGGGCTGGGTGCCCCTCTCCCCGGGTTTGGGTGCCCTCTCCCCGGGCTGGGTGCCCCCCTGGGTGCCCTCTCCCCGGGCTGGGTGCCCCCCTGGGTGCCCTCTCCCCGGGCTGGGTGCCCTCTCCCCGGGCTGGGTGCCCTCTCCCCGGGCTGGGTGCACCCCTGGGTGCCCTCTCCCCGGGCTGGGTGCCCCTCTCCCCGGGCTGGGTGCCCCTCTCCCCGGGCTGGGTGCCCCTCTACCCGGGCTGGGTGCCCCCACTGGGTGCCCCTCTCCCCGGGCTGGGTGCCCCTGTCCCCGGGCTGGGTGCCCCTTTCCCCGGGCTGGGTGCACCCCTGGGTGCCCCTCTCCCCGGGCTGGATGCCCTCTCCCCGGGCTGGATGCACCCCTGGGTGCCCCTCTCCCCGGGCTGGGTGCCCTCTCCCCGGGCTGGGTGCCTCTCTCCCCGGGCTGGGTGCCCCTCTCCCCGGGCTGGGTGCACCCCTGGGTGCCCCTCTCCCCGGGCTGGTTGCCCTCTCCCCGGGCTGGGTGCCCCTCTCCCAGGGCTGGGTGCCCTCTCCCCATCTGGGTGCCCTCTCCCCGGGCTGGGTGCCCCTCTCCCCGGGCTGGGTGCCCCTCTCCCCGGGCTGGGTGCCCCTCTCCCCGGGCTGAGTGCCACTCCCCGGGCTGGATGCACCCCTGGGTGCCCAGCTCCACGGGCTGGGTGCACCCCTGGGTGCCCCTCTCCCGGGGCTGGGTGCCTCCCTGGGTGCCCCTCTCCCCGGGCTGGGTGCCCCTCTCCCCGGGCTGGGTGCCCTCTCCCCAGGCTGGGTGCACCCCTGGGTGCCCTCTCCCCGGGCTGGGTGCCCCTCTCCCCGGGCTGGGTGCCCCTCTCCCCGGGCTGGGTGCCCCTCTCCCCGGGCTTGGAGCACCCCTGGGTGCCCCTCTCCCGGGGCTGGGTGCATCCCTGGGTGCCCCTCTCCGCGGGCTGGATGCCCCTCTCCCCGGGCTGGGTGCCACTCTCCCCGGGCTGGGTGCCCCTCTCCCCGGGCTGGGTGCCCCTCTCCCCGGGCTGAGTGCACCCCTGGGTGCCCTCTCCCCGGGCTGGGTGCCCTCTCCCAGGGCTGGGTGCCCTCTCCCCGGGCTGGGTGCCCTCTCCCCGGGCTGGGTGCCCCCCTGGGTGCCCTCTCCCCGGGCTGGGTGCCCTCTCCCCAGGCTGGGGGCCATCTGCCCGGGCTGGGTGCCCTCTGCCCGGGCTGGGTGCCCTCTCCCCGGGCTGGGTGCCCCCCTGGGTGCCCTCTCCCCGGGCTGGGTGCCCTCTCCCCGGGCAGGGTGCACCCCTGGGTGCCCTCTCCCCGCGCTGGGTGCCCTCTCCCCGGGCTCGGTGCCCTCTCCCCGGGTTGGGTGCCTCTCTCCCCGGGCTGGGTGCCCCTCTCCCCGGGCTGGGTGCCCTCTCCCCGGGCTGGGTGCCCTCTCCCCATATTGGTGCCCTCTCCCCGGGCTGGGTGCCCCTCTCCCCGGGCTGGGTGCCCCTCTCCCCGGGCTGGGTGCCCTCTCCCCGGGCTGGGTGCCCCTCTCCCCGGGCTGGGTGCCCCTCTCCCCGGGCTGGGTGCCCCTCTCCCCGGGCTGAGTGCCCCTCTCCCTGGGCTGGGTGCCCTCTCCCCGGGCTGGGTGCCCGTTCCCCGGGCTGGTGACCTCTCCCCGGGCTGGCTGCCCTCTCCCCGGGCTGGGTGCCCTCTCCCCGGGCTTGGTGCCCATTCCCCGGGCTGGGTGCCCCTCTCCCCGGGCTGGGTGCATCCCTGGGTGCCCTCTCCCCGGGCTGGGTGCACTCTCCCCGGGCTGGGTGCACCCCTGGGTGCCCCTCTCCCCGGGATGGGTGCCCCTCTCCCCGGGCTGGGTGCACCCCTGGGTGCCCTCTCCCCGGGCTGTGTGCCCTCTCCCCGCGCTGGGTGTCCCTCTCCCCGGGCTGGGTGCACCCCTGGGTGCCCTCTCCCCGGGCTGGGTGCCCTCTCCCCGGGCTGGGTGCCCTCTCCCCGGGCTGGGTGTCCCTCTCCCCGGGCTGGGTGCACCCCTGGGTGACCTCTCCCCGGGCTGGGTGCCCTCTCCCCGGGCTGGGTGCCCCTCTGGGTGCCCTCTCCCCAGGCTGGGTGCCCTCTCCCCGGGCTGGGTGCCCTCTCCCCGGGCTGGGTGTACCTCTCCACGGGCTGGGTGTCCCTCTCCCCGGCCTGGGTGCACCCCTGGGTGCCCTCTCCCCGGGCTGGGTGCCCTCTCCCCGGGCTGGGTGCCCCTCTCCCCGGGCTGGGTGCCCCTCTCCCCGGGTTTGGGTGCCCTCTCCCCGGGCTGGGTGCCCCCCTGGGTGCCCTCTCCCCGGGCTGGGTGCCCCCCTGGGTGCCCTCTCCCCGGGCTGGGTGCCCTCTCCCCGGGCTGGGTGCCCTCTCCCCGGGCTGGGTGCACCCCTGGGTGCCCTCTCCCCGGGCTGGGTGCCCCTCTCCCCGGGCTGGGTGCCCCTCTCCCCGGGCTGGGTGCCCCTCTACCCGGGCTGGGTGCCCCCCTGGGTGCCCTCTCCCCGGGCTGGGTGCCCCCTGGGTGCCCTCCCCCCGGGCTGGGTGCCCCCCTGGGTGCCCTCTCCCTGGGCTGGGTGCCCTCTCCCCGGGCCGGGCGCACCCCTGGGTGCCCCTCTCCCCGGGCTGGGTGCCCTCTCCCCGGGCTGGGTGCCCTCTCCCCGGGCTGGGTGCCCTCTCCCCGGGCTGGGTGCCCTCTCCCCGGGCTGGGTGCCCTCTCCCCGGGCTGGGTGCACCCCTGGGTGCCCTCTCCCCGGGCTGGGTGCCCTCTCCCCGGGCTGGGTGCACCCCTGGGTGCCCCTCTCCCCGGGCTGGGTGCCCCTCTCCCCGGGCTGGGTGCCCTCTCCCCGGGCTGGGTGCCCTCTCCCCGGGCTGGGTGCCCTCTCCCTGGGCTGGGTGCACCCCTGGGTGCCCTCTCCCCGGGCTGGGTGCCCTCTCCCCGGGCTGGGTGCACCCCTGGGTGCCCCTCTCCCCGGGCTGGGTGCCCTCTCCCCGGGCTGGGTGCCCTCTCCCCGGGCTGGGTGCACCCCTGGGTGCCCCTCTCCCCGGGCTGGGTGCCCTCTTCCTGGGCTGGTGCACCCCTGGGTGCCCTCTCCCCGGGCTGGGTGCCCTCTCCCCGGGCTGGGTGCCACTCTCCCCGGGCTGGGTGCCCCTCTCCCCGGGCTGGGTGCCCCTCTCCCCGGGCTGAGTGCACCCCTGGGTGCCCTCTCCCCGGGCTGGGTGCCCTATCCCAGGGCTGGGTGCCCTCTCCCCGGGCTGGGTGCCCTCTCCCCGGGCTGGGTGCCCCCCTGGGTGCCCTCTCCCCGGGCTGGGTGCCCTCTCCCCAGGCTGCGGGCCATCTGCCCGGGCTGGGTGCCCTCTGCCCGGGCTGGGTGCCCTCTCCCCGGGCTGGGTGCCCCCCTGGGTGCCCTCTCCCCGGGCTGGGTGCCCTCTCCCCGGGCTGGGTGCACCCCTGGGTGCCCTCTCCCCGCGCTGGGTGCCCTCTCCCCGGGCTCGGTGCCCTCTCCCCGGGCTGGGTGCCTCTCTCCCCGGGCTGGGTGCCCCTCTCCCCGGGCTGGGTGCCCTCTCCCCGGGCTGGGTGCCCTCTCCCCATCTTGGTGCCCTCTCCCCGGGCTGGGTGCCCCTCTCCCCGGGCTGGGTGCCCCTCTCCCCGGGCTGGGTGCCCTCTCCCCGGGCTGGGTGCCCCTCTCCCCGGGCTGGGTGCCCCTCTCCCCGGGCTGGGTGCCCCTCTCCCCGGGCTGAGTGCCCCTCTCCCTGGGCTGGGTGCCCTCTCCCCGGGCTGGGTGCCCGTTCCCCGGGCTGGTGACCTCTCCCCGGGCTGGCTGCCCTCTCCCCGGGCTGGGTGCCCTCTCCCCGGGCTTGGTGCCCATTCCCCGGGCTGGGTGCCCCTCTCCCCGGGCTGGGTGCATCCCTGGGTGCCCTCTCCCCGGGCTGGGTGCACTCTCCCCGGGCTGGGTGCACCCCTGGGTGCCCCTCTCCCCGGGCTGGGTGCCCCTCTCCCCGGGCTGGGTGCACCCCTGGGTGCCCTCTCCCCAGGCTGGGTGCCCTCTCCCCGGGCTGGGTGCCCTCTCCCCGGGCTGGGTGTCCCTCTCCCCGGGCTGGGTGCACCCCTGGGTGACCTCTCCCCGGGCTGGGTGCCCTCTCCCCGGGCTGGGTGCCCCTCTGGGTGCTCTCTCCCCAGGCTGGGTGCCCTCTCCCCGGGCTGGGTGTCCCTCTCCCCGGGCTGGGTGTCCCTCTCCCCGGGCTGGGTGCCCCTCTCCCCGGGTTTGGGTGCCCTCTCCCCGGGCTGGGTGCCCCCCTGGGTGCCCTCTCCCCGGGCTGGGTGCCCCCCTGGGTGCCCTCTCCCCGGGCTGGGTGCCCTCTCCCCGGGCTGGGTGCCCTCTCCCCGGGCTGGGTGCACCCCTGGGTGCCCTCTCCCCGGGCTGGGTGCCCCTCTCCCCGGGCTGGGTGCCCCTCTCCCCGGGCTGGGTGCCCCTCTACCCGGGCTGGGTGCCCCCCTGGGTGCCCTCTCCCCGGGCTAGGTGCCCCCTGGGTGCCCTCTCCCCGGGCTGGGTGCCCCCCTGGGTGCCCTCTCCCTGGGCTGGGTGCCCTCTCCCCGGGCTGGGTGCACCCCTGGGTGCCCCTCTCCCCGGGCTGGGTGCCCTCTCCCCGGGCTGGATGCCCTCTCCCCGGGCTGGGTGCCCTCTCCCCGGGCTGGGTGCCCTCTCCCCGGGCTGGGTGCCCTCTCCCCGGGCTGGGTGCACCCCTGGGTGCCCTCTCCCCGGGCTGGGTGCACCCCTGGGTGCCCCTCTCCCCGGGCTGGGTGCCCCTCTCCCCGGGCTGGGTGCCCTCTCCCCGGGCTGGGTGCCCTCTCCCCGGGCTGGGTGCACCCCTGGGTGCCCTCTCCCCGGGCTGGGTGCCCTCTCCCCGGGTTGGGTGCACCCCTGGGTGCCCCTCTCCCCGGGCTGGGTGCCCCTCTCCCCGGGCTGGGTGCCCTCTCCCCGGGCTGGGTGCCCTCTCCCCGGGCTGGGTGCACCCCTGGGTGCCCCTCTCCCCGTGCTGGGTGCCCTCTTCCTGGGCTGGTGCACCCCTGGGTGCCCTCTCCCCGGGCTGGGTGCCCTCTCCCCGGGCTGGGTGCCCTCTCCCCGGGCTGGGTGCCCTCTCCCCGGGCTGGGTGCACCCCTGGGTGCCCCTCTCCCCGGGCTGGGTGCCCTCTCCACGGGCTGGGTGCACCCCTGGGTGCCCTCTCCCCGGGCTGGGTGCACCCCTGGGTGCCCTCTCCCCGGGCTGGGTGCCCCTCTCCCCGGGCTGGGTGCCCCCCTGGGTGCCCTCTCCCTGGGCTGGGTGCCCTCTCCCGAGCTGGGTGCCCTCTCCCCGGCTGGGTGCCCTCTCCCCGGGCTGGGTGCCCCTCTCCCCGGGCTGGGTGCCCTCTCCCCGGGCTGGGTGCCCCTCTCCCCGGGCTGGGTGCCCTCTCCCCGGGCTGGGTGCCCCTCTCCCCGGGCAGGGTGCCCTCTCCCTGGGCTGGGTGCCCTCTCCCCGGGCTGGGTGCCCTCTCCCCGGGCTGGGTGTACCTCTCCCCGGGCTGGGTGTCCCTCTCCCCGGGCTGGGTGTCCCTCTCCCCGGCCTGGGTGCACCCCTGGGTGCCCTCTCCCCGGGCTGGGTGCCCTCTCCCCGGGCTGGGTGCCCTTTTCCATGGGCTGGGTGCCCCTCTCCCCGGGCTGGGTGCCCTCTCCCCGGGTTTGGGTGCCCTCTTCCCGGGCTGGGTGCCCCCCTGGGTGCCCTCTCCCCGGGCTGGGTGCCCCCCTGGGTGCCCTCTCCCCGGGCTGGGTGCCCTTTCCCCGGGCTGGGTGCCCTCTCCCGGGCTGGGTGCACCCCTGGGTGCCCTCTCCCCGGGCTGGGTGCCCCTCTCCCCCGGGCTGGGTGCCCCTCTCCCCGGGCTGGGTGCCCCTTTCCCCGGGCTGGGTGCCCCTCTACCCGGGCTGGGTGCCCCCCTGGGTGCCCTCTCCCCGGGCTGGGTGCCCCCCTGGGTGCCCTCTCCCCGGGCTGGGTGCCCCCCTGGGTGCCCTCTCCCTGGGCTGGGTGCCCTCTCCCCGGGCTGGGTGCACCCCTGGGTGCCCTCTCCCCGGGCTGGGTGCCCTCTCCCCGGGCTGGGTGCCCTCTCCCCGGGCTGGGTGCCCTCTCCCGGGCTGGGTGCCCTCTCCCGGGCTGGGTGCACCCCTGGGTGCCCTCTCCCCGGGCTGGGTGCCCTCTCCCCGGGCTGGGTGCACCCCTGGGTGCCCCTCTCCCCGGGCTGGGTGCCCCTCTCCCCGGGCTGGGTGCCCTCTCCCCGGGCTGGGTGCCCTCTCCCCGGGCTGGGTGCACATCTGGGAGCCCTCTCCCCGGGCTGGGTGCCCTCTCCCCAGGCTGGGTGCACCCCTGGGTGCCCCTCTCCCCGGGCTGGGTGCCCCTCTCCCGGGCTGGGTGCCCTCTCCCCGGGCTGGGTGCACCCCTGGGTGCCCTCTCCCCTGGCTGGGTGCCCTCTCCCCGGGCTGGGTGCACCCCTGGGTGCCCCTCTCCCCGGGCTGGGTGCCCCTCTCCCCGGGCTGGGTGCCCTCTCCCCGGGCTGGGTGCCCTCTCCCCGGGCTGGGTGCCTCTCCCTGGGCTGGGTGCACCCGTGGGTGCCCTCTCCCCGGGCTGGGTGCCCTCTCCCCGGGCTGCGTGCACCCCTGGGTGCCCCTCTCCCCGGGCTGGGTGCCCTCTCCCCGGGCTGGGTGCCCTCTCCCCGGGCTGGGTGCCCTCTCCCCGGGCTGGGTGCACCCCTGGGTGCCCCTCTCCCCGGGCTGGGTGCCCTCTTCCTGGGCTGGTGCACCCCTGGGGTGCCCTCTCCCCGGGCTGGGTGCCCCCTCTCCCCGGGCTGAGTGCCCTCTCCCCGGCTGGGTGCACCCCTGGGTGCCCTCTCCCCGGGCTGGGTGCCCCTCTCCCCGGGCTTGGTGCCCCTCTCCCCGGGCTGGGTGCCCTCTCCCCGGGCTGGTGCACCCCTGGGTGCCCTCTCCCCGGGCTGGGTGCACCCCTGGGTGCCCTCTCCCCGGGCTGGGTGCCCCTCTCCCCGGGCTGGGTGCCCCCCTGGGTGCCCTCTCCCTGGGCTGGGTGCCCTCTCCCGAGCTGGGTGCCCTCTCCCCGGGCTGGGTGCCCTCTCCCCGACTGGGTGCCCTCTTCCTGGGCTGGTGCACCCCTGGGTGCCCTCTCCCCGGGCTGGGTGCCCCTCTCCCCGGGCTGGGTGCCCCCCTGGGTGCCCTCTCCCCGGGCTGGGTGCACCCCTGGGTGCCCTCTCCCGGGCTGGGTGCCCCTCTCCCCGGGCTGGGTGCCCCTCTCCCCGGGCTGGGTGCACCCCTGGGTGCCCTCTCCCGGGCTGGGTGCCCCTCTCCCCGGGCTGGGTGCCCCTCTCCCCGGGCTGGGTGCCCCTTTCCCCGGGCTGGGTGCCCCT